>NC_137630.1:1656583-1661583 GCF_963383615.2 Lipophrys pholis | reverse complement strand
CTTGAAAAAGGCTGCTTGTTCCAAAACAGATGTGGAGTGTTGGAGCAGAGAGAATGAGCTCATTGTTTACAGTCCAACCTGGTGCTAATCTGTTCTGAAACGCTAACAGCTGCCTGTGTGTGTGTGTGTGTGTGTGTGTGTGTGTGTGTGTGTGTGTGTGTGTGTGTGTGTGTGTGTGTACTGCCAGACTCCCAAAGATCGACGAGGCGCCTGATGATTTCAGCTCCATCCCAGTGCACTCCCCAAATCTAATCTGTGCAGAGCGATCGATCGGTGTGGCTGCAGAGAGCCAGACTTCTTCTCAGATAGGGTTGTTCGGTATCGCGGTACGGTATTGGTATCGTGGTACGGTATTGGTATCACGGTACGGTATTGGTATCGCGGTACGGTATTGGTATCGCGGTACGGTATTGGTATCGTGGTACGGTATTGGTATCGTGGTACGGTATTGGTATCGCGGTACGGTATTGGTATCGCGGTACGGGCGCCTTTAAAACGATGCTATACTGAACCCGGCTGGTACTGGTGTACCTTTTTTTTTTTTTATGTGGCCGTGGAGCGTCACTGTTGTAATCTGCAGCGAGGAGAGTGGTCAGTCTCTCTGAGGGGAGAGTGGTCAGTCTCTCTGAGGAGGAGAGTGGTCAGTCTCTCTGAGGAGGAGAGTGGTCAGTCTCTCTGGGGAGAGTGGTCAGTCTCTCTGAGGGGAGAGTGGTCAGTCTCTCTGAGGGGAGAGTGGTCAGTCTCTCTGAGGGGGAGAGTGGTCAGTCTCTCTGAGGAGGAGAGTGGTCAGTCTCTCTGAGGGGAGAGTGGTCAGTCTCTCTGAGGAGGAGAGTGGTCAGTCTCTCTGAGGGGGAGAGTGGTCAGTCTCTCTGAGGGGGAGAGTGGTCAGTCTCTCTGAGGAGGAGAGTGGTCAGTCTCTCTGAGGGGGAGAGTGGTCAGTCTCTCTGAGGGGGAGGCGTCCCCGCTGCTCCTCTTCCTCACTTCTTTTGGATGTTTGAGACGATCCAAAGTGCAGAAAGCAGCGCTCCGCTTCCTGCACTTCTCTTTTTAGATTTTCTTTTGCACTCCGGTTTCTCAGAGACTCCGCAACTGAGTAAGCGCTTCATACTCGACCTACACAACTTCAAAATAAAAGTCAAAACAATCTTCTCCCAACCGAGCTTGTGCTTTGAAAAGAATACCGGATGTGCATGCGTAAGAGAGAGAGAGAGAGAGGCTGCTGATACAAGGACACAAGGCCGTAAGTTGTAGAAAAAACAGGTACTAGAAGTACTATATGAAGTACTTTGGCTTCAAAACAAAAGAGCACGGTGTCTCCATGATACTGAAGCTCCACTGTGTAAACAGTGTTAGAGAACACGTCTGGTCCAGAGAGGAAACACTACTAACCTGCTACACTACTATCCTGCTACACTACTAACCTGCTACACTACTAACCTGCTACACTACTATCCTGCTACACTACTAACCTGCTACACTACTATCCTGCTACACTACTAACCTGCTACACTACTATCCTGCTACACTACTATCCTGCTACACTACTAACCTGCTACACTACTAT
This sequence comes from Lipophrys pholis, assembly GCF_963383615.2. Taxonomy (NCBI): domain Eukaryota; kingdom Metazoa; phylum Chordata; class Actinopteri; order Blenniiformes; family Blenniidae; genus Lipophrys; species Lipophrys pholis. Next base: position 1,660,019 of record NC_137630.1, on the reverse strand, counting down.
CCTGCTACACTACTATCCTGCTACACTACTAACCTGCTACACTACTAACCTGCTACACTACTATCCTGCTACACTACTATCCTGCTACACTACTATCCTGCCTGAGCAGCTCTATCTAGACAGTAAGATGATTTCCTAGATTAACCAGCCTGAGCAGCTCTATCTAGACAGTAACATGATTTTCTAGATTAACCAGCCTGAGCAGCTCTATCTAGACAGTAAGATGATTTTCTAGATTAACCAGCCTGAGAAGCTCTATCTAGACAGTAACATGATTTTCTAGATTAACCAGCCTGAGCAGCTCTATCTAGACAGTAACATGAAGCAGGAACATGAATTAACAAAGAGGAAACAACAAAAGAGGAACATGATTTTGAGAATTTGAACAAATGATGACAGAGAACAAGCAACTTCAGAAGCACCTTTAGTGAGGAGTGGAAGTGTGTGTGTGTGTGTGTGTGTGTGTGTGTGTGTGTGTGTGTGTGTGTGTGTGTGTGTGTGTGTGTGTGTGTGTGTGCGCGTGAGCGCGTGCGTGCGGTTTGTCCACTGGTTGTGGCGCAACTGTTGTTTTATTAATGTTTAGCATGTAGCCTTGCTACTATATGAGCCCCAAAGCTTGTTAACATGCCGGAGGGCGGAGTTACGTGATGCCCCTGAACGCATCACTCAGCTCCTGCAATTAAAACCAGACCAACGTGGCGGCTCAGACACAAACTTTCTCATTTATTACTGAAACAGTTAAGAGAAATGTGTTTCTGAAAACAGTGGAGGCCAGAAATAAGCTGCAGTTGAAAAGTTAAAACGCCGCTTCACAGATGTGTGGCTGCTGTGAGGGGGCCTGGCCACCCCGACTTTGGAATGAACTCCCACTCGACCTGCGCTCCCTGGGCTCAGCGGACATCTTTAAAAAGCCCATTTGTTTACCAAATCATTCTAGTCCAATCGACCCACGCTGCCACTGACTCTCGGTATTTGTTGTTTTTAAGATGATTTTTTTCTCTTATCTGTTTTTACTGTGAAGTACTTTGTGACTCCATGTCTGTGAAAAGCGCTTTAGAAATAAAATGTACTTACTTACTTACTGTTGTGAGGGGGCGTGGCCTTTGAGTTTGACAACTTCTTCACTAAGCATGAACTCTCCTGATGAAGAAGTATTTCAGCGACTGACTGACTTCACTGCCTAACATTTCTTCTTGTTCTTATTGGTTCTTATGGAGTCTGCAGGGGCCTTTAGGCTTTATCTCAGACTTCTCAGGGTTCTTCTCAGGATTCTTCTCAGGGTTCTTCTCAGGATTATTCTCAGGGTTCTTCTCAGGATTCTTCTCAGGATTCTTCTCAGGTGTCTCCATTGCCATGCAAACAGTAGAAACCCAACTCTTGTGAAGCGCTGCTCCTGGACATGTCCACCATGGCCGTAGAAACTAGTTGTTCTGCACATGCTCAGTAGGTGGATGTGGGAGAGAGGTGATGGCCTGGCCATTGTGGTAATGTGTCATCTGTCTTTACATGCAGCTGGCGCTATCTGCAGATCCACATCAGGTGAGTGGAGGAACACGATGTGGGGCCTCTTCACACACTGTGAGCTGGAAATCATTGTTCCTGACTAACAGAGAGGAGTGAAGCAGAGGAAGGAGGGATGGTACTTGCACTCTTCCCTAATTGACTTAAGTGCCCTTGTTAGCGTTGGCCATCAGCGCCTGGGCCATTAGCACCTGGGCCATTAGCACCTGGGCCATTAGCACCTGGGCCATTAGCACCTGGGCCATTAGCACCTGAGCCACGAGCACCTGGGTCTGGCTCTGACTCACAGCTTCATCTCCGGCTCTACCTCAGCTCTGGATGAGTGTTAACATATTCTCTGTGAAGCTGAAGCTGGTTTCACCTCAGCGGCCGTCACGAGACGTGACAAGTTTCCTTTCCTTAAATGTATATTAGATATGCGTGGAGACGCCGGGGAGAAGCCGGGTCCTTGTTTGTGGCGAGCAGCCCAGCTAAAGACAGCTCGATGTTCATTTGGCTGCACTTACTGCCTGAATCAGCTTCTGATGCATTTTTTATTTTTCTGCTCCTCCCCTTCATTTCCTGTTGCTGTTTTACTTTCCACCTCAGCCTCTTTTGTCTCTGGACTTTCTCCTCTTGTTATGGAGCTGTAATCTCCTCCCCACATGTTGGCAGGATGGAGGGGGGAAGTGGAGGAAATGGCAGTTTCCTTTTTTGCCACTGCTTTGACTTCATCCATCCCGTCTCCACGTTCAGTCGGCGTCTGAAAGGCCGATTGCACCGTGTTGTCTCTGAGATAAACCCACCGTCTGGGAGTGGAAACTGGGAGAGCTCCCAGTAGTGTCAAACATGAGGCGGCAGCCCAAAACAAGTCCGCCAATGGATGTGATGGAGCCTGAAGCATGAGCTGCTAAATGGAAGGTCAGAGGTTTGTGATGAGATGACATGAAATGATCCTGAGAGAAGACCAGCAGCTCATCACCTTTCTTAGCTTAGCAGCATTAGCATCGCTGCCTAATGTGAGCGAGAATTTCTGAATACACACACACACACACACACACACACACACACACACACACACACACACACACACACACACACACACACACACACACACATACTGTATATCCCAGCGGGTCATGGGGTTGGCTCAGGGCAGTGGGGACTGAGTGTCCACGGCGACAGAAAGTGCGGGTCAGTGTCAGCTGACCCACTGAGTGTGTGTGCCTGTTTGTCTGTCTGTCTGTCTGTGTATGTGTGTGTGTGTGTGTGTGTGTGTGTGTGTGTGTGTGTGTGTGTGTGTGTGTGTGTGTGTGTGTGTGTGTGTGTGTGTGTGTGTGTGTGTGTGTGTGTGTGTGTGTGCCCTCTGATTACAGTCTACAGCTCTAAAAAAGCAGAGCACATCCACTGTGAGACGTGTTGTTCTTTCAGGCGCTGTCAGAGAGTTTCAGTAAAACCTAAAAATGTTCGAGGTCGTCCAGTTTTCAGAAAACGTTTTACGTTTTCAAGTTGACGGCCTTCTTCTTCTGCATGTAATGATATGTTTCTTTAGTACATTCAGCCTCCTGCCCAGAAAACATTGACTGCTGCTTGGAAAACCAAACATGCTTTGACCACATTGGGGGGTTTAACCCTTTAGTGCAGTCTGAGAGGTTCAGACTGTCAATAGATCGCACAAACAGTTCGAAAAATATTTGGAGTATTTTCATTCATAAAAAGAAAAGCTTGCACCTACAAAACACTCTGGGACGGATATACTGGAAGTTTGCATGTATACAAACAGGTAAAAACTTTATATTGCACACAGACGTGTTTAAGTTGGAATACAAACCAGATGAGCTGAAGAATGAGGTGTTTTCATGTGATTTGTGTGTTTTGGGGTCCGTTTACACAACAACAGTTGTCGGACTCACTGGAAACAGAACTTTTTGACAAT
>NC_137630.1:1641583-1651583 GCF_963383615.2 Lipophrys pholis | reverse complement strand
TGGCTTTTTTCTGGAAGGATCCATCAGACGGCCTGAGGTAGAAGTGAGACTCATGAAGGTCTTTCTACAATCGTATGAAAAGTCCACAGCTTTATTTGTCCATAATACAATTAAAACGCAGCTCCACAATCTTGGAAAACTGCATGACTCTAATGATGTTGATCATATCAGAACATAGTTTCTCTCCAAGGAAACTGTTAGAAAACGTTATCAGACCTTAAATGTTTTTTTATTGAAAGATGAAGTCCAAAAGACTCTAAATGATGAAGAGGACTCCACCACACCCACCTCACAGGAGATGACTTTAGTTACAGTTACAGGGTTAAACTACTATTTACATAGTGAAACGAGACAAAGCTCAGATATTAGGTGTCAGTCATAGTGACGCTCTGCATCAATAAATGAAGTGGGAGTCATCCAGAGTAACAACATTGATCCGTAGCTCTTCTGGAACACTTCACGTCTGAACAGGCTTCGTCCTGGGCCCGCTGGTTCTCCTGCAGCTCCTGGTGTGAAGGCGGCAGTGGAACTTTGATTGGACAGCAGAGGAACAGATGTGTGGTTCATCTCATGTAGCAGCGTGTGGACTGATCAGAACGTCTAGCTGACCGCCGCTCATTGTTTCACTCTGAAAGACACTGGAGACCGAGGGACCGAGCTGCTGTTGATGAGTGCTGCCAGACCGGAATCATGTTTAGCATGTAGCATGTAGCATCGCTGGTGTGTGAGCCTAAAACTCTTTAGCATTTAGCATGTAGCATCACTGGTGTGTGAGCCTAAAACCCTTTAGCATTTAGCATGTAGCATCACTGGTGTGTGAGCCTAAAACTCTTTAGCATGTAGCATGTAGCATCACTGGTGTGTGAGCCTAAAACTCTTTAGCATGTAGCATGTAGCACAGCTCAGAGCTCCGTGCTGACCAGTTAAACTCCTAAGCGACATCAGGCTAAATCTGTTGCTGGTGATGCAGTTGCTGGTGATGAAGTTGCTGGTGATGAAGTTGCTGGTGATGAAGTTGCTGGTGATGCAGTTGCTGGTGATGAAGTTGCTGGTGTTGTACAAACTATCTTCCTCCTCTTGATATTTGGTCAGAACAGAATTTACAGTCTTATTCTTGTCTTTCTCATTAATATCAAAGAATCTCCAAACAGTGGACGTCGCTCGTCCTCCCTCTTCTGCTGATGGTTGACATCACATAGTCAGGCAGTACCCGCTGGGTTGTACCAGGGACCCTTTCTGAGCACAAGTACTCTGTGCAGTATTGGATCTGATACTGGGTACTGGCCTAGTTTATTTAAAATTCATCAAAAACACCAAAGAAAGACTTAGGTGTAAAAATGTTATGAATTATTTCTGAATTCTTCTTTTTCCTGTAGATGTTGAGTCTATGTTAAAAATGGTAATAATTATGACAGAAAATCAAATGGAGCATTATTAATAATTCATAATAATTATTCAGCCCCTGCTGCTGTTAGCCTTTATGACTCCCACCTGATGATACGGGACATTCTGAGGCCCGTTTACACGTTTCAACTAGTTTTCAGTGACTCTGACCACCGTGTCACAGTGTAACCTGTTCCTCCAAAATCTACCTGCAGAGTCTGATTCAATAACCAATGACACAACGTGGAATAGAACCATACAAAGTGACTCTATAGGAGACAGTTTGAGCAGAAGCATCACATTAGTGGCCTGCTGGAGGTCATGTTGCAGGGCTCCTGCAGGGCTCCTCCTGTTCCTTCTTGCTCAAAGGAGGAGGTAGTGGTCCTGCTGCTGGCTTGTTGCCCTTCTACACCCCCATCCACGTCTCCTGGTGTCCTGGCCTGTCTCCTGGTGTCTCCTCCATGCTCTGGACACTGTGCTGGGAGACACAGCAGACCTTACCACAGCTCACATTGATGTCCCATCTTGGATGAGTTGCTCAACCTGAGCAACTTGTGTTGGTTGTCGACTCGCCTCCTGCTGCCTCCAGGACTGAGAACACTAACAACATTCACCAGTGAGCAGAACATCAGCCAGGAACCAGGAGAACAGCATCATGGTTTGTGGTCACCACCTGCAGAACCTCCTTTATAGCAGTTGTCTTGATAATCACCTCTCATTTCCTCATGTTGTCTGTTTCATTGATTAGCAGTTAGTGTTGCTTCCCACCTGGACAGGTTGGTTTCACACCAGTGTGACAGACTTGGAGGTACATTGTCTTGTTCAGGTGTCCCTTTAGTTTTTTGAGCCGTGTCTACAGTATAAATATTACAAACATTGAGAATGCTTATCCACCACAACCAGTTAAGACAGTAAGTTAAAATTGTGTTTAACCTTCTGCTTCTTCTCATGAATAAATGTTCCTGACAGATGGGAAACAATTGCCTTTATGTGTTGTGTGCAGTTTTATTGACACATTTGATTATCTAAAATCAATGCACAGTCCTGCGTGTCACTGAGGAGCTTCTTCTCTCTGATTCCAACAAAATGCAGCACATATGGCACGTTTCACGGGTAAAAGCTGAGCTGCAGCATGAAGCTCCTTACAAACACATCTGATGGTGGCAGAAATGCTAATTCACTGCACTGCAAACAATGTTGGATTAACGCAGCAAAGCCAGTGACTGGCACAGCTCCAGAAGCAGTGTTTTAATATTTCATTTGGTCCACGGTTTCTATCCGAAAGCATTCAGAGTGCTGAGGGCCGCTGCTGTCGACAGGCCACCGTACATGAATTTCTGTTTTCCTGAACAATGGCCAGAGTTCTGCTGCTGCCACACAGGCTATCTAGCCTGAAGAGCTCCTGGCTGACGTGTTGTACAGCCTGTGTGGAGCTGTGTATTTATAGCTCCCATTGACAGTACGCAGTATTTTACCCAGCACTCTTCTCCCTGTCTCTCCACGTAATGACACTTGAAGACCACAGCAGCCGGCATGTGTAAGAGCTTGTTCGTCCACATTAGATGATGGGTTCAGCATGACGCTCGTATTGACCCGGCCTGTCTGCCAATGCATTAGCACAGCCATGCTTGACCCACTTAATGCCGAACTACAACAAACAGGGCCATCAATAGCTTCAGCCGCCGCTGTAATAATGGCGCACGGGGAGCCGCCGTCTGGCAGCCGGTGTTTTCAGCAGTTTGTCTTGAAAACCAGGCTGGGACCAAGTTGGGTCGCTGAGGGGTGGAGCTAATCCGAGCTCGCAGACAGGAAGGAAGGACCAGAGCCTGTGACTCTCTGAGCTAGTGGAGCTCTTGGAGCTATCGCAGCTATTGAAGCTATCAAAGCTATCTGAGCTAATGGAGCTATTGAAGTTATCAAAGCTATCTGAGCTCACGGAGCTATTGCTGCTATCGCAGCTATCAAAGCTTTTGGAGCTATTGGAGCTATTGCAGCTCTCTGAGCTATCGAAGCTATCTGAGCTAACGGAGCTTTTGCCGCTATCGCAGCTATCAAAGCTTATGGAGCTATTGGAGCTATTGCAGCTCTCTGAGCTATCGAAGCTATCTGAGCTAATGGAGCTATTGAAGCTATCAGTGCTATTGAAGTTATCAAAGCTATCTGAGCTAACAGAGTTATTGGAGCTATCTGAGCTAATGGAGCTATTGGAGCTATCAAAGCTATCAGTGCTATTGAAGTTATCAAAGCTATCTGAGCTAACAGAGCTATTGGAGCTATCAAAGCTATCTGAGCTATTGGAGCTATCGCAGCTAACAGAGCTATTGGAGCTATCTGAGCTAACAGAGCTATTGGAGCTATCAAAGCTATCTGAGCTATTGGAGCTATCGCAGCTAACAGAGCTATTGGAGCTATCTGAGCTAACAGAGCTATTGGAGCTATCGCAGCTAACAGAGCTATAGCAACTATTTGGGCTAACAGAGCTATTGGTGCTATCGCAGTTATCTTGTGGCTACAGGGATAACATAATGTTGCACTACTGAAGTGAAATATCATTTTATTTAGAAAAAAGGTACGTTCACCATGAGCTTCCTGTTGGACTTGATCTTCTGTGTGAAACTTGATTTGTATTCATCCAACAACATACAAATACACGTTGATTGATGCTGGGATTATTATTGTTATGGCATTATTACTTAATTGCTCATTTCTGAAAGTCAGATGGGGAACTGACGGTGGGATGCAAGTCGCCTCATCGCTGGTTCAGGTATTTAAATATGTATTTCAAAAGCCGAACAGTGAGAGGAGAGAGACACGCTGAAACGTTCAGCTAGTTTGCATGAAAAAGATTGCAAGACATGCACAATATTCAGTCTTTGATTGTTGATGCAGCCACTTGACAGAAGAGTTGGGACGGGGCAACCAGAGACTGTATTGATGCTTTTCAGCATTTGTTAAGAAAGCTGGTGTTTGGAATTAAAACATTTTAAGACCTTTAAGTTTGTCTTTACGTGTGGCATTGACTTAGTTCTTCTTATCATTATGGGATCAAACTGTGGTTGGTGACTTCTAGATGGCTCACTTGGCTCAGCAGTTAATGCTGCTAATGCAGCTCTCAGTGTGAGGCCGATCGGCACAGAGAGGGCAGCAGAGGGGTTAAAGCAGCGGTTGGTGGCCCGTCCCTGGCCTCCGGGGGGGCAGGGGGCCACTGGGGATCAAGGATGAGGCTTTTGCAGGCGTAATGATGCCTGTAAGATGAGAGGGGATTTGAGGGCGAGCTCTCACCCTTTCTTCAAATCCCCCTCATCCCTGACAGCAGCATCCACGCACAGAAAGCACAAGCTGAAGGATACATGGACTCCAAGAGCATCTCAGCGATATTAGCTGTAACCAGTCTGACTGGAGCAGAAACACCTTTCATCCTCCTGAATGGAAGACGGATGGACCAGGGCTGGATGTGAAACAGGCAACACTCCCCCAACATTAACCTGAGATTATCCTCTCAGATCAGAGAAAACCTCCTACCGAGGGGCTGAGAGACCAGCCGTCACTGTGTCTGGGGGGGCTGACAACAAACTGAGAGTGGCCATACATGTTCACTAAGGCCCTGTTTCCACGACAACGTTTCACGTGACAACACCTAATACGTTAAAAAAAGGAGAGTGTTTCCACTGCAGCAGCGGACACAGAGACAACGGTGTAGTTAGTCTGCCGGGCCACTGGAGGGCGCTGTTGTTTGATTTTGTATTGAAACTACACAGACGTGTGCAGAGAACAAAACACTATAAAGGTGAAGAAAATGGAGAGAACCTGACATCCTATGGACTGATGAGGAACCGGATTCTATCAGGGAGAGTCTCAACTATTAAACTACTGATCTGGACCATAAAACTAGAATATGGACCGCGGGCCTTACCACTACGGGTCGTACCGCTACGGGTCGTACCGCTATGGGTCGTACCGCTACGGGTCGTACCGCTACGGGCCGTACCGCTACGGGTCGTACCGCTAAGGGTTGTACCACTTCGGGTCGTACCACTACGGGTCGTACCACTACGGGCCGTACCACTACGCGGCCGCCATGTTTGTTTACAACTGGATGAGCAGGAGGGAGGGGGAGAGATGTGCATGTGCAGTAACAGGCTCTGTAGCCTCCATCAGTCTCTGCAGGAGGGATTTGCACCGTGAAAGAATCTTTCCTCCTTGGGAGCCGGATTAAAAACTTAACTGGATACAGTGGATCAGAACACTGGTGTCGTGTAACGGACCCCCCAAAAGTGAAGAAAGTTTTGCGGATACACTCAAATTCGTTGTGGTGTAAACGGGGCCTTCTGTGTGCTTCGTTAGTGGGTCAATGTTTGCAGACTGGCCAACCTGTAATGGTACCATATAAATAAGTACTGCATTGAGCCAACATGAGCTTTTGACATGGGGCCATAGTGGAACCCAACAAGCCCACATGGGGACCGTGTTTGAGCCCTTGTACTTCCTGCACGGGCCCCCACGCACCACTGGCTGGGAAACACTAGTGTCATGAAGTTAAGAAAACACCTTCAACTGGGCCTTGAATCAAAGTAGGTCATCAGAGACACTTAGCTGCAATCCAACATGCATTTATCACTGTCCAATAATTATTTCACATTTACACTACAACAGTTACATTGCTCAAGTTTTACTCAATTAAAACTTAAAGCTGTTGAGATACTGTATACTCAAATTAAATTAGAAACATTACACAACTTCACTTCCAAGCAGATTTTTGTGTTAAGATAATTCATCTAGTTGACTCCAAACATGCAGATCAAAGTATTAAATGGATTTCAAAAGGATGATGTCAGTTGTACGCCCCTAAAACACCGCTTAATTAACGTAGTCCCGTTGTCATTCATTCATTCAGATCATATCAATATCACAACCCTCACAGTGCCTCCTAAACGCTTCAGTCATGTTCAGTCTGATTATAGGATGATGGGATGTCAGCAGCCAGCAAACTTTGATGGCTCTTTCTCTTTGTGGACTGTTTGTTTTAAGTAACTTTATGTAACTTTGAACAAGTGTGTGTGTGTGTGTGTGTGTGTGTGTGTGTGTGTGTGTGTGTGTGTGTGTGTGTGTGTGTGTGTGTGTGTGTGTGTGTGTGTGTGTGTGTGTGTGTGTGTGTGTGTGTTGGTGTGTGTGTGTGTGTGTGGTCACATGCGGAGGCATGTGCTGCAGTCCTCACAGGGACACCAACATGCCTGCTGGTGTTCCACAGCCCCGTAAGTAACTCTGGGAAATTACACACACTGCGTGTGTGTGTGTGTGTGTGTGTGTTTACCGTCTTCCTCCATACCAGCTGGAAGCAATGCACGCACACACACACAGGCGCACGCACACACTGCTGTTTATGTATTTGCTCATCCATGCGACTTAGCAATTTTACAAGGAACCTCAACCTTCAGGGCCTGTTACACACCACGCAGAAATACTGTATGCCTAATGCTCTACATTCCTGATCCTATGTAGACACACACACACACACACACACACACACACACACACACACACACACACCTCCCCTCATTACCCATAATTCACATCTGGCCTCCTTTAAAAACAGGGCACCTTTTTTTGCACCGATGCAATGAAAAGAGCCATCAGCACATTCCTGGGCGCTCGTGCCCTGCCTGCAACCTTCTCCCAACCACAACCACACTTTTATGAGGCTTGTAAACGCAGACATTCTTCAGCTGCCATCAGCCAACCTGAAAGGAGTTTCTACTTTCACTTGCGGATCTTTAAATCTGAGCACATCATGGAGTGGAAGACATGCTGAAGGCTTGTCTTCTAGTGTCTGGAGGCAGCAGACCTTCAGACAAGGCCATGTGAGACTGAATCCACTCTCACACACTCGGATCAATAAAGTGTACTTTAGGGAGTGGGCGGGGACTAGACCCACTGTAAGAATGGAGCCAATTGAATTATCTTTCAATTTTCCTCCTGGTTTCATTGAGCCGGTTGGATGTGGTCTGGAAGTGAAGCTGCAGCTTTCAGCAGTAGTTTCCCATGAGGCCACGTCGGCAGAGCTTCATTCTTCACACAGACTTTAGAAACATGATCAGCCTGCACAGTGTTGGTCTTTCTGACCCTCCAGTCCCCTCCAGTCAGACCATCTGTCCAGCATGCTAACGCTAATGCTAATGCTACCATCCGATCCCTCTGCACACTGCATGAGCAGAGGAAGCCATGGAAAAGGAAAAGACATGGAAACCTCCAGCTGTATTTACTTACCCTCCCACTCCCTCCCCCTTCCTCATCCCACATTTTTTTCTCGTAGCTTTCCATCTCCTCGGCAGGCCAAACAGAGCTCACCATTCCCACGGCAAGAGATGCCAAAGCAAATCTGGCAAGAAGCTCCGGAGAGCCTGCTCCTTCCCAAACCTCTTCCCTTTCCTCCGTGTGTGTGTGTGTGTGTGTGTGTGTGTGTGTGTGTGTGTGTGTGTGTGTGTGTGTGTGTGTGTGTGTGTGTGTGTGTGTGTGTGTGTGTGTGTGTGTGTGTGTGTGTGTGTGTGTGTGTGTGTGTGTGTGTGTGTGTGTTCTCTGTAAAAAAACTATGTGGGTCGGTCTTAAACTTGTATGTTCTTGTGATTTCAACCCAGAAATAGAGAAATATTGAGGGGGGGGGGGGTCATAGAATCCAAACACACTCATAAATGAAGTGAAGTGTTCGTTCCAACAGCTCCTGTCTCTGTATGATGCACTTGAAGTAGGATTTTCTAGAATCCCCAGATGAAGGACAGAGCTGCACTGTGAAACACTCCAGCACTGACGTTGAGGTTCTGCTGGTGGAGGTGTGGATGCACACAAAGTTCTTCACATCCTTTCAGAAGCCCTCCTCGTGATGGATTACACATTTCATTTTGTTCCTCTGGCAGTTAAAGAAGATGTGTTGCTGCAGGAGGTATTGTCACTGCCTGCACAACAAACCACCTCGACTCTTCAGCAACAAACTCAACAATCACAAACTCAGAGCGAACAGCAGGTTAAGGATCAGCTGATCAGCTGAGCTCCGTATCAGAGGGAAGGTTCACCAGGGTCAGTCCAAGTGCATCACTTCATCTGAGTGGAAACTGCAAAGCAAGAAAAAGCTGAACTGATGCTGCGGGAGGAGGAAGAGGGGGAGGGGGGGGGGGGGGGGGGGGAGGAAGACGAGGAGGGGGGAGGAGGAGGGGGCGGAGGAGGAGGAGGAGGGGGGGGGGGGAGGAGGAGGGGGGCGGAGGAGGAGGGGGCGGAGGAGGAGGAGGGGGGGGGGGAGGAAGAGGAGGAGGGGATAGAGCTGTCTTCATCTAGACACACACACGTAGAGTTTGGTTGTGTGTGTGTGTGTGTGTGCGTGTGTGTGTGTGTGTGTGTGTGTGTGTGTGTGTGTGTGTGTGTGTGTGTGTGTGTGTGTGTGTGTGTGTGTGTGTGTGTGTGAGCTTCTTATTTCTGCCGTTGCATGTTGACTGGCACCTGTTTGTCTCGTACCAAACGTGTTGTTTTGTGGCCGCCGCTGTGCAAGGTGAACCGTCTCACTGTGCCTGCAGGAAGCCTCTCCCCCCCCCCCCCCCCCCCCACCAGGCCCCTCAGCCAGTCATGTAAAGAGGCCACAGTCAGGTCAGAGGCAGGGTGCGGCTCAGTGAAAGCAGGTTGTTTGGCCGTTCTAACCAGTTTAGCGCCATGCCACCACAGGCGGTGTTCCTGTCACCTGAAACATGGTGAGGCCACAGCGACGAGACTGGCTGCTGAAGGAAGTGGCTTTTCACACAACGTGCGCAGCATTGTGAAGAAAAGAAGTCAGTCTGCCACAGTGTGCACGTTGATTCTTCACCCAACTTACAACTACAAACACTTTTTTTCTTGTTTTTAAAGACCTTTCTGAGTCTCTGACTCCTTCACTCTCTGCACTGGTGACCAACACGATGCCTTCTGCTCGTTTCCTGCTCAGTACCTGAACGTCTTCCATCTGTGTATCGCAACAGATTTTGTGTCAACATTCGCTCTCACTACACGTTAAGTCAATTTCTTGTCTCGTTTGACTTCTGGAGACTGGCCACTGCTCACCGCCTCATACTAAACTCCACCATTGTGATCATTTCTCTGCAGAATTGAACAGACTGACTGTATCACAAGGTTCAAACTTATTTTTCTTGGCTCATTTTGCTGAACTTGTGTTAGCACTGAGCTAACAAGCTAACTTTGGTGCGACAGTCAGTGGTGGTTGCAGTGACCTCTGACCTCCCCGCAGTCTGCCCTGTGTTATCTCCAGTGTGTGAAAACTATCCACTCACGTCCTGTACATGTGTAGGTGTGGAAATCATGGATTGCACTGTTGAATTAGTGGACAGAAGCATTTCACTGAGTGGAACTGTAGAACCATGAGTCTGTCTGGACAGAGAACCAAGGTGATTTGTGGATTGTACTGACGATCCGGTTCCACCAGCCTCTTTCTGCTCGTCTAACGTGCTGGAAGTTTCTGTCCGACCCTGTTTGTCTTCCCCTCGGCTGCAGTCTCTCTTGTTTGCAGAAGACATCCTGTGATCAGTGACACAGGAAATGCAGTGAGAGAAACGGCGTGCTGGTGGAGGGAGTGGCAGAAAACACA
>NC_137630.1:1308225-1641383 GCF_963383615.2 Lipophrys pholis | reverse complement strand
GGAGTGGCAGAAAACACAGCAGGGTGGAGGAGGTGGAGGTGGTGAGGGAAACCACTCACTGTGTCACTGTGAGATTGTACGTTGGGGTTTGAAAGGCCGTCTGTCATCTGAACAGCTCTGCTGGGATTTGTTGTGGTTTCTCTTTTACTCGTCTCCTATTTTCAGTATTACTGCTCCAAAGCACTAAAGGTCATGTGTCGTAGTTTGACCTCAGCTTCTTTCCAGAGGTCAGTTTTCAACAGAAGTCATTACAGAAAGTTCTCTATCTTATTATAATAACAAGTTTATCTTTCAAATGTTGATTTCCTGACTGCGGCGTGCACACAGAGTTAATCCTTCTGAGAGGTCCGTTATTGTCCCAGATAGCAGCAGCATGCATACATCCATCAGTCGCTGTGGTTTAAGAGTAAAGTCACACTGGCCAGAGATGTCTTGAGGTCAGTTGATGAATCATTGCTGCTTCTGGTATTCCTGTTGCAGTAACATGAAGATCAAGCGGTTTCATTCTTCCTGATCTTCCACCTTCTACCAGAGAATCTTTTGCTTCCTCTCTTTACCTGCTGGAACAGAAACTCACCTGAAGTCTTTTCTCAAGCTGCAGCAGGATAACAAGACCTTTTGTGTTTTCACTCAAGGTTACTTGTGATCCCCAGTAGAGTTTGAAGACATCCACAGTTCCACATGGAAAGATTCTTTGACTGCTCAAAGATCATGTAGTAAAAGTATGAGAAAGCCCAGGATGTCTCTTGTAACCTGTCTCCACACTACGTGTCTCTGCACTCTGCCTCTGTGGTGGAAATGTGTCGCGCCATGTCTGATGCACATATAATTGATTGTATTTAACATGAAAGATGCAGTGAGTTTTTCTCTGCGGTCCAGAGACATTAAAGACCCTTTGCAGTAGGCCCAGTTTGTAGCAGCAGTTATGAGTCTCGATAAAATCTCCCACCCTCATTGTCTAAAAACATCCCATTCACAGGCTGATGTCTGGCAGCGACCGCCAGTGGCGGTGCGCTCGCTCACACAGGAAGTGAAACTGAGGATTTTCACAAGGCACAGACGGTCTTCAACCGAGAAGACTGTTCTCACCCCACCCATCCTGTCTCCCCCACCACAAACACACACTCACAGCCAAGGCCACAGATGCATTCACCCACATTCACTGGCCTCAGACACGTGCTCTCGTATGCAGCCCCCCCCCCCCCCCCCCCCCCCCCACCACCACCACCACCACCACCACCACCACCACCACCACCACCACCACCCACTGCCTCCACGCCCGCTGGCCCATGACTCTGCGCTCTGACACTTTCTCATGCAGGGGATATTCCTAACCTCCATGGGTGAAGCTCCTGCTGTAAATCAGCATTTGAGAGATAATTGCTCCAGCGGCGCAGCGCTGATCAGGGCGGCTGTGGTTCAGTACCAAGCGCCTGCAGGGCTGAAAGAAAGAGGAAGAAGCTGAGACTGGAGCAGTCTGACACGACGAGGTGTCGCGTTCGGAGCAGGCGGTGTCGGAGCCCAAACTACGCAGTCTGGGCACGTCGTAGCACAGCCTTATCTTAGAAGTGTGACATCCTGTCTATGCTGTGTAATCCACACCAGATCATAAAGAGGGGTGTGGGCAGCCGAGTGCACGGCTGTTTGCACACTTCAATATTCCTGCGTGTCTTTGAACTGGGTTTATCAGCAGCTTCTTATCTGTACAGATCAGTCAGGTTTCAAAGAAAAGTGCCTCAGTCGCCCTTCGGTCAGTGTGTCTGTGTGGAAATATGTTTTGCTGTTACTCTGGCCTGTCCTCCAGCCGGGTTCCAACCCTGCTGTGCTTGTTCAGAGATTATTTAGGTCTTTGGTGTCGCTACAAAACATGTTCAACCAAATGTCATCACTGCGACTGGGCGGCTCGATAGTCCACACTGGTGGTGCAGTTGGAGGTTTGGGACTTACGAGGGTTTTTACTTTCCAAAGTAGGCCTGTCCACACCAGAATGCTGTTTCATGAAAACACAGTTTCTGGCCGATCATCCAATCGGCGCGTCATTTTAGGAGCATGAAAACGTTTAGTTTTTTTTTTTAAACGGGTTGCAGAGTAGGGAAAGTTTAAAACTCTAGCTTGGCTTTGAGGTGCGCACCAGCAAAGAAAATAATGGTGTCTCAGGCCCCGTTTCCATGACAACGTTTCACATAACAACACGTAATACGTTAAAAAAAGGAGAGTGTTTCCACTGCAGCAGCGGACACAGAGACAACGGTGTAGTTAGTCTGCCGGGCCACTGGAGGGCGCTGTTGTTTGATTTTGTATTGAAACTACACAGACGTGTGAAGAGAACAAAACACTATAAAGGTGAAGAAAATGGAGAGAACCTGACATCCATTGACTTAGTTCTTCTTATCATTATGGGATCAAACTGTGGTTGGTGACTTCTAGATGGCTCACTTGGCTCAGCAGTTAATGCTGCTAATGCAGCTCTCAGTGTGAGGCCGATCGGCACAGAGAGGGCAGCAGAGGGGTTAAAGCAGCGGTTGGTGGCCCGTCCCTGGCCTCCGGGGGGGCAGGGGGCCACTGGGGATCAAGGATGAGGCTTTTGCAGGCGTAATGATGCCTGTAAGATGAGAGGGGATTTGAGGGCGAGCTCTCACCCTTTCTTCAAATCCCCCTCATCCCTGACAGCAGCATCCACGCACAGAAAGCACAAGCTGAAGGATACATGGACTCCAAGAGCATCTCAGCGATATTAGCTGTAACCAGTCTGACTGGAGCAGAAACACCTTTCATCCTCCTGAATGGAAGACGGATGGACCAGGGCTGGATGTGAAACAGGCAACACTCCCCCAACATTAACCTGAGATTATCCTCTCAGATCAGAGAAAACCTCCTACCGAGGGGCTGAGAGACCAGCCGTCACTGTGTCTGGGGGGGCTGACAACAAACTGAGAGTGGCCATACATGTTCACTAAGGCCCTGTTTCCACGACAACGTTTCACATAACAACACCTAATACGTTAAAAAAAGGAGAGTGTTTCCACTGCAGCAGCGGACACAGAGACAACGGTGTAGTTAGTCTGCCGGGCCACTGGAGGGCGCTGTTGTTTGATTTTGTATTGAAACTACACAGACGTGTGCAGAGAACAAAACACTATAAAGGTGAAGAAAATGTAGAGAACCTGACATCCTATGGACTGATGAGGAACCGGATTCTATCAGGGAGAGTCTCAACTATTAAACTACTGATCTGGACCATAAAACTAGAATATGGACCGCGGGCCGTACCACTACGGGTCGTACCGCTACGGGCCGTACCGCTACGGGTCGTACCGCTACGGGCCGTACCGCTACGGGCCGTACCGCTACGGGTCGTACCGCTACGGGTCGTACCACTACGGGTCGTACCACTACACAGCCGCCATGTTTGTTTACAACTGGATGAGCAGGAGGGGGGCAGGGAGGGGAGGGAGGGGCAGAGATGAGCAGTAACAGGCTCTGGAGCCTCCATCAGTCTCTGCAGGAGGGAACAGAGACCATGAAAGAATCTTTCCACCTTGAGAGCCGAGACAAAAACTTCCCGGGCGAGCGTGAAGTTAGTAGCTCTGCAGGAAATATAAAGACAATCACAAAGTCAACAGCACACCTAAATTTAAACACACTTGCTGCTATCTGACACCACACACACACACCCACCCACACACACACACCCACCCACACACACACCCACCCACACACACCCACCCACACACACCCACCCACACACACACACACACACACACACACACACACACACACACACACACACACACACCCACCCACACACACCCACCCACCCACACACCCACCCACCCACCCACACACACACACACACACACCCACACACCCACCCACCCACCCACCCACCCACCCACACACACACACACACACACACACACACACACACACACACACACACACACACACAGTAGTGAAATCTCTTCCTGTGCTTGCAGGCGTCGGACCCCGTCCCACTGAAGAAGTCCAAAATGGAGGCGGAGCCTCAGCCGGCACTGACGGAGAAGGAGAAGCAGCTCGACTGGCTGCAGTCGCTCTCCGCCTCCAACAAGGTCAGAGACAGTAGATAAGATGAGACGTGAGGTAACGTTAGAGGGAAGGGCTTGGATTTGGGTACATGTGGATTTGGGTGAGTGAAGGATGAGGAGTGTAACCCGACACCCGGAGGGGGGCAGCAGTGAAACCCAATAGAACCATCAGATCCTGAACGGGCCCTGAAGATCAATGACATTTAAAGTTCCCATCAGGGGCTGATCTCCTTCTGGAGTACTTCATCGGACCAGGGTTCAGACCGGGGTTCAGACCGGGGTCTAGAACAAGGTCCAGACTGGGGTTCAGACCAGGACCTAGAACAGGGTCCAGACCAGGGTTCAGGCCAGGGTCCAGACTGGATTCCAGACCGGGGTCTAGAACAGGGATTAGACCAGGATCCAGAACGATCCCAGTGAAGTGAGGAGGGGGCGGAGCCTGTTCCTGTTCCGTCAGGTCTTAATACTGATTGAACTAGTCTGTGTGATTTCCAGGCCATGAACTGCATCCAGGCCCGGCAGAGGCCCTCGGCCTTCAGACCCTGGTCCCCCCACATCCCAGCTGGAGAGAAGGAGCCGTGCAGCCACCCGCTGGCTCTGCTCAGAGACAGGTGAGTCCACAGGGTGGCGCCGTCCCACCAAACGGCCCCGCTAACCGAAAGACTGCCGCTTAAAAGCAGTTACTCGTGGGAGCGATGCTCTCAACACGGAGAGATGGCAGCCATGTTTGTGAGCCGAGCCGAGCTCTCTCTGGTCTGGGTGGGCCAGGGTCACAGGGGTCAAGTCTGAATGTACCACAGCCTCCCACATTCAGCCATTCACACACATTCACACTCTCACACGGCGGACTGGCGCTGCAGCGAGACCCATCTGGCCCACTTTCTGCTGGAGTGGGAGGAAAGAGCTGCAGGCGCTTCATCAGACACTGCTCAGTGTGTGTGTGTGTGTGTGTGTGTGTGTGTGTGTGTGTGTGTGTGTGTGTGTGTGTGTGTGTGTGTGTGTGTGTGTGTGTGTGTGTGTGTGTGTGTGTGTGTGTGTGTGTGTGTGTGTGTGTGTGTGTGTGTGTGTGTGTGTGAATCATCGCTTCTCGATGACGGATAGAGTTAAACTGATCTTTTCTTCCAGTTTCTACAACTACAAGAGCCTGGAGAACGCCGTGGCACCGAACGTGGCCCTCACGCCGCTGCCCCTGGGAAAGACGGAGCCCATGTCTCCGTCAGTCCCCTCCACCTCCCACCCAAGCGGGGGCGAACCCCCCAGCGAGGGTGCTAACCCAAACTCTAGGCCCCGTAAGAGACGAGCCACAGAGGAGCTCCCCCCGCCAGCCCCCGAGGCCCCCTGCCCCCCGTTCACCGCCACCAGCAGGCCACCGCCGCCATCGTCTCAGGAGGACAAAGACTCAGAGGTGGAGATTGAGGTGGAGAGTCGTGATGAATGTAAGTGCAGGTTCAGCAGTTTGAACAGAAGCTCACAACGCAGTGTTTCTGACTCTCTCCTGCCCCCCTCAGTCACTTCGTCCCTGTCCTCCCTGTCGTCGCCGTCCTTCACCTCGTCCAGCAGCTCGGCCAAAGACCTGAGCTCACCGGGCATGCAGGGATCCGTCTGCACCACCACCTCAGCCGAAGGAGCCCCGCCCACAGCGGCGCCCACCCCGGTCCCGACGACCCCCCCAGAAGCGGGGCTTGAGTCGGAGCTGGAGAGCCTGCGGCAGGCGCTGGACAGCGGGCTGGACTCCAAAGAGTCCAAGGAGAAGTTCCTGCACGAGATCGTCAAGATGAGGGTGAAGCAGGAGGAGAAGCTGGGGTCAGCGCTGCAGGCCAAACGCAGCCTCCAGCAGGTCAGTTCACACTCAGTTTACACTGAGTTCTCACTCGGTCCACAATCGATTCACACTGAGTTCACACTTGATTCACACTGTGTTCACACTTGGTTCGCAATCGATTCACACTGAGTTCACACTTAATTCACACTTGATTCACACTGAGTTCTTACTCGGTCCACAATCGATCCACAATGAGTTCGCACTTGATTCACACTAAGTTCACACTGAGTTCACACTGAGTTCACACTCGGCTCACAATCGATTCACACTGAGTTCACAACCACTTTACACTTGGTTCACACTCGATTCACACTGAGTTCACACTCACTTCACACTCGTTTCACACTGAGTTCACACACACTGAATTCACACTGAGTTCACACACACTGAATTCACACTGAGTTCACACTCCATTCACACTGAGTTCACACTTGCTTCACACTGAGTTCACACTTGCTTCACACTGAGTTCACAATCCATTCACACTCCATTGACACTCGGGTCACACTCGATTCACACTTGTTTCACAGAGTTCACATTTGCTTCAGACTCAATTCACACTCACTTCACACTGACTTCACACTCAATTGACCACACTGAGTTCACACTCTGTTCACACTCGCTTAACACTCAATTGACACTCGGTTCACACTGAGTTCACAATCGGTTCACACTCCATTCACACTTGATTCACATTCAGTTCACTCTCGGTTCACACTTGATTCACACTCGGTTAACAGTCGGTTCACACTCGGAAATATGATCCCCAACAAGCACTGAGTTTGAAAGAGACTCGTCCACTGGAGTTTTATGTGTTACCTAACCCGTGCTACAGGGGGCGCCGTTCTACAGGGGGCGCCGTTCTACAGGGGGCGCCGTTCTACAGGGGGCTCCGTTCTACAGGGGGCGCCGTTCTACAGGGGGCGCCGTTCTACAGGCGGTGCCGTTCTACAGGGGGCGCCGTTCTACAGGGGGCGCCGTTCTACAGGGGGCGCCGTTCTACAGGGGGCGCCGTTCTACAGGGGGCTCCGTTCTACAGGGGGCGCCGTTCTACAGGGGGCGCCGTTCTACAGGGGGCGCCGTTCTACAGGGGGCTCCGTTCTACAGGGGGCGCCGTTCTACAGGGGGCGCCGTTCTACAGGGGGCGCCGTTCTACAGGGGGCGCCGTTCTACAGGGGGCGCCAAATCATTGGAAGAAAGATTATTTCAAGTCAGCATTTTCTGTGTTTAACAGCTATTTGCACACTTTCTTCAGGTGAACGGCCGCTCCCTCATGACATTGTCACCGATCATGCGTGCAAGTTAGATTTTCTAGAAGCCATTTTTTAGTTATATGTGTAAATGCTTTGAATGTAGTACATGCAATAATCTCTGTTGGCAGTGTGTTCCACTGACCCATTGCGATTACAGAGAAGGCAGATTTAGCCACAGCAGTTTCACATTTTGGGATGCTGCGGAACCACGTTGCTTGGTGGTTTGGTGGTATAGGATTCATAGGAGATTTTATTTTGCTGTATTTCATTGTATTTTCACCAAACTTTATGTTGACATTGTAATCATTTTCAGTACTAACAGTTTGATCTTACAAAAATATCGATCATTTCATTACATCCACTGTGACCACAACAAAGAAAAACTTTGAAGTGTAAATATAAGGTTATTATTGTAATATTTTACTAGTCTGGTCCACTCAGGATGAAACTGGACTGTATGTGGTCCCTGAAATAACATTTTATTTAGTATTTATTTTGATTACATCTTTGTATATATTTTGTACATGTGTATATATGTATATATATCATATGCAACTTTATATTGGTTCAGTTATTTGCTTTTAAATAAGTATATTTCTTCCATAACATATTTGGTGTTTGGTTTGTTCAATGTCAACTGGTCCTACAATTTATCACGTGTCACAATGTAGTATTTAGTCCAGAATGTATTAGAATGTGAGCCCCCAGCTCACTCAGTCGGTAGAGCATGAGACTCTCAATCTCAAGGTAGAGGGTTCATGTCCCACGCCGGGGGTAGGGGGCTACTTCTACAAGGCCGCAACTGTGTTCTCTTTTTCTATTGAAATACATGGTGGTATCGGTATTGATACCAAAATGTTGGTATCGTGACAACACTAATTTAAGGTCTATTTTTTTCACAAATTTCTCTCAGGAGAACCCCCCCTCCCGCTTCACACCCCCGCAACCTATTTTTCTGCTCCATTTCTTTTTTTTTAGATATTTACTTGAATCTATAGTAATAACAAAAATATATTTACACTGTGACCTGGTGAACCAGGAGGATTAGACTGGCTGTTGCTGCTGTTACGTGTTATTAAATTATTTTATGTATAAATCGATAAACAATAATTCAAATTTATAATTATAAACCTTAAAAAAAGAAAAGTGAAAAGCAAATCTTGGTGGGGGAGGGGGTGTTTTGTTTACGCATAGCCCTCAGAAAATAGGTAGTTGAGTAAAGTGACTCCAGCGAGAGCTTTGTGGTGTGACCGAGACCTCAGACTTTGGTTGGCTGATGGAAACGCAGACTTTACCTTCCTATACAAACCATAAGCCTTCCCTCATGTTCCTGAAACTTTGCACACTGGAGGAATTACTGGAGCAGCAGAAGTCGATTTCATGAATTGGCATTGATAACAATGGGAGCGGATGTTGCTGCGAAGGGGAAGGCCAGACTTCCATTTTTATTTTTGGTCTTGGACCGAGAACAAGAAAAGTGCAGACAAAGGAGTGTGTGTGGGTGAGCAGCTCCAGATTCTGAGCGCAGAGGAGCAATTCCAGCCACAGATTTTCACTTTTACTTTCTGTGCGAGCTGATTGGTTCAGCTGAACCTGCTGCCAGATGCTTCCTCCCTGTGACGCCTGGCCGGGTGGCGTCTGTGACGGGGACCGTCTCCAGCAAAGCTCGCTGATGGACATGTTTGTCTCACTGCTGGGCGTGTTGGCACAACACACACACACATTCACACTCTTTCAACAGGTCGGAGGAAGGAAACTTCCCTCCTGTCAGTCCGAGCTTTCGCCTGACCTCTGACTCTGACCCTGGAACAGGGTTGGAGTTTAACACCCGATCTGTGATCTGCCTGACTGCTTTCCACCGCAGGCACTCAGTTAAACTAAATGTGGCATTTCAAAGCAAAATCTGCAGAAAACCAATCTGTGAAAACTCCCAGAATGCAACAGCTACAGGAGAAGTTTTCTGGACGTCTCACCTGATTTAACTGCACAAGGTTTCATAAAAATGGGTTTCATGCTGAGACTGTAGCAGTTCTAATCACTGTGTGGTTCTAGGACAACATTGTCATGACGTATACTCTGCGTCGGAACAAAGAAGAAGCTTAAAGTTTGGCACTATTTTACCGGTCTGGCTCACTCCAGGTGAAACCTGAACAGAAAAGACTTTCACTCCTCTGGTCTGGTCAATGCATGAATTTGACAGTTTCAGCCCCAGTCTCTGTTTCTTCTGGTGAAACTTGTGTAATTATCCTGTAATGACGTCAAACCAAAGCAGCCAATGTGTCACCTGACACAAGTCTGTCCATTTCCATTGAATTGTGAGATAATGGTCACCGCAGGTTTCACGTCACGTTCCACCTCTGACTCTCACGCTCTCTTTCGCCAAGGAGTTGGAGTTCCTGCGGGTGGCGAAGAAGGAGAAGCTGCGAGAGGCGACGGAGGCCAAGCGCAACCTGAGGAAGGAAATCGAACGTCTGCGAGCCGAGAGTGAGAAGAAGATGAAGGAGGCCAATGAGTCTCGGATCCGCCTGAAGCGGGAGCTGGAACAAGCCCGGCAGCTCAGGGTGTGTGACAAGGGCTGCGAGGCCGGACGGCTCCGGGCTAAGTACTCTGCTCAGGTCAGTCTACACATCCCAGAACACAGAGAACTAGAGAACCAGAGAACATAGAGAACACAGAGAACTAAAGAACCAGAGAACATAGAGAACACAGAGAACTAAAGAACCAGAGAACACAGAGAACTAAATAACCAGAGAACACAGAGAACTAAATAACCAGAGAACATAGAGAACACAGAGAACTAAAGAACCAGAGAACATAGAGAACACAGAGAACTAGAGAACCAGAGAACATAGAGAACACAGAGAACTAAAGAACCAGAGAACACAGAGTACTAGAGAACATAGAGCACATCGAATATAGAGAACACAGAGAACTAGAGAACATAGAGAGCACGTCGAATATAGAGAACACAGAGAACTAGAGAACATATAAAACACATAGAACCAGAGAACACAAAGAACTAGAGAACATAGAGCAAATAGAATATAGAGAACACAAGATAACATAGAAAACCAGAGAACATAGAGAACCAGAGAACACACAGAACCAGAGAGCATGGAGAACCAGACAACTAGAGAACATAGAGAACTAGACAACCAGAGAACATAGGAAACACAGAGAACATAGAAAACCAGAGAACATAGAGAACCAGAGAACATAGAGAACCAGAGAACACACAGAACCAGAGAGCATAGAGAACCAGACAACTAGAGAACATAGAGAACTAGACAACCAGAGAACATAGCGAACCAGAGAACACAGAGAACTTAAGAACACAGAGCCAGAGAACATAGAGAACCAGAGAACATAGAGAACCAGAGAGCATAGAGAACATAGAGAACCAGAGAACACAGCCCCACAGGCCAGCAAGTCTCAGACGACTTGACGGTTTCCCCACGTCAACAGAGAAAGACAGAAACAAGCCACATTTCCTGGTGACCCGCTCTGGGGACAGTAGCAGGGGGGGAGTTTGACTGGGCAGGACACCGGTCAAAGGGTAACGCAGGAGTCCTCCAGCGAGCTCAGGGAGGACTCCAACCTCTCGTAGAGTAGAAGGGCAAAAGCTCACTGGATCTTGATTTTCAGTATGAATACAGAGCAGGAAGGTGGAGCCTCACGATCCTTCTGACTCTTTGGGTTTTAATCAAGAGGAGTCCGAAAAGTTCCCGCAGAGAGAACTGGCTTGTGACGGTCGAGTGTTTGTTGCTTTTTGATCCTTGGATGTCGACTCTTCCTCTCATTGTGAAGCAGAATTCACCTCGTGTTGGGTTGTTCACCACTAATAGGGACCGTGAGCTGGTTTAGACCGTCGAGAGACAGGTTAGTTTTACCCTACTGATGATGTGTTGTTGCAATAGTAATCCTGGTCCTGGTCCTGGTCCTGGTCCTGGTCCTGGTCCTGGTCCTGGTCCTGGTCACCACAGCTGCAGTAACCAGTAGTTCTGCACATGCTCAGTAGAGCCAATCAGAATGAAGTTTCCTCCATGGTGTCATGACTCCCAGTCCATATTCATCTGGACTTGGTACTTTTATTTTGACAGTCACTGTGATATAATAATAATTTAATAATATATAATATAATAAGTATTTTTTAACAAAGACATTGTCCCCACATGGCAGCTCGAACAGGACGGCCGTGCTCCTCCTCACATTTACGCTTTAGGAAAGAGAGCGATATCACATTTACACACACTTATAAACCACAAGAGGCAGTCTTCTTCACGAGACCCCGCCCTGTGACCGTTTGCTCACTTCCTGTCCTCTCCGGCCCAATCACAGTGGAGGACTCTGCCTCACAGCCAACCTCCTTTCTTTGAAGGCGGAATGATGACTCCAGCTTCAGGTTGAAGTCACTTCCTGGGTCCATGTTTACATTAAAAAAGCTATTGTTTGAGTATCACTGAAATCAACATGATGGCAGAGCACATGGAACAATTCAAAACTATTAGAATAGTTCAACAAAAGCTACATGCTAAAGAGAGTCAGGCTCACACACCAGTGATGCTACATGCTAAAGAGTTTTAGACCCACACAACATTGATGCTACATGCTAAAGAGTTTCAGGCTCACACACCAGTGATGTTACATGCTACATGCTAAAGAGTTTTAGACCCACACAACATTGATGCTACATGCTAAAGAGATTCAGGCTCACACACCAGTGATGCTACATGCTAAAGAGAGTCAGGCTCACACACCAGTGATGTTACATGCTACATGCTAAAGAGAGTCAGGCTCACACACCAGTGATGCTACATGCTACATGCTAAAGAGTTTCAGGCTCACACACAGCATCAACTACTGGCCTGGCATGCTAACTACATCATTTTTAAAAGTTTCTGTCGCTCTCGTGGAAACCAAACGTCGTTTCCAGAAATTTCTGAAACGAAAAAGCACAAATGATACGTTGGAATTGTTGGGATATTGTTGAAGTGTGACATTCCTCTCCTCCTGTAGTGGTTATGAATCAACATCACACACACACACACACACACACACACACACACACACACACACACACACACACACACACACACACACACACACACACACACACACACACACACACACACACACACACAGACTTCTGACTTCTGGCCGGTGTCTTCCAGATCGAGGACCTCCAGATGAAGCTCCAGCACGCTGAGGCGGACCGCGAGCAGCTCCGAGCCGACCTGCTGCAGGAGCGGGAGGCCCGGGAGCACCTGGAGAGAGTGGTGAAGGAGCTTCAGCAGCAGCTGTGGCCCAAAGCCAGCAGCAACAAAGACGGGACAGCCAAGGACACGGTCAACTAACCAGCAGCAGCTTCACGGTCCCAGACACACAAACCCCCCAGTCACATGACCCCACCACCCAACATCTGCTCTCCTCAGACCATTGAGCCCACCGGGAGCCCCCCAGAGCCCCCCTGTAGCCCACTTGGAGCCCTTCGGGAGTCCACTGGGAGCCCCATGGAGCCCCCCCTGGAGAACACTGGGATCCCCCTCCTGGAGAACACTGGGAGCCCCCCCCTGGAGAACACTGGGAGCCCCCCCGGAGCCCACGTGGAGCAGTCAGGAAATCACACCCCTGAACAGACGAGACCGATGGAGCCGAGTCCTTGTCTGGTTTCCTCAGAGAAGGAACAGAAACAATGTGAAGGTTTCTCCACTGAGCTCCAACTCAGGTTGGGCAAACCCAGAACCCAGAACAAAACATCTAGAACCCTGAACAAAACACCTAGAACCCCAAACAAAACAACTAGAACCCTGAACAAAAATCCCAGAACAAGAACCCAGAACAAAACATCTAGAACCCTGAACAAAACACCTAGAACCCCGAACAAAGCATCTAGAACCCTGAACAAAAATCCCAGAACCCAGAACAAAAACCCAGAACAAAATCCAAGAACCCAGAACAAGAACCCAGAACAAAGCATCTAAAACCCAGAACAAAAATCCAGAACAAAACATCTAGAACCCCAAACAAAAACCCAGAAAATCTGAGTTTTGTTCACAGCCACACCAGAACCAGGACTTCAGAGACCAGGTTCTCTGTGGAGACTCCGTGGTCTCTGTGAGGTCGAAGGTTGACGTTAGCACAACGTAGAAATGAAGAAGTTGACGTTAACACAACGTACAAACACACAACATAGAAGCGACGGTCCCACAGTGCCGACAAGGCCCTTTGGATTCTTTAAGGAAAACATTGAAGTTCACAGAACAACACAGCTGAAGGTCACAGGTCAAAGCATCTCTTATTATAGACTCACTGTTTTCAGTCCTGTCTCTTTAAATCTCCTTGGACCTGTGTGCTTCAGGCCCCGTTTCCACGACAATGAATTCCAGTGTATCCGTAAAACTTTCTTCACTTTTGGGGGGTCCGTTACACGACACCAGTGTTCTGATCCACTGTATCCAGTTAAGTTTTTAATCCGGCTCCCAAGGAGGAAAGATTCTTTCACTGCCGCTAATCCCTCCTGCAGAGACTGATGGAGGCTACAGAGCCCCCTCCCTCCTGCTCATCCAGTTGTAAACAAACATGGCGGCCGCGTAGTGGTACGACCCGTAGTGGTACGACCCGTAGTGGTACGACCCGTAGTGGTACGACCCGCGGTCCATATTCTAGTTTTATCCTCCAGATCAGTAGTTTAATAGTTGAGACTCTCCCTGATAGAATCCGGTTCCTCATCAGTCCATACGGATGTCAGGTTCTCTACATTTTCTTCACCTTTATAGTGTTTTGTTCTCTGCACACGTCTGTGTAGTTTCATAACAAAATCAAGCAACAGCGCCCTCCAGTGGCCCGGCAGACTAACTACACCGTTGTCTCTGTGTCCGCTGCTGCAGTGGAAACACTCTCCTTTTTTTAACGTATTAGGTGTTGTTATGTGAAACGTTGTCGTGGAAACAGGGCCTTAGTGAACTTCTCTGGTCCTCTAGTTTCTGATGAACATCACTCACTCAGTTCTGGATATGAAAGGTACATCCTCATATGGGGCTTTTCCACCGAAAAGAACCAGGTTCTAGTTCTGGTCCAGGGCCAGCTTTAGCACCAGTTCTTTGTCTTTCCACCACCAAAGCCAAACAGTGACTAAACTGGTGCTCCGCTGGCTCCACTTCGTTGCTGGACCAGAGAGGAGCCAGACTGGGACCTGACGCGTCATCAGCTGGGGGCGGAGTTATCTCTGGAGGTATCACTATGTTACCTCCATGTTGAAGCTTTTGATTCAGACACGTCCAGAAATAAAGTGAAAGGAGCAGAAAGTCACTATGGAATGTTGGAATGGTGAAAAATAAGAGCCAAACTCATCCACGTGTTATTATTCCCCTCTATGTCCACTCTGGGGCTCCGGACTAGAAAAGACGGACGTGAACAAACACCAATAGAGAGACGAAGAGACGTAATGTCTTCTTTCTCTTTGGTGCTTCAGAGGTTCAGACCAAACTAGATGGAGCGACCCGGACTAAACCAATGAAGACAGTCCGTCTCCTGTCAGCGCCAAATTGGTGAAATCAGTGACGTATCACGTTTTGGAGTGACGCAATGACGTAGCTCTACTGGTTCTGCTAACGGTGGAAAAAGAACCGGTTCTTTGGTGGTGCTCATTTAAGAACCGGCTCTGACCTAGAACCTGGTTCTTGTTGGTGGAAAAGCCCTCATAGATCCTCTATAAAAATCCTCCCAACATGAAAAGGTGAGGTTGTGTTCTGGATGGTTCCTCTCCACTTGGTGTCTTCTGGAAGGTTCTGAGCTGAGCTCCAGGGACACTCGTGTAAATAACCACAAAATGTTCTTTTCAATAAGTTAAGGTCTGTAAATATAAATATGTTGTTGTTTTTTACTTTACGATAATAAGTCGCACTTTGTCATAACGAAATACTGTCACACTCTTTCTTTGAGACATCCGTGTTTCCCGTTCAGTCCGGTTCTGCTGGTTTCTGCTCCTCGAGGTTCTCTCCTCTTCAGACAAAGTATTGTAAATACAGTGAAGGACACAAGCTGCTCTCACTCAGCGGTGGTCTGCAAAGCGTCGGCAGGCCATCGGACTCTTTGTGGCTGAGCGGAGAGGAAGGAAGACATCCCGGAGGCGGAGTCTGCCGCCGCCGCCGCTGCTGCGACACCGCGCCGCCGCCGCGCTCGGTGGGTACAATGCAATCAGAATGTACATTCTCATCATTGCTTTCCTTTTTGTTATTGATGTTTTAATGTCGCAGATATTTTATGGCTGGTCAGTTCTCTTCATTTCCTTCAATAGAAATCTCATATTTTCTTTATGCATGACATTTGAGAAGGTTTGCCATACGTATCGTCAATTATTGGGCATTGATACTGTACATTTAAGGGATTTATTGTGTTATGCAAGATGAAGAAGCATTTTGTCTTATTTACAACTTAAAAGAAAGCAACAAGCCAGATGTTTATCTTTAAAAACAAAACAAAAAAACAACTTCAGTGCAATGCTGGACAACCTCAAGTGCCTGAACGAGGGCCAAAGGTTTCCAGAGGAGGAAGACTGATGAGGACGAGGCTCATCAGTCTTCCTGGTCAGCAAATGAAGGATCTTCAGCTGCATCAGGTTTGTTCATGTCTCCAGACTGACATCAGCTCAGCTTCAGCAAAACGTCAGAAACACAAGCTGGTTCTCCTCATTCCTGAAGAGAAGCCTCTGCTCACGCTCACGAGAAACACTTCAGACATCCTGACAGGAAACAGGGTGGAGATCTGTCCAAACCTGACGGAGACTAAAACTATTTGAATGGCTCCTCTGGGTAAACGTTGTGTCACTGACCTGCTCAAAAGTAGACGACGTGTCTGTGCTGATTCCCACTTTCCAAAAGTGAAGCCAAAATATTCCCAATCCAGGTTCGAGATCCTGCCGTGGTACTCTGGCCACGACCTTTTAACCCCAGGCTCCATCCGGTGCCATCTTGTGAGCTCGGTCAGAAGTTAATATTGAAATCCATTTAATCTAAAAAAAAACCCCAATAAATATTCAAATCAAATCTGGAATATCCGCAGCACCAAGACCAGCCACCAGGGGGAGATGGAGGTAATTTGGCTTCACTTGTCGGGGATTTTTCACGTCCTTCCTCTTTTCCGACAGTTTTATCTACCAACCAGTTTACAAACATTTGACTTTTTTAATGTAGAAAACAAATGAACCAAGTTTTTTTTTCGCTCTCGGGGTGATTTTGGTCCTGAAATCGATGATATGCATGTTCAGACCATTTTTTATGGCCGAGCCTGAAGCCTCGGGCTTCGGCGTTGCTTTGGGTTGTACATACAAACTAAGTGTTGATTTGTGGGCATTGGGTGGAAAAGCTCCTGCTTCTTATCCGCGGTGGCTCGGAGAACTTTGGCAGACCTAAAATTGGTACATTTTGTAGTTGTTTTTACTCTTTATGTTACTCACAGTTTTCTACAAGAAGAAGGGAGGCTGACGACATTTGGCTCTTCGCTCTCCCGTGTGAAAACTTGTTTTCTAAATGACAATGATTTTGCTAAAAAATGGGCCGTGAAGCAGCAATAACAGCCCAGACTAAAATCAATACTAGCCAGTGTGAAGATTTGAATAAGAATTCACAAATGTAAATATCTTTTTCATTTCCTATATTGTATAAAATATGTACATGGTGTTTCCTTTTTCAAGAAGAACTCTTTTCTTACAGTAGCCGTCTTGTTTCCAGTTGTTTTGGGCTTGTTTTTGTTTTTGTTTTGTTTTTTTGGAATTTGTGTTGAACTGAGATGTTTTAAAGGCAGTTACTGCAGTGCGTCAGAGAATATACCCCACATATACATCTTATTCCATTTCTTTCCTTTTTTTTTTACTGTAGAGTATTGAAATACTTTTTTCACCAGTTCATATATATTTTTAACATCAGATAGCCGAGCTGCAGTACTCCCCCCCGCCCCCCCAGAGAAAACCTCTCCTGGTGTATCTTAGCCCTGTGCTGCTGCTAATACTATATACACTTCTAGAAGTATTTTTATGTAAGAGGTAAACTTCCCATTTATTAATGAGACATTTACAGTATGAACAAAGAGTTTGGCTCATCTTTCAATCTCCGTCATTTTTTTCATCCTGTCATGCTCCTCCACCTCCCCTTCCTCCTGCTGCACCACCTCTTCCTCCTGCTCGTCCTCTGCCTCCTCCTGCTCCACCTCCTCCACATCTGCCTCCTCCTGCTCCACCTCTTCCTCCTCCTCTGCCTCCTCCACTTCCTCCATCTCCTGCTCCACCGCATCCTCCTCCTCTGCCTCCTGCTCCTCCTCGTCCATATCTTGCTCCACCTCTTCCTCCTCCTCTGCCTCCTCCTGCTCCACTTCCTCCATCTCCTGCTCCACCTCTTCCTCCTCCTCCTGCTCCACCTCCTCCATCTCCTGCTCCACCTCTTCCTCCACCTCTGCCTCCTCCTGCTCCACTTCCTCCTTCCTCCTGCCACACCACCTCTTCCTCCTCATCCACCTTTGCCTCCTCCTCCACCTCTGCCTCCTCCTCCTCCACTTCCTCCATCTCCTGCTCCACCGCATCCTCCTCCTCTGCCTCCTGCTCTTCCTCGTCCATATCTTGCTCCACCTCTTCCTCCTCCTCTGCCTCCTCCTGCTCCACTTTCTCCATCTCCTGCTCCACCTCTTCCTCCTCCTCCTGCTCCACCTCCTCCATCTCCTGCTCCACCTCTTCCTCCACCTCTGCCTCCTCCTGCTCCACTTCCTCCTTCCTCCTGCCACACCACCTCTTCCTCCTCCTCCACCTCTGCCTCCTCCTGCTGCACCACCTCTGCCTCCTCCTGCTCCACCTCCTCTTCCTCCTGCTCCTCCTCCTCTTCCTCCTGCGACCCCCTTCCCTTCCCTTCTCTAACGACACAGACTATATTGTAAAGTAAAGGACTTTATGAGATTATGTTTGAAAATAGCTATGCTTATATCCTACAGTGACTGAATGTACAGTGTATAGATGCATTACCAGAAATAAAGTTGTTTGTCCAAACTGAATGAGCCACCTTCCTCTTCTTGCTGCCTGTGTGGTGGAACCATGCCCATCCTGATTGTGGTCCAGATATTCCAGACTGAGAGACTGAACGGAGGTCAGTTCCATTTAAACGACGTGTCAAGAGAAAACTCATCATTTTTTTGTTTCAGAAAAGTTTCGTGTTTCGCAGCAACATTTTATAACTAATGTTCTTTAACACGGAAAGAGCAGAAACACCCAAAAACTACCAAGTTGGATTGTTATTATGGTGACTGTCAAAATAAAACTACCAAGTTGGATTGTTATTACGGTGACTGTCAAAATAAAACTACCAGGTTGGATTGTTATTACGGTGACTGTCAAAATAAAACTACCAAGTTGGATTGTTATTACGGTGACTGTCAAAATAAAACTACCAAGTCCAGAAGAATATGGACGGGGAGTCATGACACCGCGGAGGAAACTTTGTTCTGATTGGCTCTACTGAGCATGTGCAGAACTACTGGTTACTACCAACATGGAGACCTGGATCAGGACCAGAACCAGGAGCAGGACCAGGAGCAGAACCAGGAGCAGCAGCAGGAGCAGAACCAGAACCAGGACTAAGAGCAGGAGTAGGAGCAGAACCAGGAGCAGGACCAGGAGCAGAACCAGGAGCAGAACCAGGAGCAGCAGCAGGAGCAGGAGCAGGAGCAGCGTTCCCTCTAATTGAAATGAGCTGATACATGGTCACCCCGTGGGGGGATCAGTTCCTTCAGACTCTGAGCAGAAACTGGCGGTGGCTCATCTGCTTTCTAAAGCAGAGACAAAGTGAAGGCATGACCTCTTCCCAGAACACCTCCGCCTGCCAGTCCATCCTTCAATATGCTTACTTTATTTGGTTTGTTACCTCCCACAGTTAAAACAATCTGTTAGGGACGGATTATGGTTATGTAGTGGTTAGGGTTGGAGCACTACAGATCATTGCGGTCAGAGAATCTTTCCGCAACTTTATTTTCAGCAGCCGGTAGTATACAGGTCTGCGTGAGTATTTGTGTGTGTGGTCTGAACACAAACGAAACATAGGGAAATAAAATAGTTAAACAACAATGCCTGGTGTCCGTATTACAATTAGCCCAGTACAGAAACAATCATTTATATTAATATAGTCCAATAAAATCCTCATTATGCGTCCTTTAATATCTGCACTGCTAAAACTTTAAATGGCTATACAACATGGTACTGCAGCACTATAAACTCTTTGCAGATCACCGACAGTAAATGCACTGCATTCATACACAGTAGCATACAGCATAAACACAGGTAGGTACTTAAATGCACATTTGAGGGCTACTTATTAAACATAGGAAACGTGAAAGCAAGATGGCATGAGCAGCCTCGTGCAAAGTAACTAATTGGTCACACATGACAAACAAGACATAACACCTCAGTCTAGCAGCAACACCTAAACATCCTCCCCACTACATCCACAAATGTGCAACAGCAACAGAAACTCACCCGGGGTTCCTAAACGCACACGAAGTAAGAGGAAAAGAGGTCTGCTCTCCTCTCTGAGCTCAAACTGAGTTCACATGATGGTGCGTTCAAGCGTACCTCGTAAAACTCACCATTGAACTAATAGGCTTTCAGACAAGGCCGCCCCCAACTGTCCGCATGGCAGTTGAAAGAGTAGAAGAAAGTCTATTGGGTGGTTTCTTCTTCATCCTCGTCCTCAAGAGCAGGTAGCAGGGAGAGCCGGGCGACTGGATGAACGTAGGTGTGATCCTTCACTTGGACACTGGCAGTTTGGACGCGTCCATCTGCTCCTGGATGAGTCTGAGTAATCCGTCACATGGGCCACAATGCTTGGGGGAGTTGAGAATCCACGATCAAGACCATGTCCCCTATGGAGAGCGCCTTACCGTCTTTCCTCCACTTACTGCACTCTTGCAGCCCCGGCAGGTAGTGACTGATGAAGGATGACCAGAAGTGATCAGCGAGGGCTTGGCTGTGCCTCTAATGTCTTCTCCCGAGGTCGCTGGGGTCATAGACTGCCTGAGGGAGCGATGAATCATGACGGCCCATAAGGAGATTAGGCGTCACTGGGTCCGGGTCAGAGGGATCTGAAGACAAGTCGCCTAAAGGTTTCGCATTCATTATGCCCTCGACCTCCACGAGGGTGGTCATCAGGACAGCTTCAGGAACAGTCTGGCCTTTGAGGACGACACAAAGTGCATTCTTGATTGATTTCCCTTCCCTCTCCCAGGTGCCACTTGGAGGATTGAATCAGAAGGATATCTGCTGTTCAGCAATGTTGCTCTCTCAACTCAGGTGCCATGGCAGCAAAGGCTTCACGCAACTCTCCCTCTCCACCAACAAAATTGGTACCATTGTCCATGAGGAGTTTTGGCGGTTTGCCAGGTTGAGAGATGAATCTTCTCAGTGACAGCAAGAAAGAGTCCGTATCAAGACTCTCCAACAAATCCAGATGCACCGAGCGAGTTGTCATGCATTTGTAGACGATGCCCCACTGTCTCAGTGCGGCGACCGATCCTCACGTGGAAAGGCCCAAAGCAATCAACTCCAGTTTAATAGAACGGTGACATATGGAGTCGTAGTCGAGCTGGGGGGTAATCGGCCGTCTTCTGCACGTCAAGTTTTGCTCTCCATCGTCGTCACTCCAGACATGAATGTTGATGTTTCCAAATGGCCTCTCTACCACAGATGATCCAGAACCTGCGTCTGAGCTCAGCAAGAACTCGTTGTGGCCCAGGGTGCAGTAGAGAATCATCAGCATCCTTGATGATAAACTTGGTCACAGGATGGCTCGGGTCCAGGATCACGGGATGAATGGTATCCAGGTCTAGTCCTATAGCATGCCTCAACCTGCCACCGACTCTGAGTAGTTTTGTGGCTTCGTCGTATTCTGGTGACAGAGAGGCAAGACGACTGTTTGTAGGCAGAGTACGTCCAGCTTTGAGAGCTCTCAATCCTTCAGCAAAGCTGTCCTCTTGAGCCTTTAGTAACATCAGCTTCTCTGCTTGCAGAAAATTGGTGGCTGAACAGGGTGCGGTGGTATTGGCATCAGCCACCCCATGAAGAGAGCTAACGCTTTCCTGAAGAAGCTCTTTCCAGTTGGAGAATTTTCTTGGGGTCAGGAAGTTGTGTGGGCAAGTAGAGTCGGTCATCCTAGTCGGTGCTGGCCCTGTAGAGTTGTAGAGAGGAGTAGCTCGACTAGCAAGACGCATAGCTTGAGCCTTCATCTGGAGCCACGCAGCGAGGTTGGGCGGGGAGTAGGTGAGTTCTGAACCTGGCTGCAGGATCCCGCGAATGAGACAATATTCCACATATCCATCTCTGTGGGAAGGAGACTTGAGCTGACTCAGGAGAACTGTCGAGCGCCATCTTACAAAGTGCAAAATCGCTCTCTTTACCACTCTCGAAGAAGGGGAATGTCAGTCTCCATACCTGGGTAGGTCCAGGGTTCTGCCGCTGGAGCTGGTGTTGCAGCTGGTATACTGGAGTGGGCATACTGTGCTGCGAG
The DNA here is from genome assembly GCF_963383615.2 of Lipophrys pholis. Classification (NCBI taxonomy): domain Eukaryota; kingdom Metazoa; phylum Chordata; class Actinopteri; order Blenniiformes; family Blenniidae; genus Lipophrys; species Lipophrys pholis. Next base: position 1,619,707 of record NC_137630.1, on the reverse strand, counting down.
AGGTGGCGGTGCCACTGTATCTGCTTGTGGTGGCATTGTGAAGCTCGTACTGGTAGCTGGAGCTTCTAGGTCCTGAGACGGGAAACTAGTTGTGACAGCGGACCTCGTTGTCGATGGCTCTCACACTGCCTGGGTAGTTACCGTGGGGAGGACAGGTACGGATGTGATGAGTGCAGGCGGAGGTTCAGAGACTGGTGCTGCTATAGGTGCCACGAATGAGACGCTGGTCTGGGAACTCATGCCAGGATTAGCAGGTGGTGCTCATATCTGTGCAGGAACAGTTGAGAGAGGTGATACCTGAACTGGTGCTGGATACGGCTGTTGTACAGGAGGATGCTGACTGAGGACCAATGGCACCCGAAGGTGTTGCTGAGCCAATTGTGATGGCAGAGGTAGCTTGGAGAACGTAACGGGAGCTGATGAAGTAGATAAGACATCATCGTTCGTCTCTGACAGGTAAGTCTTCTCAAGACTGGCAATGTGTACCTCCTTTTCCAACCTCTTCAAGCGCTGTCTTCCCATCTCTCTAGCGATTCTCTCTATAGCCCGATGGGCTTCCTCTTGTAGCCTCTAAAAATAATTACATGACTACATGTTTTATTGATGTACTTATTAATTATCCAGGCAAGAAATTCTAAGCTTCACAATTAAAACAAATCTAAATAAACCACTTTAAAAGAAATCACATGTCTTGGGTGTGTTGTGGGGGTGCTTTGGCTATCCTTGGGGCGCTGCAGCCCCCCAAGCCCCCCTCTGGCACGTCTATGTTTACAAGGAGTGTCTGCACGGCCACTGAGGTCTTCCTCATCTCAGATCTCCAACAGCATCAATCAGCCATTAGCTTGGCCCCTGTTAGCTTAGCCACTGTTAGCTTAGCTACCATCATCAATTAGCTGGTAGCTTAGCCACCAGCATCAATCAGCTGTTAACTTAGCCACTGTTAGCTTAGCTACCAGCATCAATTAGCCAGTAGCTTAGCCACCAGCATCAATCATCTGTTAGCTTAGCCACTGTTAGCTTAGCTACCAGCATCAATTAGCCAGTAGCTTAGCCACCAGCATCAATCAGCTGTTAACTTAGCTACCAGCCTCAATTAGCCAGTAGCTTAGCCACCAGCATCAATCATCTGTTAGCTTAGCCACTGATAGCTTAGCTAACCAGCATCAATTAGCTGGTAGCTTAGCCACCAGCATCAATCAGCTGTTAGCTTAGCTAGTGTTAGCTTAGCCGGTGTTAGCTTAGCCACCAGCATCAGCGTTCTGCATAGTCATGTGACTTTGTGCTTTGCTCCTATTGGTCAATTAGCTAAGAATCCTAATCAGTCTGGACGCAACCAGGAAGCAGCATTACATCTGGACCGGGACTGCTCTGCACCCGGTCCAGGATCTCTGTAGACCTGGTCCAGGACCGCAGAAGGGCTCAGGACAGATTTCTGGTCCGAAACAAAACAAACGTTTGCTGAAGCTCGATTTTCAACTTGAAGTTTTCAAATGGCCAAAGAGTATTCAGGGTGTATTCTTCTTAAATCCTCCATAAAGTATGACAAAACTAGTACCGACTGAAGAACAGAAAGTATGAGAACAATATACCTACTGAAGAACAGAAAGTATGAGAACAATATACCTACTGAACAACAGAAAGTATGAGAACAATAGTACCTACTGAACAATATAAAGTATGAGAACAATAGTACCTACTGAACAATATAAAGTATGAGAACAATAGTACCTACTGAACAACAGAAAGTATGAGAACAATTGTACCTACTGAACAACAGAAAGTATGAGAACAATAGTACCTACTGAACAATATAAAGTATGAGAACAATAGTACCTACTGAACAACAGAAAGTATGAGAACAATTGTACCTACTGAACAATATAAAGTATGAGAACAATAGTACCTACTGAACAACAGAAAGTATGAGAACAATTGTACCTACTGAACAACAGAAAGTATGAGAACAATAGTACCTACTGAACAATATAAAGTATGAGAACAATAGTACCTACTGAACAACAGAAAGTATGAGAACAATAGTACCTACTGAACAATATAAAGTATGAGAACAATAGTACCTACTGAACAACAGAAAGTATGAGAACAATAGTACCTACTGAACAACAGAAAGTATGAGAACAATTGTACCTACTGAACAACAGAAAGTATGAGAACAATAGTACCTACTGAACAACAGAAAGTATGAGAACAATAGTACCTACTGAACCACCCAGTGAGAAATGTATCCTATTGAAAGACTTTTTTCCTGAAACCTGTGAAATCTGTCATTTTGGTCACTTGAATACTTTCAACATATTTCATGGGTAAATTGACCTCAGAGGCTTTTATAGTGAAGGTCTAACTTCCTCCAAACCATGGTGCCCAAATGGATGGATCCTTGTGCAGTTTGCAGTGGTGTATTGATCACAGTGTATTGATCACAGTGTATTGATCACAGTGTATTGAACACAGTGTATTGATCACCGTGTATTGATCACTGTGTATTGATCACAGACAGTGTATTGATCACAGTGTATTGATCACAGTGTATTGATCACAGACAGTGTGGATCATGGTGTATTGATCACAGACAGTGTATTGATCACAGTGTATTGATCACAGACAGTGTGGATCACAGTGTATTGATCACAGTGTATTGATCACAGTGTATTGATCCCAGTGTATTGATCACAGTGTATTGATCACAGACAGTGTATTGATCACAGTGTATTGATCACAGACAGTGTGGATCATGGTGTATTGATCACAGACAGTGTATTGATCACAGTGTATTGATCACAGACAGTGTGGATCACGGTGTATTGATCACAGACAGTGTATTGATCACAGTGTATTGATCACAGACAGTGTATTGATCATGGTGTATTGATCACAGACAGTGTATTGATCACGGTGTATTGATCACAGACAGTGTTTTGATCACAGACAGTGTATTGATCACAGTGTATTGATCACAGACAGTGTGGATCACGGTGTATTGATCACAGACAGTGTATTGATCACGGTGTATTGATCACAGACAGTGTTTTGATCACAGACAGTGTGGAGGAGCTCTGACCTCAGGCGGAGGCAGACAGTTTCAGAACTCTCTGCTGCTGCTCTGCTGCTGCTTTGCTGTGGCTCTTTGCTGCTCTGTTGCTGCTCTGCTGCTGCTTTGCTGTGGCTCTTTGCTGCTGCTCTTTGCTGCTCTTTGCTGCTCTTTGCTGCTCTGTTGCTGCTCTGTTGCTGCTCTGCTGCGGCTCCGGATGTCATCATGATGTGTCCGGAGCCTCCATCGTTCCCCAGCTGCTGCTGACTGACCCAGTTTCCGCAGTCACATGAGGAGAAGCGCCTGCAGTTCACTCATTAGTCTCAGGAGGCTCCGCCTCCTGCCTCCTGCTGCTTCTTAATGTACGTCAATTACCAAGTCATGTTTAATTCATCCAGCTCAGCTTCAGCGTGTTCATGTGCTCCGACTGAAGGCCACCATGTTTCCTGTTTCCAAGCCAAGAAGTCACTTGTTTACGAGATAGAAGGAGGTGAAGAGAATAACAATAAGAAGAGCCTCACGTACGTCTGTCCCAGAGCTTTGTCTCTTCTCCCCTTTTTATGGCTCAAACCATTTAGATGTTTTGGCTGTAGATTTGCCCAAAATGTGCAAGAAAAATTCATTTCAGTTTTTCCTTCTTTACATTTCTGACGGTGCTAACAAGCTAATGTTGCTAACATGTGGCTTTATTTTGGAAATTCTGACGGCTTTGTTGTTGTCAGTTCTGTAGAAATCCTAATCATAAGCCAGGGTTCCAACACATTTTAGTTCAGGCGCCACATGCAGCCGGACTGGAAGATAATAAACAAAACAAGAACAATAATGACAGAAAATGGGTCCAATCCTGGCATGAAGCCAATCTGAATGAAACCTTCTGGTGTGAAAAGTCCAAAAGCTTCTCCTGCAGCTTTTGCCTGCTGGTTGATGATAACAAACAAACAAATAAACAAATAAATAAATAAATAAATAAATAAATAAATAAATAAATAAATAAATAAATAAATAAATAAATAAATAAATAAATAAATGACAACCAGGTCTCTGTTTTCATGGCAGCATCAGGTCTCAGTGTCGAGTCAACAACCTTCAGAAAAGTTGTTTAAAGATTCATGTGTTCTTTCACATGTTGACTATTTACTTCATGGTTCTTAAGAGCCCCTGATATAAACCAGCCCCTTAGAACCCTCCAGATCCCCCAGAACCCTCCAGAGCCCCTTAGAACCCTCCAGATCCCCCAGAACCCTCCAGAGCCCCTTAGAACCCTCCAGATCCCCCAGAACCTTCCAGATCCCCCAGAACCCTCCAGAGCCCCCCAGAGCCCCCGAGAACCCTCCAGAGACCCTGAGAACCCTCAAGAGACCCAGAGAACCCTCCAGAACCCCCGAAGCCACCCAGAGCTTCCAGCCCCCACTACTAGTGCTACTGCTACTGCTACTGCTACTGCTGGTTTTGCTGCTACTGCTACTGCTGCTGCTAGTGCTGGTACTGCTACTGCTACTGCTGCTCCTACTACTGCTACTGCTGCTCCTACTACTGCTACTGCTACTTCTGGTACTGCTGCTACTGCTACTGCTGCTGCTAGTGCTGGTACTGCTACTGCTACTGCTGCTCCTACTACTGCTACTGTTGCTCCTACTACTGCTACTGCTACTTCTGGTACTGCTGCTACTGCTACTGCTGCTGCTAGTGCTGGTACTGCTACTGCTACTTCTGGTACTGCTGCTACTGCTACTGCTACTGCTGCTACTGCTGCTGCTAGTGCTGGTACTGCTGCTACTGCTGGTACTGCTGCTACTGCTACTGCTGCTGCTAGTGCTGGCACTGCTACTGCTACTGCTACTGCTACTGCTGCTAGTGCTGGTACTGCTGCTACTGCTGCTGCTAGTGCTGCTACTGCTACTGCTACTGCTACTGCTACTGCTACTGCTACTGCTGGTACTGCTGCTACTGCTACTGCTGCTACTGCTGCTGCTAGTGCTGGTACCGCTACTGCTACTGCTACTGCTACTGCTACTGCTACTGCTACTGCTGCTAGTGCTGGTACTGCTACTGCTACTGCTGGTACTCCTGTTACTACTACTGCTAGTAATACTGCTGCTCCAGTCATGGATGGAGGAATGAATGATGGATGAATGAACGAACGAACAGACGGATGGATGGACAGACGGACAGATAGACAGACGGACAGATAGACAGACGGACAGATGGATGGACAGATGCATGGATGGACAGACGGATGTTTGGACAGACAGACGGATGGACAGGCGGACGGACAGACTTGAAAAGTGTTTCAGTCTGCAGAATGTGGTTCCGTCATGTCAACACCAGTTTCTGGAGGATGAGGAAGACTTTGCTCACTGAACTAAATAGTTTTGTATCGACGCTGATTCAAAGGATTTGTTAGAAAGTTTTCAACATCTGGAACAGCTGCCCTCTTTCCAGGGACGTTTCCTTGAATCACGCTCATTGTGATCGACACTGAAGGCTGAGAAAAGTAACTGCAGCCAGCGAGGGTGCTGCTTATAATGTCATTATTTACACACACACACACACACACACACACACACACACACACACACACACACACACACACACACACACACACACACACACACACACACACACACACACACACACACACACACACACACACACACACACACACACACACAGGTCGCTGGCCTCTGGGCAGGTTCAATATTAATGGTTGGCTGCAGCTAAAATGCTCAGCTTGACAAAGACGATCAGCGTCTCCGACTCTCTGCTGTCAATCAGAATCGCTGCTCATCACGTCAGCCGTCGTATCGTCGACCCTGCACCGAGCCGCTGCTTCCCACTGGGTCCACAACCTGCCGCGGCCTGGCGTCTGCAGCAGGGAGGGCGTCTGGAGGCTCCGCCTCCTGCTTTTTCAATCTGATCTGGAGGGTTTATAGACACATACATACACACACACACACACACACACACACACACACACACACACACACACACACACACCTGCACATTTGGTCTACTCATAAGTGGAGAGGTGTAAGATGATCAAGTACTTTCTACTCTCCAGATGATTTTCAGCTCAGTCATTGAACTGAGGAAACAGTTGGGACACGTAGAATGTAAATAAAATTTGCAATGGGCCTGTGGACATTCAGTCTGTGGACATTCAGCCTGTGGACATTCAGTCTGTGGACATTCAGTCTGTGGACATTCAGTCTGTGGACATTCAGCCTGTGGACATTCAGTCTGTGGACATTCAGCCTGTGGACATTCAGCCTGTGGACATTCAGCCTGTGGACATTCAGCCCATGATGATCTTTAATAATGATAATGTCTGTTCTTTCCATTCTATTAGCTCCACTTGTGTTTCCTGGTTCTGCAGTCCAATCAGGCCCTCTGGTTGATGGACGACAGGTTTGTGGACCTCGCTGCCATTTAGGGTCCCTTAAGCCGCGGTCACAACCCACCTTGTGTGTTTTTAGTCTGTACGTTTTTTGGGGAGGCCACGGCCTCCACGTTTTTCTGAAATCGTGGGAAGGGAGTGGCAAGAGCGGGGAGGGAGTACGTCAACACACGTCACTCGCACGGTTGTGCAAGGTGTAAGTACGCGGCCCTTACGCCACGCGTGGCCGTGAGCGGTTGCGTGCATCGTACAATGCACACGTGGTAAGTGAGTTGTACATGTATACAACGTGCTTCCAACATACTTACATCATACTTACAACGTACTTACAACATACTTGCAACTTACTTACAATATGCTTACAACATACTTACAAAGTACTTACAACGTGATTACAACATACTTACATGCTTACAATGTACTTACAACATGCTTACAATGTACTTACAACATACTTACAATGTACTTACAACATGCTTACAATGTACTTACAACATACTTACAAAGTACTTACAACGTGATTACAACGTATTTACATGCTTACAATGTACTTACAACATGCTTACAATGTACTTACAACATACTTATAATGTACTTCCAACGTGCTTACAAAGTACTTACAACATGCTTACAACATACTTACAACGTACTTACAACGTGCTTACAACTTACAATGTACTTACAACGTGCTTAAAACGTACTTACAGTGTACTTACAACGTACTTACAACATGCTTACAACGTACTTACAACGTACTTACAACGTACTTACAACTTACTTACAATGTACGATCTCTGTGTTATCCTATGGAGGCCGTACTTACACGTGCTGCTCACGTATGCTGTCCTTACTGACTTGCATGTTGTAAGTGGGAGCAAGTGTGATGAACGTAAGTTTTTCCGCCCGAAGTCCCAGCGGCTGCTGCCTCCAGATGCTGCTCATTCCAGAATGCGGGTTCTGATGCGGGAGAGGGGGAAAAAGATATGGGAGAGGCAAAGGGAGAGGCAAAGGGAGAGGCAAAGGGAGAGGCAACGGGAGAGGGGAAAAAAAGATATGGGAGAGGCAAAGGGAGAGGCAAAGGGAGAGGCAACGGGAGAGGCAACGGGAGAGGGGAAAAAAAAGATATGGGAGAGGCAAAGGGAGAGGCAAAGGGAGAGGCAACGGGAGAGGCAACGGGAGAGGGGAAAAAAAAGATATGGGAGAGGCAAAGGGAGTGGCAAAGGGAGAGGCAACGGGAGAGGCAACGGGAGAGGCAAAGGGAGAGGCAACGGGAGAGGCAAAGGGAGAGGCAAAGGGAGAGGCAACGGGAGAGGCAACGGGAGAGGGGGAAAAAAGATATGGGAGAGGCAAAGGGAGAGGCAACGGGAGAGGCAACGGGAGAGGGGAAAAAAAAGATATGGGAGAGGCAAAGGGAGTGGCAAAGGGAGAGGCAACGGGAGAGGCAAAGGGAGAGGCAACGGGAGAGGCAAAGGGAGAGGCAAAGGGAGAGGCAACGGGAGAGGCAACGGGAGAGGCAACGGGAGAGGGGGAAAAAAGATATGGGAGAGGCAAAGGGAGAGGCAACGGGAGAGGCAACGGGAGAGGGGAAAAAAAGATATGGGAGAGGCAACGGGAGAGGCAATGGATGAGGCAACGGGAGAGGCAACGGGAGAGGCAACGGGAGAGGCAATGGGAGAGGCAATGGATGAGGCAATGGGAGAGGCAACGGGAGAGGCAACGGGAGAGGCAATGGGAGAGGCAATGGGAGAGGCAATGGGGACACCGACGCAGGAGATGGTGGTTTCGTCCATGCAGGAATCAGTGGGCACGACGTGCGTTGTAACAGCAGAGCAAGTGCTGACTCGGTACGGTCCACGCGAAAGTTCCTCATTCACGAAAAATGCTACGCCGCGTCTACGTGCTCCCAAATCCGTACGGAGGCGGTACTCACCATGTACCGATCCCCAAATGTGGCCCATGTTTTTGTAAGTAGACAGCACACACTTGCAAGTACGGCGGGTTGTGACCGGGGAGTTAACTGCTTTAGAACTTTGATTAGTGGATAAATTAGCAGTGATTTTGCGCTGAGTGCTGAAATCTGGCAGATTTGACAGCTGTCACTCAGAGAGAGAGACGGAGACGGAGACGGAGACGGAGACGGAGACGGAGACGGAGACGGAGACGGAGACGGAGACAGCCTGTGTTCAGGGACCTAATGATTTACAAATTAAGCACTGGGTATAGCTGATATTCCTCAACTTTAATCGACAGTTTTTTTTTTTTTTCTTTTTAACTAAATGAATCTACTTAATCCCATACCTGCCAACTCTGGACTCAGAAAAAGAGGGACGACTCAAGTCATATCATCCTCACCCCGATGTAAACAAAATGACTTGTTCAGCATTGAATCCATAGTGACAATGAAATGTGCCATAACGTACCTCCCATAACTACTCTACAGCCTTCTGGAAGCCAAATATATTTGATATTAATTACAGTGATATTCAATATACATATATACATGCAATAATTACAAAAATCATCGCTGTCAATAATTAGAGTCGTATATCATCCTTGAGGTTGGTGATGGTTTTATTTGCCATTTGAAGTATGGAGTGTGTTGACAGGAGGCATGATTTGATTTATGGTGCACACAGTAATCTTTTAGCATTCGGCTGTGAGCAAACAACCCCAAAAGTTCCTGGAAAACACATGCTCCCTGGCTAACCGCGGCTAGCTGTATGTAACATTACATGCTCCCTGGCTAGCCGCGGCTATCTGTATGTAACATTACATGCTCCCTGGCTAACCGCGGCTATCTGTGTTTAACATTACATGCTCCGTGGCTAACCACGGCTAGCTGTAATTAACAATACATGCTCCGTGGCTAACCACGGCTAGCTGTAATTAACAATACATGCTCCGTGGCTAACCACGGCTAGCTGTATGTAACATCACATGCTCCGTGGCTAACCACGGCTAGCTGTATGTAACATCACATGCTCCGTGGCTAACCACGGCTAGCTGTATGTAACATCACATGCTCCGTGGCTAACCGCGGCTAGCTGTATGTAACATTACATGCTCCCTGGCTAGCCGCGGCTATCTGTATGTAACATTACATGCTCCCTGGCTAACCGCGGCTATCTGTGTTTAACATTACATGCTCCGTGGCTAACCACGGCTAGCTGTAATTAACAATACATGCTCCGTGGCTAACCACGGCTAGCTGTAATTAACAATACATGCTCCGTGGCTAACCACGGCTAGCTGTATGTAACATCACATGCTCCGTGGCTAACCACGGCTAGCTGTATGTAACATCACATGCTCCGTGGCTAACCACGGCTAGCTGTATGTAACATCACATGCTCCGTGGCTAACCACGGCTAGCTGTATGTAACATCACATGCTCCGTGGCTAACCACGGCTAGCTGTATGTAACATCACATGCTCCGTGGCTAACCACGGCTAGCTGTATGTAACATCACATGCTCCGTGGCTAACCACGGCTAGCTGTATGTAACATCACATGCTCCGTGGCTAACCACGGCTAGCTGTATGTAACATTACATGCTCCGTGGCTAACCACGGCTAGCTGTATGTAACATTACATGCTCTGTGTGAGGCTGTCATTTCAAGGGAATAATGAGGAGCAGGCAGCTGAAACAACGTTGTAAACATAAGGAGAGAGACAGGACTGTGGAGCAGCATACGACCTGTAGATTTGTGCAGCACTGTGTAATCTTTACAGCAACATTATCGCTGATGTAGAAGATGAGTTAGCGCATAGTTGTTGTCTGTCCACATCTCACTATGTAAAGCTCATGGTTCTAATAAAGAATAAACAAGTTTGAAAGGATTTCATCTGGGTTTATTTCACATACTGTAATGAGAATTGAACCTTCCACTATGTTGAAGCTGCAGCAACAGCTGGAGCTTTCACAGATCCCCGGTTGCTCTGCTTCACCCATTCCGAGTGGACCCACACAAACATGCTCCAAATACAAACCAAAAGCTTCAAATGAATAATTAGAATATACCATAAACCTAACCGTCCTCAAGAAGAAGAGGGAGGCTCTGTCCCAAATACCGAGCTGTCAGGGCTCCTGCCACACAGTCTGCAGCGTCAACACGAGAAAAATATAGGAGAGTCAAGTGAATGACGGTATAACACTCACCTCATCACACTAAGAGCTCGCTGTCCTTTCAGTAATAACAAACTAATATTAAGTTGCCTCATAAATTCATCCCAGACACTTGAGAACAAGGACCCTGTCCAACAAATAAGCCTCCTTAGTAGCTGTCTGTGCTCACAGGCCAGCTGCTGACTCTTTGTCTAGAATTAATATGTTACATCATCTTTAGTTTTAACATCTCATCTTGCTTTCAGATTGTTTCTTTGCTGTTTTTCAAATCAATATTGTGAGGTAAGAGCAAGTGTTCCTCCATCAACGTCAATGTGTTGAACAATTGTCAAATAAAAGTTTGTTGAGTGACCAAACTCATTTAGCTCTCCAGTACCATCCTCATATGTCTCACTGTGGTGGCCTAGTGCTTGAGTGACCAATGATCCAATGATCCAGTGGTTCAGTGATCCAGTGGTTCAGTAATCCAGTGGTTCAGTGATCCAATGATCCAGAGGTTCAGTGATCTAGTGGTTCAGTAATCTAATGATCCAGTGGTTCAGTGATCTAGTGGTTCAGTGATCTAATGACCCAGTGGTTCAGTGATCTAATGACCCAGTGGTTCGGTAATCCAGTGGTTCAGTGATCTAGTGGTTCAGTGATCCAATCATCCAGTGGTTCAGTGATCCAGTGGTTCAGTGATTCAATGATCCAGTGGTCCAGTGCTTCAGTAATCCAATGGTTCAGTGATCCAGTGATTCAGTAGTTCAGTGGTTCAGTGATCCAGTGGTTCAGTGATCAAGTACTTCAGTGATCCAACGATCCAATGGTTGAGTAATCCAGTGGTTCAGTCTGGTTCTGCAGAAAGTCTCGTCCTCTGAGTCTGGTTCTGCAGGTTTCTTCCTCTACTTGCTCATGTGCTCATGTTGGTTTTTCTCAGTAAAGGTGCCCTGCCTATGAATAAAGTTGAATTAATTGTTTGTTCAAGGGCCACATGCAGCTCAAATTCATTTTGAGTGACTGTTAAAATAGAGCCATAATAAACTTTAAAATCAAGCGACTAATGTTTCTTCATTGTGATGCAGAGTATGTGTGGAGAAAATGTGGACATTTACAAAAAAACAAACAATTACTACAATCTCAAAATAAAGCCCAATTTCAGTGAAACTTCCTGGTGCACAACACAATGGAAAGTCCAAGAAACGTTTGCAGTAACTGCTTTGTGGTTGGTCCGGATCAGAACCTCTAGCCCAGGGGTTCTCAACTCCGGGCCTGGAGGGCCGGTGTCCTGCATGTTTTATCTCTCCCAGCTTCAGCACGCCTCGATCTGATGCTGATGTCATCGGAGCTTGTAAAAAAGCCAAGTAACGAGCCCCTTATTGGATTCAGGTGTGTTGTTACTGGGAGAAACCTAAAACATGCAGGACCCGGGCCCTCCAGGCCCGGAGTTGAGAACCCCTGGTCCTGCCAGCCGATTTGAGTCCACATGCATGGCGTCACTTTGGTACCAAAATCACAAGCACATTAAAAGTGTAATCACACAGTTGGACCACTCTCTGCACTCGCTGCCTCTATCTGTCGCTCCTGTGAGCTCTCTGCACGGTGATGTTTAGTTTTAGCACTGTGTGGGCGGGCCTCCAGAGACACCTCGTAATCCCCCCTCCTTTCTGATTGGTCACTTTAACAGTCACTGTTTCCTGGTCAGAGGTACAGTAGGGGCTATCAAGGCCCCTGCAGACGCCCTTGAGAAAAGAATAAAAGTTGGGCTGTGACGTCAGCCAGTTTCTTTTTCATCAGCAGAGAGAATCTCCTTGAAGAAGCTGTGGAACTCGTGGGCCATTAGAGAGCCCCAACACACGTGTGCAGCAGACGGCAGTGCTGAAGTTTCAGCAGTGCAGCACCGACTTCAGCCGGATGGTTGGAACAGCTGAACCAAATGTCTGCAGCTAGAAGGAGCTGGACAAAGAAAATGATGTCATTTTGTTCTTCTTCTTATGGAGGATGAATCTGCCTTTAGTCTTACTAGTGGAGTGGATAACATCACATACATAGCCACATCGTGCAAATGGTGACACAAGCATCACATTTGGCACAGTTGTTCTTTGGGGCATGGATTTAAATTCTATCTTGAAAATCCAAGATGGCCACCATTTGTCAAGATGACCGCCATTGAGAGCAGTAGAAATGTAATTCTGGCCATTAATTTGGATGTAGATTCACAATCTTCAAGATATTGGTGTCATTTCATATGCTTTAAGGTTTGCTTATTTCAGTTTTGGCACCTGAAATGCACTGGAATTGACCTAGGTATAGTTTTGAGCACCACATCATATCAACAACAACATTAACTATCCCGATGGCTCGTCATCCATTTGATGGACATGATGTCCACTCAGAAGTGTCATCCAGAAGCAGCCAAGGAGTTTCACCAGGACAACTTTGTTGTGCCCAAGGCAACAAATGCATTTTCTGGGATGGCCATAGACCAAGCACATGAACAGAATAACGCTGTCATAAAAGGAGATGGAGGAGCCATTGGACTCACAGAAGATCCTGGAAGGTTGCGTCGTTGGATGGTGGCTGGGCCACCAGGTAAGCCGTCTTGCTACTGGATATGAAAGCATGTCAGGCATGAAGGATGCAGCATCCAGCTGTCAGCATCATGAGTAGACCTCATGTGCCTTCCATAACCACTGAGATGGGGAACCCTATCCAGGGGGAGTCAAGTGACCTACTTGTACTGGAAACAAAGAATGTTGCAGATCCAGCAATGACTGAGCTGCTCAAGACCCATTACCAGAGAGGCCAGGAACAATGGAGATCTTTCAAGGACAGCCTGGACAAGGAGAGGAGGATGCTGTCTCTGCTCCACTCAGGAAGAACAAGATGTCTTTCTTCAAGGTCCAACAAGGACCACAAAGGACAAAGTCCTGAAAGAAGACTGCCAGCTCTTCTCTCCACTCTTCATCTCATGCCAGAACCAGGAATGTAATCTTGAAGAGTTCTTTAGTCGTGAGAACCAGTTGACACCAGCCTCACTGAGTGATAATGGACACCTCCACACCTCACAGAAGTCTCAACTGCAGAAGTTCTCCAGAATCAAGTCACCATGCCCGAGACAGAACCTGAGGCTGATGCAATAACCATTGATGGATCAGCATTCATCAATGCCATCCCTTCATACCAGGCAGGAATAATCTGGGGGCAAGAAACGGTTCAGGAGCCAGAAACTGACAAGCTTGCACATTGGGGGTGGACGAGACACTGGGACGGTTAAGAGGACGACACCCCCACCAATAGCAGCATGCTGCCAGCAGTTGACCAAGTGAGGCTGCAACAGAGAATGCAAAGGCAGATGTAAATGCTACCGCCATGGACTTACATGTACTGTTCTCTGCAGCTGCATTTGTGAGAAGCAATAATAATTGTTACTGTGGTTACAACGCAAGAATTTTTACTCCGACACAATTTCTGTTCCAGATACTCGAAGCGTGTCTTGTCCTTAATATGCATAGTTAGTGGACGAGCCATCAGTGAGCAGCTGATGTATATTTGCCAGGCATGGTTTTGATTGTGACACAAACATGATCTCAGATCTCCTCCAGTCTCCGTCCATTTGTTTTTATTTATGTTATTAAAATCGGTTCCTTTCCCATATATTTGTATTTAATTTTTATGTTATTTTTGGCAGCCATCTTAAACAAATGGCGACCATCTTGAATTCTCAAGTGCCTATTTAAGTTGCAAGGTCATCATGATGGAATTCAGACACTTTATGACCAGTATTTCTGTAATTGTAAATGTAATTGTGAGTTTAATTGAACAAATACAAGTCTTTCTATGCGAAAAGTCCATTCTGTGGCAGCCATCTTGGATTTATGTGTGGCAAATCAGATCGAATTGAAGACCATGCCCCAAAGAACAACTGTGCTCAGTTTGATGCTTGTATCACCAGATGCACGGTTTTTCCATTAATCTGCCTCGTTATACTAACTTACCTCTCAGACTTCATTGGCTGTTATACTGGGACCAATGTATGGAGCTGCTTTTTGGTTTTGTCTGTCATCTTCCTTAATCTGGGTTGTTCAGAGAAATGTAGAGCCGTTTTTTTAAAAGTAGCATCAAAACTCTGTTCATTGATTCTATTGATAGTCTGTCATTAATCATATGACAGGAAACAGTGACCAATCAGAAAGGAGGGGGGATTACGAGGTGTCTATGGAGGCCCGCCCACACAGTGCTAAAACTGAACATCCCCGTGCAGAGAGCTCACCGGAGGCACCGCGAGCGGCAGATAGAGGGGCGAGCGCAGAGAGTGGTCCAACTGTGTGATTACACTTTTTATACGCTTGTGATTTTGGCACTAAATTGATGCCATACTCTGGCCTTATGTTTGACACCCCTGCTTTAAAACCAGCAGAGCTTTGAGACCCCTCAGGAATCTCTGGTGGCTCCCGTGGGGGTCCGGACCCCTGCTGGGGATCACTGCTCTCATGAAATCACAGCTCCCGAACATCATCAGTTCATCTGAGTGAAGTACAGACAGGAGACTGGCTGTCACTGAAAACACTGAGGCGTCCCTCCGCTCCCGCCTCGTCTGTCCACTCGTCTGTCCACTCGTCTGTCCACTCGTCTGTCCAGGCAGGTCACTGTGTAGGACTTCTTTGGGATGGTGCTGCTGCAGCGGGACAAAGACAGCAGCACGGAGCTTCAGCTCACTTTCAACGCTTCATTCCTAAACAAAGGTTAGAGCCTGGCGCCGCGGCCTCGGGGACGGAGCAGGCAGAGGACAGGGAATGTGACCAGACAGACCAGGGGGGAGGGGCCACATGGCCCCCAGAGCGGGGGGGGGGGGGGGGGGGCCGAACGGGGCGAGGGGCCTGGCAGTCGCCGGGCGGCAGGGCGGAGTCACATCTTCCTGCTGTAATGTAGAGCTCCGACCATGAACTGTTTGTTTACAAGACAACATGGTGGAGGAGACACACTGCTGGCGGAGGAGCAAGATGCCGGGAGAGGAAAAGACAGAAGGATGGGGGGAGGGGGACGGAGGAGAAGTAGGACACGTAGGAC
The DNA here is from genome assembly GCF_963383615.2 of Lipophrys pholis. Taxonomy (NCBI): domain Eukaryota; kingdom Metazoa; phylum Chordata; class Actinopteri; order Blenniiformes; family Blenniidae; genus Lipophrys; species Lipophrys pholis. The sequence goes on along the minus strand of NC_137630.1, from coordinate 1,604,085 downwards.
AAGATATGCTGGCTGTCTCTCTTCCTCCTCCTCTCCATCTCCACCTCCTCTTCCACCTTCTTCTCTACTTCTCTTCCTCTCCTCCTCCTCTACTTCTCTTCCTCCTCCCCTCATCCTTGTCATCTCTTCTTCCTCCTGTCCTCCTCCTCTTCTTCCTCCACCTCCCCCTCTCTTCTTCCACCTCTCCTTCTCCTCTCTTCCTTTTCTTCTTCCTCCCCTCCTCTCCTCCTCTTCCTCAACCTCTCATCATCCTCCTCTCTTCCTCTTCCCCTCCTATCCCCATCTCCTCCTACTCCACTTCCCCCCTCCTCCTCCTCTTCCTCAACCTCTCTTCATCCTCCTCTCCTCCTTTCTTCCTCACCCCCTCCTCTCCTCATCTCCTTCTCCTCCTCCTCAACCTCTCCTCCTCCTCCTCTCTTCCTCTCCTCCACCTCTCCTCCCCCTCCTCTTCCTCAACCTCTCTTCATCCTCATCTCCTCCTCTCTTCCTTTCTTCCTCTCCTCCTCCACCTCTCATCCTCCTCTCTTCCTCTCCTCCTTCTCTCCTCCTCCTCCCCCTCCTCTTCCTCAACCTCTCTTCATCCTCCTCTCCTCCTCTCTTCCTTTCCCCCTCTTCCCCTTCCTCATCCCCTTCTCCTCCTCCTCAACCTCTCATCATCCACCTCTCCTCCTTCTCTCCACCTCCTCCTCCCCCCCTCCTCTTCCTCAACCTCTCTTCATCCTCCTCTCTTCCTTTCTTCCTTTCTTCCTCTCCTCCTCCACCTCTGATCCTCCTCTCTTCCTCTCCTCCTCTTCCTCATCCCCTCCTCTCCTCATCTCCTTCTCCTCCTCCTCAACCTCTCCTCCTCCTCCTCTCTTCCTCTCCTCATCTTCCTCATCCCCTCCTCTTCTCATTTCCTCCTTCCCTTTCTCAACCTCTCTTCATCCTCCTCCCCTCACTTCCTTTCTTCCTCTCCTCCTCCACCTCTTCTCCTCCTCTCTTCCTCTCCTCCTCTTCCTCATCCCCTCCTCCCTTCCTCTCCTCCACCTCTCCTCCTTCTCTCCACCTCCTCCCCCTCCTCAACCTCTCTTCATCCTCCTCCCCTCACTTCCTTTCTTCCTCTCGTCCTCCACCTCTCCTCGTCCTCTCTTCCTTTCCTCCTCTTCCCCATCCCCTCCTCTCCTTCTCCTCCTCCTCAACCTCTCATCATCCTCCTCTCTTCCTCTCCTCCTCCACCTCTCATCCTCCTCTCTTCCTCTCCTCCTCTTCCTCATCCCCTCCTCTCCTCATCTCCTTCTCCTCCTCCTCTCATCATCCTCCTCTCTTCCTCTCCTCCTCTTCCTCACCCCCTCCTATCCCCATCTCCTCCTACTCCTCTTCCCCCTCCTCCTCCTCTTCCTCAACCTCTCTTCATCCTCCTCTCCTCCTTTCTTCCTCTCCTCCTCCCCCTCTCCTCCCCCTCTCTTCTTATCCTCCTCTTCCTCATCCCCTCCTCTCCTCATCCTCCTCCTCTCTTCCTCTCCTCCACCTCTCCTCCTTCTCTCTTCCTCTCCTCCTCCTCCTCCTCCTCCTCCTCATCTCCTTCTCCTCCTCCTCAACCTCTCATCCTCCTCCTCTCTTTCTCTCCTCCACCTCTCCTCCTTCTCTCTTCCTCTCCTCCTCCTCCTCCTCCTCCTCCTCCTCCTCCTCCTCCTCCTCCAGGTGTCCAGCACCTCCTGATGGTGCTCCTTCTCAGAGCTCCAGACTTTGGAGGAGCTCCTGGCTCCGTCCATCCCGGCCCTCCGGAGCTCTGACAACCACATGTGGGTTTTGATGAAGCAAAAGAAATGAAAGAGGAAGAGGATGGGAGGCGTACATGTAGTTAAAAACTCTTCTTCCTCACAGGGGGAGACAGAGGGCTGCAGCTGCAGGCGCTTATTAAAAAATGAATCAAAGCCACGTTGGATTTCCTGTGAAAGACGGAGAATGGCGCTCACAGCTCGGCTCTGGAGGTGGAGACACGTTTCCACAGTCGGAGCGCACCAGTCATTTCATATGCACACATTATTATTTAGTTTAACCATCCAGCTGAAGGCTGAAGGTGATGCCTTTCACACTCCCCTCACTTCCTGGTCTGTTTAACAGACAGCCACACCCCAAACATTTCACGTCATTTGATTTATTCACTTTATTTATCATTTATTTTTCCTAGTCTTACACTGTTTAAATGGAGTGCACACATTCTCACATTGAAAGACTATCATTACCACATTTCTGTTGTACTAATGATGTTTTTCTGTTTAGAGTTACCGTGCTGGTGGGAGGCGTCACCCTGCAGTGGCAAAAGGCCACAGATCAGAGACTCTTTGATGCCAGCGCCCAAACCATCTCTGGCCATGGCAGAGGGGTGTTCTGAGGAGGGGTGTTCTGAAGAGGGGTGTTCTGAGGAGTGGGGTTCTGAAGAGGGGTGTTCTGAGGAGGGGTGTTCTGAAGAGGGGTGTTCTGAGGAGTGGGGTTCTGAAGAGGGGTGTTCTGAGGAGGGGGGTTCTGAGGAGGGGTGTTCTGAGGAGGGGTGTTCTGAAGAGGGGTGTTCTGAGGAAGGGGGTTCTGAGGAGGGGGGTTCTGAGGAGGGGTGTTCTGAAGAGGGGTGTTCTGAGGAGGGCTGTTCTGAGGAGGGGGGTTCTGAGGAGGGGTGTTCTGAAGAGGGGTGTTCTGAGGAGGGGGGTTCTGAAGAGGGGTGTTCTGAGGAGGGGTGTTCTGAGGAGGGGTGTTGTGAAGAGGGGTGTTCTGAGGAGGGGTGTTCTGAGGAGGGGGGTTCTGAAGAGGGGTGTTCTGAGGAGGGGGGTTCTGAGGAGGGGGGTTCTGAAGAGGGGTGTTCTGAGGAGGGGGGTTCTGAGGAGGGGGGTTCTGAGGAGGGGTGTTCGGAGTTCAGGTAGTTTCCCCATTATGAGTCATTTGTGTTTCCCCCTTGTGTCTTAGTTGGTTTTACCCAGCCACTATATAAACTCCCCCATGGCTCATCCTGAGGTCAGTTTGTCGTGTTAACGCCTCAAGTTGTTAGATATTTTGAGTTTATTTTGTTGACCTCTTTTATCATCCAAGAAAATGTTGTACCTTCTGGTGTTTTTTGGGAAAATAAAAAACCCTTTTTAAAAAAACTGTTTTTCCTCGATGCTTAACTGCTTGGTCCCTCCCTGGACAATCCCTGCTTCTCAAGCGCCACAGAAAAAGGTTTGGAATCCCTCCAACAATAAGTCTGCCTCCCCTCCAACCTTCAACCTGAACTGTCAAAATAAAACTGCCAAGTCCCAGGAGACTATGGAGTCCCAGGAGACTATGGACTGGAGGACGCATTGTTCTGATTGGGATGCCACTGAGCATGTGCACAATTACTGGTTACTGTGGTGACCTGGACCTGGACCTGGACCTGGACCTGGACCTGGACCAGGACCAGGACCTGGACCAAGACCTGGACCAGGACCAGCACTGGGACCAGGACCACGACCTGGGCCTGAACCAGAACCAGGACCAGGACCACGACCTGGACCAGGACTTGGACCAAGAGCTGGACCAGGACCTGGACCAGCACTGGTATCAGGACCAGGACCAGCACCAGCACCAGCACCAGCAGTGGGACCAGCACCAGGACCAGGACCAGGACCTTCCTCCATCCATACGGAAACAGAGCCTGAGCATTTCCAGAAAGTCTTGTTTTTGTCTGTTTCCATGGAGACGGGGCATTTCTGAAAAACTTGGGAGCCTTTTTTCAAAAAGTTGCATTTTCATTGTTTTTACTTGAAATCATTGTTGAGTAAAGATGCGATAAGTCAGCATTTCTGTCCTGCAACAAAGAAATGCCACCTGAAGAAGTTAAAATAATAGAAAGCTCTTTGTAACACAGCTCATGCTCACATGCTCCCTAGTCTCTAGACATTTACTAGATTTTATGACTTCACAAGAGTTTGATTTTAGTTGTTTGATTGGATGTAGACTGGACGAAGACTGGATGTAGACTGGAGTATACTGGATGTAGACTGGATGAAGACTGGATGTAGACTGGATGTAGACTGGATGTAGACTGGATGTAGACTGGATGTAGACTGGATGTAGACTGGATGAAGACTGGATGTAGACTGGATGAAGACTGGATGTAGACTGGATGCAGACTGAATGAAGACTGGATGTAGACTGGAGTATACTGGATGTAGACTGGATGTAGACTGGATGTAGACTGGATGTAGACTGGATGAAGACTGGATGTAGACTGGATGAAGACTGGATGTAGACTGGATGCAGACTGAATGAAGACTGGATGTAGACTGGAGTATACTGGATGAAGACTGGATGTAGACTGGATGTAGACTGGATGTAGACTGGATGAAGACTGGATGTAGACTGGATGCAGACCAGATATAGACTGGATGCAGACTGGACGAAGACTGGATGTAGACTGAATGAAGACTGGTTGTAGACTGGATGAAGAATGGATGTAGACTGGATGCAGATTGGATGAAGACTGAATGAAGACTGGATGTAGACTGGACGAAGACTGGATGCAGACCAGATGTAGACTGGATATAGACTGGATGTAGACAGGATGAAGACCGGATGTAGACTGGATGAAGACCAGATGTAGACAGGATGTAGACTGGATATAGCCTGGATGAAGACTGCATGTAGACTGGACAAAGACTGGATGTAGACTGAATGAAGACTGGATGTAGACCGGACGAAGACTGGATGTAGACTGAATGAAGACTGGATGATGACTGGATGTAGACCGGGTGTAGACTGGATGTAAACCGGACGAAGACTGGATGTAGACCGGATGTAGACTGGATGTAGACTGGATGTAGACTTGAGGTAGACTGGATGTAGACTGGATTTAGACTGGATTTAGACTGGATGTAGACTGGATGAAGACTGGATGAAGACTGGACGAAGACTGGCTGTAGACTGAATGAAGACTGGATGAAGACTGGATGTAGACTGGACGAAGACTGGACGAAGACTGGACGAAGACTGGACGAAGACTGGCTGTAGACTGAATGAAGACTGGATGAAGACTGGATGTAGACTGGACGTAGACTGGATGAAGACTGGATGTAGACTGGATGTAGACTGGACGAAGACTGGACGAAGACTGGACGTAGACTGGATGATGACTGGATGAAGGGAAAAGCTGGCGGTGAAGCTGTAAAGCCTCCATGTGAATGTTTGCATGAACGTGACCTGACCTGAATGTAAAGTTTGTTCACATGCAGTGTTGAGGTGCTTCAACCACTCAGATATCACAGCCATGCGATGCTGAACACAGAAGCAGGATTGAACTTTTACACTCTCCTGCATGCATTGTCCAAACGCAGCCCGTGGCCCATCCTGCCTCCAGAGCTCCAGATCAATACTTCAGCCCGCCGAGGCGCCGCTCAGCCTCCATCTACCTGGACAGCTGCCAACATCCACAACCACTGCAGGATCTGATCTGCCCCCACACACACACACACACACACACACACACACACACACACACACACACACACACACACACACACACACACACACACACACACACACACACACACACACACACACACACACACACACACACACACACACACACACACACACACACACACACTCACACACACAGCTCTTTAGCGTTCTCTACTTCCTCTACGATGATAAATAACGTTTCAGTAAAATTAGCAGTTCATTTCCTGACAGCTGTTCAAGGTGAGTCATTGTGACCAGGACCAGGACCAGGACCAGGAGCAGGAGCAGGAGCAGGAGCAGGAGCAGGAGCCGGAGCCGGAGCAGGAGCAGGAGCAGGAGCAGGACCAGGAGCAGGAGCAAGAGCAAGAGCAAGAGCAAGAGCAAGAGCAAGAGCAAGAGCAGGAGCAGGAGCAGGAGCAGGAGCAGGAGCAGGACCAGGAGCAGGAGCAAGAGCAAGAGCAAGAGCAAGAGCAAGAGCAAGAGCAAGAGCAAGAGCAGGAGCAGGAGCAGGAGCAGGAGCAGGAGCAGGAGCAGGACCAGGAGCAGGAGCAAGAGCAAGAGCAAGAGCAAGAGCAAGAGCAAGAGCAAGAGCAAGAGCAAGAGCAAGAGCAAGAGCAAGAGCAGGAGCAGGAGCAGGAGCAGGAGCAGGAGCAGGAGCAGGAGCAGGAGCAAGAGCAAGAGCAAGAGCAGGAGCAGGAGCAGGAGCAGGACCAGGACCAGGACCAGGACCACCAGTGAGCTGAGAACACGGCACTCCAGGTCTGACAAGTAAACATCTAGCAGATCTCCAACCTGCCACCAGCCCGTGACTCAAATGGACACATCCCACCGATATAGACTCTGCTTGTGGAAATGATTCTGAAACATTGATTATAACTGAGTCCACCATGTCCTCATGCTTTGGCAGTGAAATTGGAGTCACTGGAGCCGGTGGAACCAGTGGAACCAGTAGGGCCAGTGGGGGATGTGGGGGATGTGGAGCCAGTGGAGCTAGTGGAACCAGTGGAACCAGTGGAGCCAGTGGAGCCTGTGGAACCAGTGGAACCAGTGGAGCCAGTGGAGCCAGTGGAGCCTGTGGAACCAGTAGGGGATGTGGAGCCTGTGGAGCCTGTGGAACCAGTCGGGGATGTGGAGCCACTGGAACCAGTGCAACCAGTGGGGGATGTGGAGCCGGTGGAACCAGTGGAACCAGTGAGCAAACGTCAGGAGATTCTGGTGCTGAAGAGAGAATAATGGCATCTTACGCCACCTGCTGAGGAGGCAGAACCAGCAGTCACTGCTCAGCCGTGTACATATGAACACTTTATATCACTCCTTAACTTCACACTGTCTTATTGGCTTTTTAGCTTCTGTGCTATTTTGTCTCTTTTGTTTCTGTGTATGTTGCTCGGTTTCACCCCAGAGTAAAGTGTTTCTCTTCTCTTCTCTTCTCTTCTCTTCTCTTCTCTTCTCTTCTCTTCTCTTCTCTTCTCTTCTCTTCTCTTCTCTTCTCTTCTCTTCTCTTCTCTTCTCTTCTCTTCTCTTCTCTTCTCTTCTCTTCTCTTCCCTTCTCTTCTCTTCTCTTCTCTTCTCTTCTCTTCTATTCTATTCTAATAGAATTAATCTTATAGACCACTGCACTAACAATACACGTAGATTAATTAATCTTATAGACCACTCCCCTAACAATACATGTAGATTAATTAATCTTATAGACCACTGCACTAACAATACACGTAGATTAATTAATCTTATAGACCACTCCCCTAACAATACACGTAGATTAATTAATCTTATAGACCACTCCGGTAACAATACACGTAGATTAATTAATCTTATAGACCACTCCACTAACAGTACACGTAGATTAATTAATCTTATAGACCACTCCACTAACAATACACATAGATTAATTAATCTTCTAGACCACTCCACTAACAGCACACATAGATTAATTAATCTTATAGACCTCTGCACTAACAATACACATAGATTAATTAATCTTATAGACCACTCTACTAAGAATACACGTAGATTAATTACTCGTATAAACCACTCCACTAACAATACACATAGATTAATTAATCTTATAGACCACTCCACTAACAATACATGTAGATTAATTAATCTTATAGACCACTCCACTAACAATACACGTAGATTAATTAACCTTATAGACCAATGCCACAACAATAAACAAAAAGCCATTATCACCTCCTTAGATGCAGAAAAAGCCTTTGATAGGGTAAATTGGAAAGTTCTACTCGCTACACTACGGGAATTTGGATTTAGAGAAAAGTACCTCTCCTGGATAAAGATCCTGTCCCCCTCACCCAGTGCCTGTGTTAAAACCAATGACCAAATGTCCTCAAGGTTCACTCTTGAGAGAGGCACCAGACAGGGGTGTCCACTCTCACCACCTCTCTTTGCTATTTCTATGGAACCACTAGCAGCAGCCATCAGACAGACAATAACATAAAAGGAATACCATCAGCAAATGTAAGACATAAAATATGTCTCTATGCAGATGATGTGATACTTTTCCTGCAGAACACACAGACGTCTCTTCCAGAAACAAAAGGGTTAATAGACAGGTTCTCCTCAATCTCAGAATATTCTATAAATTGGAACAAATCAGTCGTCTTGCCTATCAACTCTATATTTCAGCACACACCTAACACCCCACTAAAACCAGGGAACATCAAATACCTCAGCATTAACATCTCAGCCAAACTCTCAGACTTGGTGAACTTAAACTACCCCCCCTTATTAAAACATTGGAGGAGGACCTCACCCGATGGAGGACACTCCCTATTTCACTTCTGGGGAGAGGAGCAACAATCAAAACGATGGTCCTGCCTAAAATGAACTCCATCTTCTCAATGATCCCAACAAAACCACCAAAAAGCTGCTTTAACACTCTGGATTCTCACGTCTCAGCATTCTGATGGAAAAACAAACCATCAGGTAGAAGTTTAAAAACACTCCAGAACACCAAGGACCAAGGTGGCTTAGAACTCCCAAACTTTATACTTTTTATCTGGCCAATAAAGTACTTTATGTAGTAAAATGGATGAATCAGAAAGCCTTAGATGAAGGCTGGCTAGACGTTGAGAAAACCTTGTGTGAAGATCTCCAGACCAGAGATCTTCCCTTCTTCAGTCCTTCATCAAAGAACCCAGCTGCTTTAAAAGCATCAATAGAACCAGGTCTCTGACAGCTTGCTGGGAGGTTCTTCACCCCCTCTGGAACAATCCTGACATCCTGCAAAGAAAGAAACCAAGAAACTTCCCAAGATGGCAAAATAAAGGAAGAAGAACCTTAGAAGAACTTTCCTCCAGTAACTCTTTGGTTCCATTGAATGAGCTAATAGAACCATCTGCTATCAGTCAGAACAAGTATCTGGAACCTCTTCAGCTTCAGTCAATAATCCCAAGTCAGTGTAATCTAGAAGAGATTGAGCAGAACTGACCTCAGACAGTGACAAAGCTCCTGAAGATCTCAGCTCCTAAACCTCTTTCTAAAATCATCTCAATCCTGGAGCTTCAAATATCTCAACATCCCTTCAACCTCCAGATGGGAAGAAGATCTCAACATCACCAGACCCAACGTTTGGTCACTACTCTGTACTAGTACATTAGTACTCTAATAACACCACGATACAGCTCATACAGTACAAGCTCCTTCACACAGTACTTTACAGTACAAGCTCCTCTACAGAGTACTTTACAATACAAGGTCCTCGACAGAGTACTTTACAATACAAGGTCCTCGACAGAGTACTTTACACAGGACAAAGGATGTTCAAGATGGGTCTCACTCCCACAAACATATGTTCAAACTGTACAGGTCATCTCCCTGATACTACCTACACACTGTGATCTCCTGATACTATCTACACACTGTGATCTCCTGATACTATCTACACACTGTGATCTCCTGATACTATCTACACACTGTGATCTCCTGATACTATCTACACATTGTGATCTCCTGATACTATCTACACACACTATGGCTGTGTACACCAGTCCAAACGTTCTGTCTAAAGATCAGTGAAGGTTTATGGTTCTACCTGGGCCCCCCTATTCCAGTCTCACCTGCACTTTGCTTGTCAGGAGATCTCACAGAAATTAAAGAGAATAAAAGAGTCCTGATGCTCCTGGTTTCCATCAGCGTTGCAAAAAAGGCTCATGAACTGGAAATCCAAAAGTAATCTGAGTATAAAGTTATTTAAAAACTTACTTCTGGACCACATCACAGTGGAGAGAACGTCTGCTTGTAGGAAAAATCATTTGACATCATTTGAGTCCACATGGTCCCCAATAATTAAATACACCATGTAGCCCTGTGGGGGGGTGGTGGCTCCGCCCCGGGGCTCTGGGGGCCGTCAGTGGTTGGAGCGTCGTGGCTTGGGTGGTTGGCGGCTCTGCGGCCTCGGGGGGGGGGTGCTAGCATCTCTGCTGGGCGGCTGCGGCCTGGCCTGGGGAGTCCTGGGGGGGTGTGTGTGGGGGGGCTCTGCTCTGGGCTGGGGGTGCTCCCGCTGGGGTGGGGCCCCGGCTGGGCCGTCGGCTGGGGGGGGGGTCGGGGTGGGGTGTCGGGGCCCTGGGGGTGCGGGGCCTCCCCTTTTCCGGTGGGGGTGCCCGCTGTGGGTCCTCCATCTGCCTACCTCCCCCAGCGGCGGGCTGGCCCCTGCTGCCGCACTCCGGGTCTGCCTCGCTCCCGGATCTGGGGGAGCGGGGGACGGTGGGGCTCCGGGTTCTGGATGGACAGTTGACTGAGAGTGACCTCCAGGGCCTGATATATGGGAGGTGTGTGTGTGTGTGTGTGTGTGTGTGTGTGTGTGTGTGTGTGTGTGTGTGTGTGTGTGAGAGAGTGTGAGGGGGGGTGCCCTAACCACTGGCTTCCAGCCGGGCTCGCACTGGGCCCTGCGGGTCCTACGCTCTGCTGTCTGGCCGTTGGGTGGGGTGGGGGCTCCCGGCCCGGGTCCCCTTACGGCGCCTTGTCGGGGGCGGTTGGTTCCCCGGGTCCTAGGCCGGCCGCTCGGGGGTGGGGTGGGGCAGCGTGGGGCAGCGCGGGAGGTCTAGCTGGGCCAAGGTCCTAGAGACGGGGGGACCCCTTCCCTCAGAACCCTCCCTACCTTACCTCACCTTACATCACTCCACAATAGGGAACAGTGGGGCGGTGCCTAGGGTGGGGGATCCGGGCTACTTAATTGCGGTCTGGGTCCTCCCCTGACTTTGCACTGCCCACAATTTTAACCACACCTAGTCACGCAGGTTCTTGAGGGGGTAAGCCGCTTTCGGGGTTCTGCCGCTTGTCAGCGGTAGAACGCCCGGGCCCCGCTACCCCCCAATTTTAAACCGCACCATAGACACACACATTGCACCCACCTCCTCAAAACACAAAGACACACCCCTACATGCATCCAACACTCCACAGGGTGGGGGGAGGGCGGGAGATGTGACTCCCTCCAGCACCTCCCGCTGGTGTTCCGCCCCGGCCCGGGGTGAGTGGGGATGTAATGGGGGGCGCGCTCCCTCGGGCGTGGCGCTCGTGGGGGGGCTGGGATGCGGTGCTCCTTCCCCATTCGCAGTTGGATTAGTGGAGGGTGGGATATCGCGGTGGCCGGGTGGGGGCCCGGCTGGCAGCCTGGGGGGGCGAGAGGCATCCCCCCCCCCAAGTGTGTGAGTGTGTGAGTTTGTGAGTGTGTAAGTGGGTGAGTGGGTGAGTCTCTGTGTGAGTGTCTGTCTGTGTCTGAGTCTGTGTCTGTGTTTGTGTCAGGGTGGGGGTGGGGGTGGGGGTGGTTGTCTGTCGGGGGGAGGTGGGGGTGTGGGGGTGGGTGTATCTCTCAAGATCGGGACGAGAATCATGGGGCGGGAAAGTGGGGGGTGGGTTACGAGGCTCCTGTGGGTGTAGAGTTGACTGTCCTCCGACCGGGGCCTGTTCGGGCCTTCGCTTTTCCTGGTCTGAGGGCGGGGCTGGTCCGGGGCACGGCGGCTGGGGCCGTCTCTGCCTTGCCGGGTTGGGGAGGGCGGTGGGTGGGCCGGCTCCCGGGGGTGCGGCGGGCCTCGCCGCCGGGGTTGGGGGGGCTCTTGGCCTGCTCGGCCCGGGGGCCCTGCTCCGGCCTTCTCTCGGCATGGCAGCTTGGGTCGGGGCCTGGGGCCCTATGCCCTTTATCCTTCTCTTGTGGGCCCCTCTTGCCTGGGGGGGATTCCTCTCTGCATTCGGCGTGGCTCTCTGGGAGTGGTTCGCTGGGGTCTCCCCGGGACTGGGAGACCCCAGGGGTGTCGCTACGGGCCCCACCCACAACAGTTCCGGCCACACCCAGTGGACAAACCACACACACACACACACACACACACACACACACACACACACACACACACACACACACACACACACACACACACACACACACACACACACACACACACACACACACACACACACTTCCACTCCTCACTAAAGGTGCTTCTGAAGTTGCTTGTTCTCTGTCATCATTTGTTCAAACTTTAAAAATCATGTTCCTCTTTTGTTGTTTCCTCTTTGTTAATTCATGTTCCTGCTTCATGTTACTGTCTAGATAGAGCTGCTCAGGCTGGTTAATCTAGAAAATCATGTTACTGTCTAGATAGAGCTGCTCAGGCTGGTTAATCTAGAAAATCATGTTACTGTCTAGATAGAGCTTCTCAGGCTGGTTAATCTAAGAAATCATGTTACTGTCTAGATAGAGCTGCTCAGGCTGGTTTAATCTAGAAAATCATGTTACTATCTAGATAGAGCTGCTCAGGCTGGTTAATCTAAGAAATCATGTTACTGTCTAGATAGAGCTGCTCAGGCTGGTTAATCTAGAAAATCATCTTACTGTCTAGATAGAGCTGCTCAGACTGGTTAATCTAGAAAATCATGTTACTGTCTAGATAGAGCTGCTCAGGCTGGTTTAATCTAGAAAATCATGTTACTATCTAGATAGAGCTGCTCAGGCTGGTTAATCTAATAAATCATGTTACTGTCTAGATAGAGCTGCTCAGGCTGGTTAATCTAGAAAATCATGTTACTATCTAGATAGAGCTGCTCAGGCTGGTTAATCTAGAAAATCATCTTACTGTCTAGATAGAGCTGCTCAGGCTGGTTAATCTAGAAAATCATGTCAATGTCTAGATAGAGCTGCTCAGGCTGGTTAATCTAAGAAATCATGTTACTGTCTAGATAGAGCTGCTCAGGCTGGTTAATCTAGAAAATCATGTTACTCTTCTCTTCTCTCTCTCAAATCGAAAAAAATTAAAAATAAAATAAAAACAATGACAATAGCACACTATTTAACAATAGGAAATAAAATGAAGGCACATAAAAGATAAAAGATAAAAGAAATTGGTAAACCAGTGTTGAATATACATACAAGGCAACAAATATCATGTGGAAACACAGTCAATACATTCCTAATGTCCTTAACAAGCCGTGGTCCAGATGAATACATGGAATGTTTAATATAAAGTATCTGTGGTTAAATGACACTGAGACACTGAGACGCTGAGACGCTGAGACGCTGAGACGCTGAGACGCTGAGACGCTGAGACGCTTAAACACTGAGACGCTGAGACACTGGGACACTGAGACGCTGAGACGCTGAGACACTGAGACACTGGGACACTGGGACACTGAGACGCTGAGACACTGAGACACTGGGACACTGGGACACTGGGACACTGGACTGACGCTGCTGGGTGTGATGAGAGCAGTGGTGAATGGACGACTGGCGGCCATTGTTCACGGTTCCTGTCATGGTTGTGGGACATTGAGTGTCACATGTCCCGTTTATCAGATCAGCTGAAGAAGAATCTCATTGATTACTGACGTTGTTCCTAATGAGCAGCAGACTGGAGCTCTCAAATTCAAACAATGAACCATTTGACTTGTTTTCTCCAAATAGCTTGGTACTAAAATACATAAATAATAATAATAATAATAATAATAATAATAATAATAATAATAATAATAATAATAATAATAATAATAATAATAATAATAATCACACAGAAGTCAGAGTGAGAGGTGGAGGAGGTCAGTGAGGGGTGGAGGAAATCAGTGATAGGTGGAGGAGGTCAGTAAAGGGTGGAATAGGTGAGTGAGGGGTGGAGGAAGTCAGTAAGGAGTGGAGGAAATCAGTGATAGGTGGAGGAGGTCAGTAAGGGGTGGAGGAAATCAGTGAGGGGTGGAGGAGATCAATGAGGGGTGGAGGAGGTCAGTAAGGGGTGGAATAGGTCAGTGAGGGGTGGAGGAGGTCAGTAAGGGGTGGAATAGGTCAGTGAGGGGTGGAGGAAGTCAGTCAGAGGTGGAGGAGGTCAGTGAGGGGTGGAGGAAGTCAGTCAGAGGTGGAGGAGGTCAGTGAGGTTCTGGAAGTCTTTGAATATCAGCAGAACCTTCAGCATTTCCACAGAAACAGACGTTTTCAAAACATGGACCAGTAAATGTGAAACTTTTCCACAAAACGATTTTCCCTTGAAATGTGGTGTGAACACCTGAACCAGTGTCAGATCACAACCTGAACCAGTGTGAGAACACAACCTGAACCAGTGTCAGAACACAACCTGAACCAGTGTCAGAACACAACCTGAACCAGTGTCAGAACACAACCTGAACCAGTGTCAGAACACAACCTGAACCAGTGTCAGAACACAACCTGAACCAGTGTCAGAACACAACCTGAACCAGTGTGAGAACACAACCTGAACCAGTGTCAGAACACAACCTGAACCAGTGTCAGATCACAACCTGAACCAGTGTCAGAACACCACCTGAACCAGTGTCAGAACACAACTTGCTGAATGTTTTGGTTCAGATATTATTGTCAGAGCTGAGGCACTGAACCAAACTCTTATGGGTTTGGGGTTTGAATCTGTCAGCTTGTGCTGCTGAAGCTCCGTTTGTCGCTCTGATCTTCATGGTTCAGTTTGTCTTCCGGCCGTCCTGCAGGGAAAAGACGTTCCTCTGAGCCTCACATGTCCAGGGCTGCTGCACCTTCCTGAATCTCCCTGACCACCTGAGCACTGCAGAATATGACTCAGACTTTAGGATTCTACTGCCTGTGTTCCTGCACCGTCATTCCTGAAGAAACAAAGGGAGTGTGCTCACGCAGCTCCACCCTCTTCACACCACCTTCAGAGCCAACGGGTTGGAGCTGATTGTAAAATGGTATTGATTGTTGTGTGTCCTGGTGGAAGGAAGCAGCTTCACTTTACTGGAGCTTCAAACTATAATCAGCTGCAGAGACAATATATTGACTCCTCAGTGTCGATGGACGGCTGGCGGCCATTGTCCACTATTTCAGTAGTTGTGTGGACATTGATTTTAGCGCCATGTGACTCCATCAGCACCGTCATATCAGCGCTTTACTGGAGTCTTTAAGTTCTTTCACATTGACCAGCAGCCTTGACGACCTCCAAACACAATGACCTGACCTTCTTTACCTTCAGAACGTCCAACAAGACAAGCGAGACGGCCGCCTGTCAGGACAACCACAGGGAAAAGAGCCCAAACACAGCTCACAACAATAAGAACAGATTTACACTTGAATGATGTCTGTCCAACATCCAACTGAAGGGAACGGCTGCAGTGAGACTGAAGCCCCTGTGGTGTGAAACTTCAGCTCCAGTTGTTCCTGATGTTTCATGTCTAGATCCCATAATGCACCTGGGTTTGTCGTCTGCCATCGCTTTTCCTCCTCAAGTGTTTCTACAAAGGTGGAGGAGATGGTGACGCACCAGTATCTGCTATCAGGTTGATACTGCATGGAGTATTATACTCGTACTCGTATGTATTAGGTGATGTCATACACTGGTTGGCTCTGCAATCAGGCAGACTTGATGGCTGATGATTTAAAAAGACAATGAGACCGGAGCGTCCTCCTGCTCCTCTCCTGGACAAGTCTCTGCATTCAACACATCCTATTCAAACTTCATGATAACTGTACACATCAGGAGCAGAGCTCAAGGGTCGCTGACGCAGTGGTGATCTGCCAGCGGTGGGATTCTAACCTGTGACCTCAGAGTGCAGCTCTGCTCCTCTGTCTTCTGGGATGAGACACTGTCCTCATGTCTCTGGAAATAAACACATTTTTGAAAAGCGTTTCTGCAGATTCTTCTGTCAAATGACGATTTGTGGACGAAACGAACGTCCGCGTGTGACTGAAGACTTAAAGTGGTGACAAGTCACTTCCTGAAGGAGTTAGGAAAGGTGTTAGGAGACTTCCTAAAGGAGTTAGTGAAAGGAGTTAGGAGACTTCCTGAAAGAGTTAGGAAAGGAGTTAGGAGGCTTCCTGAAGGAGTTGGAAAAGGTGTTAGTTGGCTTCCTAAAGGAGGTTCTACAGGAAGCATTGAGCCTCCTTTACTTTGCTTAATGAGAATTCTAACGCTCCTCATCATGGCGACCACTTAAACACTTCCGGGGTTAAGGAGAAGTGGATAGGAAAGGAGATAGGAAAGACTATTAGGAGATAGGAGGGAGTCTTAGGATACAGGAGGGACTATTAGGCGATAGGAGGGAGTCTTAGGATACAGGAGGGACTATTAGGACATAGGAGGGACTATTAGGACATAGGAGGAGCCTAATCGCTGTTGAACATGACTGGCCAGATATCTCACCATCGTCTTCATGGAGGAATGCTCCTGCTCTATTTGTATGTTGCCATGTTGCAAGTCTGAAAGAGACACTGGTTCTGGCTGCCTCCTGTGTCATAATCACATCCTATCGTGATAACAGAACCAAAATCAGAGACTCACTATAAGGCTTATCCACCAAAAGAACCAGGTTCTAGTTCAGTTCTTAATGAGCAGCTCCATAAAGCGATTGTGTTTCCATTGTCTGGGAGCCAGTGAGAGCCACGTCGTTGCGTCATGATTCCACCAATGTAACCCCGGCAGGATCCAGGAACCAGGAGACGGACTGTAATAGTGGTTTGGTCCAGGTCATTCCATCTAGTCTGACCTGAACCTCGGATGCACCAAAGAGCCAGAAAACATCGAGTCTCCTCGTATCTCTAATGGTGTTTTTTCACGTCCGTCTTGTTTTTGTAAGGGTCTGTTGTCTGTGTCTTTGTGTGTGTTCATCAAATCCACGTCTCTCACAACACAGGTTGTGAACACAGGTTCTGTTCTGTCCTTAATATATGTGCTGTTTATATCTTGACAGGCACAAAAAAACACAAAAAACATTATCAGCCTTATGCTGTATTTACATGTCCATATACACAATGTAAATATACACATTCACATGAAATAAATCCGTTTTTATCCTGACTGTATTTATTGTATTTTAACCTCTAATTAACTGTTTTTTAACCTTATCAATGAGCTAAAGTAAATATTTGTATTTAAGCCTGTGTACTTATGAAAGATTGCCACATTGCTAGGCTGAACACATCTCCATCAATCACACACTTATAGCTCACAAAATGAAACATTCATTCTAAAAGAGAATCATCTAAGAATAAACATACGAACCTCACAACCAATACATACCCACGATGCTATGAAAGGCTTGAGACATATTGCAGATGCCACTGATTCGAACTACGTTACACTACAACACCATGCTGCCTAACATCTTGCCAATGAAGCTGAGAAAGTGGTCTCTCAATTCAGGTTTTCTGTCAAAGTTGCGTTTTAGAGACATGAGATGCTTCCGCGCCTGGGGCCTGTTGTTGGGGAGATGCTGACGTGGACATTTGAAAGGTAATGGAGCAATCCAACTACCATTTGAATCTTTCTTTAGTCCTTTATCCATTATTTTCGTGAAAGAAGCATCTTGGATTGACGGAGCCAACTGGTTGTCGTCCCTGGTTCACTCAAACACTGTGCATCCCAGGTGGTCTGCATCACAGGGGGATTTCTCTTCAGAACATGTTGGAAGGTGCTTAATGACCTGGATATCACTGTATTTTTCTTTGACATGAAACACATTAGGGCACGGATCAAAGAGAGTGGGGCGTTTGAGCTCTGCGGTGTTTGTGTAGAAGGTGTTGATTGTTGATGGTTTGTGGACACTTCCTAGGCAGACATTACCGACAATGACCCACCCTAGATCGAGCTTCTGAGCATAGGGTTGGTTGTGTGAGCCATTCACCTGTTTGCGGACTTTGTGAACTCTTATAATGCCCCTGCCTAAGAGGAGCATTATTTGGGCTTGAGAGTCCATTTCTGGGATGAGATGCGCCACTGACTTGAGGTGAGCATGATGGATAGCTGCACTTGGAGTTGGTATCTCTTCTCTGTTATTAGGAATGTCATTACATTCTATCAGACTTGGTAACATCAACCTGACAGTTCTATCCAGAGATTCCACTTCGTAACCGCTGGCTCTTCTCCCTGATGTCTCCTTTTCTCCAGCACATGTTCTCAATGTGTAAGGGGCACATGGACTTTGGTCATTGAGCACTTTGAAGAACTGTGAGCAAACGAGTGAACGATTACTCTGCTCATCCAATATTGCAAACAGCTTTACTGCCTTTTCTCGTCGGCCAGTTGGATGAACTTTTACAAGGCATATTTTAGAGCAAGATCTATGTGTCAGATCTCCACCACAAACTTTTGTGCATTTGTTAGTGACCTGAGATTGGGAAAAGTTGTCTTCCTCCCCGCCGTGCTCTGGAGCAGGGACTCGCTCTTCATACCAAGGTGCAGGTCCGGGGTGAAGCGCTGTGTTGTGTCTGTCACTTTTACATTCTGAACACTGAACCTTAACTTTGTAGTTTCTTGTGATGTGTGAAGATGACGAACAGCATTTAAAGCAGACATTGTTCTCTTTCAAAAATGTCCTACGCTCTTCAAGGGGCTTTTCTCTGAATGCACGACATTTGCGCAGTGGGTGAGGTTTCTTGTGAATGGGGCACTGTTTATCTAGGTTTTGAGATGTTGGGGGCTCACCTGTTTCTGCAAATGCTCGGGGAAATATCTCGGTTTTGTGAACCGAGACCTCACGATATTTGTTTGGCTTCCAAACTGTCTTCTCAGCCTTCATAGACATGTCTGTGTGACAGTTGAGGTTGAAGCTTGGATCATTTCTGATTCTAGCCTCCCGGCTAACGAAGTCTATGAAGCAGGCAAAGGGTGGATAGGAAACGTGATTTTGCTGCTTGTAGGATGCGCCAACTGAAGCCCACTTTTCTTGCAGGTTGAGTGGGAGCTTTTGCACAATTGGGTTGACACCTCTTGCTGTGTCGAGGTAAAAAAGTCCAGGCAAATCTCCTTCTGCCTTGGCTGCCTCAAGTTCCATAAGTAGATCACTCAGCTTTGTTAGTTTTGAATAATCTCTGTTTGTTACTTTAGGGAAGACATCAATTCGTTTAAACAGAGCATCTTCTATTGCCTCTGCTGAGCCGTATGTCTGTTCGAGTCTGTCCCATATCATTTCCAATCCTGCTGCTGGATGATTGATGTGTATTGCTCTTATCTGTTCGACGTGTTCTGACGACTCCTTGCCGAGCCACTTAAGCAGAAGATCCATCTCTTCACTAGGTGTCAGGTCCAAACCTGCTGTTGCAGTCTGAAAAGATCTTTTCCAAGCTTTGTAGTTCTGAGGCTTGTCGTTAAACTGCAGTAAGCCCGTAGCCACAAGCTCACGGCGAGCGAAGAACCTTACAAAGTTATCCATGTTTGAGCCACCATCATTGGAGTTTGGAGATGCAGGATACGATAAGGGATGAGGATGCTGCACAGGAGAAGCTTGGTCTCTTTTAAACTTTACTTTGCGTGGTTCAGGAATGTAATCATCTTCATATATGTAACGCTGCTGAGAGGTAGGATGAGTTGTGTTTGTTTGTTCTGGAAAGAAGGGTTTGGTTTCAGGGTTAAGTTGTGAAGGTAACATCCTGAAGCTCGAGCTTGGTTCTGTTTTTGCTTGATGCCCTTCATCACAATGCTCTTGTTTTGAATCACGTACTCCGGCTTGTTCAATAACATATTGTTTTGTACGCTGAGAGGCTTCCAAGGGTGCCAGATCTGGATTTGATTTGCAACTTTGCTTCTCGCTTATTCCATCAAAGGCAGCTTCAAGGGCTTCAGCTTCAGCAATAGCTGCAGCAGTCTCTTTCTTATAATCTAGCATTGCCGCCAGCGCTCCGATTCCTATGTTGGTGGCACCGACCCAGTTTCTCGTGGGACTTAGGTGACTATCGTACCTTCCTCACCCAGTGCGGGTTACATTTTGAACTGCAGTCCTCCCGCTATCCTTCAGATTGCACCTGGGTGGCTTTCACCATCTCCCACCTGACCGGCCGGGCTGAGGCTTAGGCAGCCGCCGAGTGGTAACGCCAATCGCCGCTTTGCGACTCCTTCCAGGAGTTCTCCGAAGCTCTCGATCGGGCAACAACATGAGGCAGCACAGAGACTGACACGTCTCCACCAGGGCTCTCGACGCGTCCGGGACTATGCTGTGGAGTTACGCACGCTGGCTGCCCAGTCCAACTGGAACCAAGATGCTCTGGTGGACATGTTTATCAACGGTCTCTCCAACCCCGTCCTTGACCAGATGGCGCCGTTAGAGAACCTGAACAGTTCACAGTTCACCTGAACAGGAGTTTATCACTGTGGCAGCTAGGATAGATCGTCAACAGCAGGAGCGAGCGGAGTGCCTCCAGGAGCGAGGTAGCTTCCTCGACCCCTCATCATGTCCAGGACCACGGCACCTCAGTTCGACCCACCACCTCTTCTCCCAGGCCCGAGACCTACGAGCCCAGGCAAATCGGCAGGACCAGTCTCGATCCCGAGGAGCGGGAGAGGAGATTCTGTAACGGCCTCTGTCTCTATTGTGGCTGGGGGGGGGGGCACAGGATGACTGACTGTCCACTCAGGCGAGCCCCGCCAGGTTAATGTGTGGTTGGCCAGGCTATCCTTTCCTCCGGGTTCCGACCCAACCCATAAGTAACTCTATCCTCTGATTCCTGATCAATCCAGCAGGTGGTGCTCATTGATTCCGGGGCCGATGCTGACCTGATGGGGGGGGGGGGGGGGGGGGTGCTGTTCAGTGGGAAACAAGTCCAAATGGCTCTTTGAGTGTTGTAGGTTGCTGACCCCTGCTCTAGATTTACAAAAAACACAAAAACCAAACCACTGAGTGCTGTACTTGTTTCTGGCAGCGATGCAGGATCTGTACATAGAGTTACTGCATTCATGTGTGTGTAACTTACAGCAAATACACACACTGGACTCCAAACCCAGGATCTGTTATCGGCCCCCCTGCAGTGTGTGTGTGTGTGTGTGTGTGTGTGTGTGTGTGTGTGTGGGTGATGCGGTGCAATATCAGTAAGTAGAGCAGCAGTGGTTGTGTGTCGACTCTCCCGCTCGCTGCCACTTCATTGCCTCTCAACAGACTCTTGACCAGCGAATGACCAAAGTTAGTGAACGGCAGGACAGTGGGTCGCTGTGCCCACACAAACACACACACACACACACACACACACACACACACACACACACACACACACACACACACACACACACACACACACACACACACACACACACACACACACACACACACACACACACACACACACACACACACACACACACGATTAAAGGGCAGTTGAATCATGGATCTGTATGCAGGATTAACTCCTGTATGAAATGTTAGAATTTTAATGCTTTCCATGTGTTTTGCGGGTGACCAACACCATGATTCACATAATCTGCATCTCATTTATGTTTTTGTGCAAAAGGCCTGTTACAGAATAATCTGCTGGATGGTGATAGGGTGGCGTTCATAAACAAATTGGAGTGGATTCATGAAAAAAATGCTGAGGGCAAAAGGAGAGCAACACAATAAATACAATACAATAAAGAAAACACCTTCACAATAAAGTCCACAAGTAAGAATTGATAGAAGCTGTGCTGTGCTGCCGTAGACGCAGTCGTAACCTGGAGTCTTATAGGCGACGTAGCGTTGATACAGAAGCTGTGTGGGGGTTGTTTGCGGTAATGCATAACCTTCACAGATTGTTTGTGTATATGGAGTAAATTAGGCTTTATGGTATTTAATAAGTACTCATATTGCTACTCAGTATCAGCAAGTAGCTAAAGGCTCATACTAGTACTTTAAAAAAGTGGCATCGGTTCATTCTGTTTATCATAGACATGATGCTGATGTCTGGGTTCAGTTAAATGGTTCAACGTGGAGGAAGTCATCTTCTGTTCCTTGAAACGACCAGGAGCTTCATCTATAAAACATTTTCTAGGATTCCTACTAAAATTGTTTGTGCACCCAAAATCTGATAAAGGTGTGTGCCTCAAAAAGATTTGATCGGTAAAACCGTGTGTATACACATCTGTATGCGCTTTCCTTTTATAGATCCCAGTCCACCTGGAAGGTTCAATTCAAGTCAGAGGAGAGTGACATTATGGAGGAGAGTGACATCATGGAGGAGAGGAGAGTGACATCATGGAGGAGAGAAGAGTGACATCATGGAGGAGAGTAACATCATGGAGGAGAGTGACATCATGGAGGAGAGAAGAGTGACATCATGGAGGAGAGTAACATCATGGAGGAGAGTGACATCATGGAGGAGAGGAGAGTGACATCATGGAGGAGAGAAGAGTGACATCATGGAGGAGAGTGACATCATGGAGGAGAGTAACATCATGGAGGAGAGAAGAGTGACATCATGGAGGAGAGTGACATCATGGAGGAGAGGAGAGTGACATCATGGAGGAGAGAAGAGTGACATCATGGAGGAGAGTGACATCATGGAGGAGAGTAACATCATGGAGGAGATTGACATCATGGAGGAGAGGAGAGGAGAGTGACATCATGGAGGAGAGTGACATCATGGAGGAGAGGAGAGTGACATCATGGAGGAGAGTGACATCATGGAGGAGAGGAGAGGAGAGGAGAGTGACATCATGGAGGAGAGGAGAGGAGAGTGACATCATGGAGGAGAGTAACATCATGGAGGAGAGTGACATCATGGAGGAGAGGAGAGGAGAGTGACATCATGGAGGAGAGTAACATCATGGAGGAGAGTGACATCATGGAGGAGAGGAGAGGAGAGTGACATCATGGAGGAGAGTGACATCATGGTAGTGACTCCACTGTGTCAGAGAGGAAGGAGACATTTTGATGGAGACACAGCAGACTGATAAAGTTCAGTTTTATCTGTTTATTAAAGGTATAAATTGTGGAAGCCGTGAAAGAGGAGACGGACAGAGTTGTCAAGTCATTTTTCTTTATTGCTTCACACAGCAGGACAGTAGACCTTTCATGAGTGACACCACCGGCCTTCCTTCTTTAACCCTAGCGCATCACCAACACACACCCCACACGTCACCGACACACCAACTCCACTCTGAATGAGAGAACCTCCATCAAGGTGCACCACACAGCCCCCCCCCCCCCCCCCCCCCCCCCCCAAACATTCAGAATGGTACTACAACGTCATAAATATTAAAAAAAAAAGCTGAGTTAAATCCTGTTCGGAGGTCTAAGCACTCGGCCCTAACGGCTGCATTGCACCCCTACTGGAGCAGGTGCAGGTACTGGTACCGGGGTTAAGACAGGTGCAGGGGACATTGCGGCCATTGATAACTTTGGGGGGCGCCCACGTCTCGGGGGTTGCGCCACCTCCACTGGCTCCTCTGCCATGACATGGGCAGGTTTCATCCTGTCCACTGAAACCCGGACATACTACCCCCCATGTCCACAAAGTTCTTCGGCCCTGCTTCCAGGACGTGAAACGGGCCATCATACGGCAGCTGAAGTGGGGAACGGTGGGCATCATGGCGAATGAACAAATATTCAGCTGCCATCAAGTTCTTTGGGACATAGGACCGGGGAAGACAGTGATGTGCTGGAACCGGGTTGAACCTGCGGGCCGGCTCCTTGAAAACCGTCTTCCTGGCTGTAACCATCCAGGGTTCTGATGGCTGTGGCAGGAACTCTCCGGGGACCCGCAGCGGCTGACCAGACAACAGCTCAGCCGACGACGCCTGCAGATCTTCCTTCGGGGGCCGAACGCAGACCCAACATCTGGCGCACTGGTAGTCTACTGGCAGGGTTTTTGGTTTTGATGACACTATTTACAGTATTTTGATGGTCTTTCCCGGTAATGGATCGAAGACGCTGACAGGCAACGAGCCGCCGGTTGGCCACTCCTGGTCTAGATTGTCTGTCTGAGCACATTTCTTTTTTTTTCAAATAGAAAAACTTAATTTGAAATATGACATTTAAATGGTTTAATTCAGATAATTATCAATAAAAATCTGTTGTCAACCTTATTTCTTTTCATCCAGTCATGTTTCCCCGTCACGTCACTATTGTGTCTGTTCTCTGCTGTGTTTCTCTGAACCCTCCTGAAGGATCTCTGGCTGAAGAAGTTCATGATTCCCTCTCCTGCCCTCATCAGTCTGCACCAGCTGGATTCTCCTGCCCTCTCCTGTTTCTGTCCCTTCAGCTCCAGGTTGACTTCCTGTTGAGACGGATGCAGAACTGACCTGGATCCAATCATTTCTTCTCTCTAATAAAAGCTTTCCATCAATAAACGAGTGATAATGAAGCTCCCGGCAGAACGTTTCAGGCCCACGTGTCCATTAAGGTGAAGATCATTGGAGTTTGAACTTGGAAGGTGGGTTAGGTTAGACGAGGAGACACCGTTCAGTTAGCATTAGCACGGTGCCATGGCTGCTTGGCTGTTTGTCTTTTCAGCAGAGCAGTTTGACGCCTGGTTTGCCCTCAGGAGTAGAGGAGTCCTGCTGCAGCAGACAGAAGCCGTCAGGAGGCCATGTCGCAGCTTGGAAGGCTGGACGATCATATTGCAGATGATTAATGCAGGGTCCCTGTGTGTCGGAGGCGGTGGTGAAGGGGAACCTATGCCTGAGGGCAACAACAGACCCACCGGCCAACCGGGAACTTGACCCAATTCTGCACCAGACCAGAGATGTGGGAGTATGGATCTCTGCAGTAGAATGAAACAGGGATGAAGGAAGCTGACCTTGAAAAGTTCAAAGCGTCTGCATACCGCCTCACCTCGTTTCTCCTTTCATCTTCTCCCATCTGTTAACTCCGCCTTATCTCGCTCCTCATAGTCTTCTAGTTTCTCTCATTCTGTTTTTACACCAAACATCATTTGTTGAAGTAATTCAAAGTTTTGGTCTGGTCATATTTTGGTCAAAAGGTTCTACAGGAACAGCGAACCATTACATTTGATCTCAAGAGTTAAAATTTAATGATTAAAGAAGTTTACTGTCATTACTGCTCAGAGTTAAAGGGACATGAGGTCGGACAGAGCTGTCAGCCTCGCTACAGTGCTGAAGAGAAACCCAGGATTGTTCTGCTGTTCTGTTGACGATCAATAGTAGGAACTTCAGATTTTTGTATTTAACAAATTCTTTTTAAAGGCAGTATGAAACACTTCTAATTAAATTGGACTCCATTTGTTCTCCAGTTTCTTTAACGTCGGCAGTTCTACCATAGAATTAACCTCTGAGTTCTTGGTTCTATTATAGAGCTAACCTCTGAGTTTGTGGTTCTACCATAGAACTAACCTCTGAGTTCTTGGTTCTATTATAGAGCTAACCTCTGAGTTCTTGGTTCCTGTAAATGCAATCAGCCGAGGCTGAATGTGAGTGACTGTGTCCGCTGCGATCAGCTGCAGTGTCCTACAACCCTCCGTGACATTAAGTAGAATAGAAGGTGAATGAAAGGATTTAAAAATGCTGGTTAAAGTTCAGTTTGGGGGAACTTTGGCTCTGAAACGGAGATCCGGGTGATCGTGTGCAGCTACAGCCTGCTGATGGAGTCTCTGGGAAGAACCACGTCGCTCCGTTCAGCTTTGCATCTGCAGGCTTGCTGTTTGAGGCTTTTATGCTTTGTTGACAACGACGCCATTATGGTGGCTCAAAAGGGTCAACACAACAGCTATGGTCATCTGGCCTCAGACGAAGGACTGGTCTCTGATAGATCTCAGTGCTGCATCGATACTACTGATGAGAACATTAATACTATTGATGAGAATATTCTATTCTATTCTATTCTATTCTATTCTATTCTGTCTTTATAAAAACTATAACCAGCTCCTTCTTTACATGCTGTGTGGTCCTCAGCTCCTCATTTTATCCAGACATTTAATGTAATGACATGTTTCTACAGAGCATCCAGCATGACACACCACCCCAAACGGACAGAGCATCCAGCATGACACACCACCCCAAACGGACAGAGCATCCAGCATGACACACCGCCCCAAACGGACAGAGCATCCAGCATGACACACCACCCCAAACGGACAGAGCATCCAGCATGACACACCACCCCAAACGGACAGAGCATCCAGCATGACACACCACCCCAAACGAACAGAGCATCCAGCAAATCTTCACAGCTTCATTCCAGATTGATCCAATTCATTGTTTGTCCTGAGAATGTTGCAGACGCCACACCAACACCGACAACATGAACAAGCACTGATATGTTTATTTGCTCAAGCTGCTGAAATTCACTGCTTAGCAGAGAAATTCCTTCTGGTACAATCAAAGATGGTGCAGTGGTCAGTGCTCTCGCCTCACAGTGAGAAGGTTGTGGGTTCAAATATGGCCCGGGGCCTTTCTGCGTGAAGTTTGCATGTTCTCCCTGTGTGAGTCAGTTTCCTACCACATTCCCAAAACATGCACCATCGGCTGCTACCGATGGGTTAATTCCCCCTCTGTGTATCAATACAGTGCTCTAAACATTCCTTCAGTAGCGACTTCAAGTAGTATTTTAAACTACTAACAAGATGTGTGTGTAGAGATGACAGCCATGTTATACACACTGTGGTGGCCAGTGCACTCTTTCTTTCTGCCGTGTGCTTGGGAGATAGTCTCACAAATAAAAACAACAAAAGACTGGACAAGCTGAACAAAACAGTGGGTTCAGATATCTCCTCCACCCTCCACCGCCTCCTGAAGTGACAGAAGCACCTGAACAAAGCTGGAATGGACGATACTCTGTATATTCACATAACCTGCTTTCTGGAATCCGCCCCGGTTGACTCCAACCAATCATGCTACTGTTCCACACCCCGACTCCATCACAGCATCAGCTGGATGGAGGTGTATCAGCGTGTCCCAGACTGTGGCCTCCATGTATCCTGGATAAAAGCTGCTGGTTCTAAACTTTTCAGATTGGATGTGGAAGCTCACAGCCTCAAACACCTTTTCACCTCCCATTTATCTCTTTCAGCCCCGTTCCTCCACCTGCTCTCTCTTTTCTCCTTCCCTCACATTCTCCACCTCTGATTTTCCACCTTCTCCACCTTTTACCCACTTTTAATCCAGGACCCTCCTGATCCACCTCCACCTCCACCTCCACCTCCACCTCCACCAAGCAGTCTTCCTAGTCCACCTCCACCCAGCAGCTTTCCTGGTCCACCTCCACTGAGCAGCCTTCCTGGTCCACCTCCACCCAGCAGCCCTCCTAGTCCAACTCCACTCAGCAGTCCTCCTGGTCCACCTCCACCCAGAAATACTCCACCTCCACCCAGCAGTCCTCCTGGTCCACCTCCACCCAGTAGCCCTCCTGGTCCAACTCCACCCAGCATTCCTCCTGGTCGACCTCCACCCAGCAGTCCTCCTGGTCCTCCTCCACCCAGCAGCCCTCCTAGTCCAACTCCACCCAGCAGTCCTACTGGTCCACCTCCACCCAGCAGACCTCCTGGTCCACCTCCACCCAGAAGTACTCCACCTCCACCCAGCAGTCCTCCTGGTCCAACTCCACCCAGCATTCCTCCTGGTCCACCTACACCCAGCAGCCCTCCTGGTCCACCTCCACCCAGACGTACTCCACCTCCACCTCCACCTCCACCCAGCAGTCCTCCTGGTCCACCTCCACCCAGCAGCCCCCCTGGTCCACCTGGACCTACACCCAGCAATCCTCCTGGTCCACCTCCACCCAGCAATCCTCCTCTATGCAGTCCCTCGTTGTCATAAATCTTCCCTCAGCCTAGAAACCAACGTCTCTGCAGATTTATAGGAGTTTGTCAGCATGGGGGTGGGGGTGGGGGTGGGGAGAGACAGACAGACAGAATATACGTGTTGATGAAGGACTCACGTGGAAAAGGTCACAGAGGCAGTCAAAAGAGAGAGATGGTGAATGAATGGGTGGAGGACTCAACATGCTAGCAGGAGCAACATGCTAACAGAAGCAACATGCTAGCAGGAGCAACATGCTAACAGGAGCAACATGCTAACAGGAGCAACATGCTAACAGAAGCAACTATGGCCATAATTTTCTCCCCAAATGAGAAAATGTATTGATTTTTAACTCAACGTGTTCATGTTGACAGAGAAAGCAGTACAGTGTACAACTTCCATACAAGTCCATCATTAATTAGAACATTGATAAGAATATTTTGACATTTTTCTGGTTATACTTAATCCCTCCTGAGGTTTGTCTTTGTGTTTTTGATTTCTGTCCTTCAAAAACAAAACCACTATTTTCATATATTATTTCATCATCATCATCATCATTGATCTCGAGTTGATCTTCTCATGGCTCCATGTTGTGATTGCTTGACTTGTTTTCAATATTTGAAAATAAGACGATGGCTTATTTCAAACCCAAACTGAATTTCTGTGAAGATGAAAGAATTAAAATGAAGATCTTGAATATTGATCATCTGTCCTTGTTGGTGTCAGATACAGACCTGCACAGTGTGACCAGCTCAACAAAGACTGTTTATAGAAGCTTCTCATGAATGAAATCCCTGTGTGTGTGTGTGTGTGTGTGTGTGTGTGTGTGTGTGTGTGTGTGTGTGTGTGTGTGTGTGTGTGTGTGTGTGTGTGTGTGTGTGTGTGTGTGTGTGTGTGTTACACAGCTGTCACATGCTGGATGACACCAGAGAAATGTCTTTATCAGCCGTGTTTCATTTCCATCATGATCGCCATGTGAACACGATCACAGTAATGTACGACGCCTGGCTGTTGATTCAGATTCTGTTTAAAATCAGTAGTTACATTAAAGATGTTAATA
Source organism: Lipophrys pholis (assembly GCF_963383615.2). Classification (NCBI taxonomy): domain Eukaryota; kingdom Metazoa; phylum Chordata; class Actinopteri; order Blenniiformes; family Blenniidae; genus Lipophrys; species Lipophrys pholis. Next base: position 1,575,660 of record NC_137630.1, on the reverse strand, counting down.
TCCTACTGAGAGATTAACTCAATTTAAACCACACGCACACACACACACACACACGCAGAGAACAATGAGCTCTAAACATGAACACTGGGAGAACATGGACATTCTAGTGGACAGACCATCAGGTTGGATTATTATTACAGTGACTGTCAAAATAAAACTACCAAGTTGGATTGTTATTACGGTGACTGTCAAAATAAAACTACCAAGTCCAGGAGAATATGGATGGGGAGTCATGACACTGCGGAGGAAACGTTGTTCAGATTGGCTCTACTGAGCATGTGCAGAAGAACTAGTTACTACAGGCGTGGTGCACATGCTCAGTAGCAGTGTTTCCTCTGTCTACAGGGGATGGCGCCAACGTGTTTCCTGATAGAAGCGTTTCCCCCTTTTACACGATGGTTTAAACTTTATGGTTCCATCTGGAACGTTATGGATGACTGGACTCACATGTGACTATGTGGCAGTATGAAAACAACATTGAGCTCCAACAAGAACAGTCCACATGTGAAGAATCAAAGAGGCAACGAACAAAGTAAGACAGAGAAAACCAGGGAGGAGAGGCGGGTGGGGGGGTGGAAGAAAATGGAGAGCGTTGGTGGAGACGGCAAACGGCATATGGATGAAAACAGCAATCGTCAACAGTTGCAGTCGTGTAATGGGATAACTGTGGGCTGTGTGGAATGTAAACCCCTCCCCCATCCACACGCCAAGCACCTACAGGCAACGTACATGGCCGGAGTCTCGTGGTCACTGTTACCCAGTTCACTGGCCACACGGTGAGAGAAACAAGACAGACAATATTCAGAAAAAGGTTTTCCCGTTGACATGAAATGATTTCAGATGGTTACTGTGTGAGCAGCCCAGGCCTGTCGGCCTCCTGTCAGTCAGCTCAGCTGGGATCCAGCGTTCACTCATGGTTCCTTACTGACGTGACACCTCTGCGGCGGAGCAGCATTCCAACCACTTCCTGTGCTTTGCTTTACTTGGCGTTTCTCCTCTCAGCTGCCGTTTACACGACAACGTTTCAAGGGGTGTTTCGGAAAAGTTTTGCGCCGACACAGCAGTGTTTTGAAAACTGAGACCATTTACACATGAACGGCAGAGACATTGAAAAAGATGGAATTTCCATGCCAGGCCACAAGTTGGTGCTGTTGTTTGTTTTTGGAATGAAACGACACACGCAGGCCAGCAGAGAACCATACGCTACAGACATTAAGAAGTGTGCAGAGAACTCTCGTGTGCAGTAGCAGTGCTAGTTTTTCCCGTGGCTCCGAGCGCAGTTGTCGTGGAAACAGACACACAAAGCGTAATGAAAGTTTTGTATTTTCCCCTGAAAACCCTGGCCTCATCTGGTTCCTCTGCCAGTTTGCTCAGGTCTGATAACTGAGACAGGAGAGGTGCTCTTCATTCTGCCTACATGTACTTCCTCTACTTCACCTGGAGGAGCGCTGTCCTGCAGGTTAGACTCTCCCAGTTGCATCAGGCCTGAATGCATTAAGGCTCGTTGTTTGGCTTTTCTACAAGCTCATGGACCTTTGACCTTTGAGGTCAACCATCATCTCCAGTACCTCTTGTTTCTCGGATTGCAGAAGGACCACCACCGTCACATGATCTTTTCCACCTCAGATATGTGGTACGTGCCCAAAGTGTCCGGGAACTCACCGTCTTTCAGCAAAGTGAAGAGCTCCTCGGGTATGAACCGAGCTCACTGAGGTGTTCAGTCACCATGGTAACAGACTCTGTTACCATGGTGACAGCCAGAGGGACCATTTATACATACATTTGTTAGGGGTTTAAATTACAACTTGAAGTAGCTACTGAATGAATATTTCTTTTATTTAATAGCCTACATCATTTTAAATTCTAAAATTAAAATCAAAGTGAGGTGTAATCATAGTATACGTGCATATATGTTTTTCCATTCTGAATGATGGTTTATATTACATTTTTAGCTGCTTGAAGTTGCCTTTCTCCTGTTGAACTGCAATTCAATAAAACTTATATTTTACACTTGTTTATTATTTCTACCTGTATACTGCCATCTTAAGGAGGCTACCTTTGAAAGTTCAGTCAATGGAGGAGAGCGTTCCAACTGATGCCACTCTGGCAGCAACTTCCTGTCAGTCCATCTCTTTCCTCCGCTGCTGCAGTGCAGGAACTTTACTGTGAAAGAACTGGGTTTGGGTCTGTTACCATAGCGACCGCTGAAATCGGGGCTCCATTGATGAAGCTTTTTATTGCAGTTGTGCATGCGCTTAATTCACGGTTCACATACTGAGAGTTGAATGAACTTAGTCTGATCAACAGTTCTGGAACTGGAAACTCACAGACTCAGTCAACTCAGAGTTCAGGAGAGACTCAGAGTTTGTTCAACCTCCTTTCTGGAATAAACCCTGGAAAGCTGCTTCTGTTTCAAAGGCTCCTATGTTTGTGAGAGTTGGTGTTCTAATTGTTCTAGTTGTAATAATAATAATAATAATGAGCACCCTTGAAATCATTTTCAAAACTATAGTAATCTGTTCCAGTCATGTTTGTCTCTGTAAAAGTGCCTCACAAGTCTCTACAACACACACTCACACTCGCACACACAGCAGAAGACAGACACAACCCAACACTACTTATCAACCCAGTCTCACTCCAAATTGCATAATATTGTGGCTCAGTGGTAGAGTCGGTCCTCCAATAACCGGAGGGTTACTGGAGGGTTATTGGACGACCGACTGAGCCACGATATTTCGCTACCGGTTTGAATCCCACTCTATCAAAAAAGTCATTGTTGTTGTGTCCTTGGGCAAGGCACTTTACCCACATTGCCTCGTATGAATGGTTCATGAATGTTGGTGGTGGTCGGAGGGGCCGTTGGCGCAAAATGGCAGCCAGGCCTCTGTCAGCAGCTCCAGGGCAGCGGTGGCTACAACGTAGCTTAGCATCACTGGTGGGACTGGTGTGAATGAATCATGGTCTGCTTTTTTCTATTATATATATATATAATGTCATCATATATAATATTCTTCGCACTTTGAGTCAGCGCGAAGAAAGCGCTATATAAATTCAAGCCATTATTATTATTATTATTATTATTATTATTATTATTATTAATACCTGCGTAGGTCCACTGCACACATACGTGGTCATTTCACCTCTGAAGTAGTGAGAAGGTTCTGTTTCCTCTCCCCAGTCCTTTCTATGGCGCCACGTCAGGTCATGTGACTGCCGACTTTCCTCCGGGCTGGAAAGAAAAACATGGCGGCTCTCCGGTGTATCTCTGGTGGAAAATGCTGGATTGTAAGATAGTTTGTGGCTTTAACTTTGTTTTGATCACTTCTTAAGTGACAAATATACACTTTATTCTCGTATTAGGCATTCTTTAGCAGAGAGTAAAACGTGTTGTAAGACACTAAAACGCTCATTCTTCAGCCGTGTTTATGTGCCTTCGTTCATGAAAAGTTATCCGAGGTTCCTGAAGGCATCAGAGCACAACAGTTGATATGAGTGGCTAGAAGGCCTGTCAGTCACACAGTTACCATGACAACAGTTGATATGAGTGGCTAGAAGGCCTGTCAGTCACACCGTTACCATGACAACAGTTAATATGAGTGGCTAGAAGGCCTGTCAGTCACACCGTTACCACGACAACAGTTAATATGAGTGGCTAGAAGGCCTGTCAGTCACACCGTTACCATGACAACAGTTGATATGAGTGGGTAGAAGGCCTGTCAATCACACCGTGACCATGACAACAGTTAATATGAGTTAAATAAATCTTTCAATCAATAATTAAATCTGTCAATAGTGTATCTCCCTGGGGTGGGGGAGTAGAGGCAGGGGGTATCTTCAGTATTCGCAGTAGACACTCAGGTGAGTTCACCTGTGATTTGCCAAGAGCAGAAAAGAGGAGGGCTTGCATTGTTATTGCATTGTTATTGCATTGTCATTTTTGATTTTTAAATTGATTCACTTACTGTGAACAGACGACAATTACTTCTCATTAAAATTTACTTTAACTAGCAACAAAGTTTCAAATTCTGAATGCATTGTTGTATTCTGAAGCTTTTATGAATCATTGATGAGTATTAAGAATGGACAGAGCTCCATGTTGAAATGAGAAATGATTACAGGCAGGCTTAGCAGTGAGCAGCACCTCATAATACTCTTTAACTTTGTCCAGGCACTTTGCAGCTCGTATCCGTCAGCTGCCTCTTGGGGTGCACGGTCTGAGTTCTCCAAGTGGCAGGCTTTCTGTCTGGTTTGGCAACAATTACCACGGCTCTGTATCCCAGTGCACAATCTAAAGCAAAAAACAAAAAAATCAGCCAAAGTCTGTGAAATACAATTACCAATGTTGACCACGTACCAACACAGATGACTCATCCATAACATGTGAGGTGTTTTTTTGTCATTCAGCATCACAGTGATGGAGGGCCATCCCAGAATACCACTCAGGTAATATCATCAAATTCTGATGTGTCATTTCAAAATAAGAGCACTTTAGAAATTCACCAAACAGCAGTGCTTTCATTTTGAAATGACAGATCATGATAATGAGGAATTATGGAATCAATCAAACTTTAAAACAAGCAATATCATATCAAGTGTTTTGTCATATTCAAATTTTGTAATGCCTTTTATTTTGAACTGACAAATCAGAATATCCTAATATTGACTGAGTGGTATCCTGGTATGGTCCACTATCACTATGATGTGGAATTACGTCATGATAACTAGGAAATTTGGAGGTAATCTAACTTTAAATCAGGAGATATTATGTTGAGTGTTTGATCATATTGAAACTTTCAATTGGCTTTTATTTTGACACGACACATCAGAATTAACTGAGACTTTGTGAGTAACATCCTGAAGTGGTCTACCAGTTATCTGATATGGAAGGGTTCAAGGATAACAGGGAATTTCTTTTTAATATCAGTTCAAAGTTTGAGCGATAGGTGCTCAGATGTGCCATTTCAAAGGCTCTTATGTTTCCGCTCAAGCTTATCTGCCTTCCGCTTGTTCCAGCCACTGGCCTGGAGAGTGAGGAGGTCTGTGCGGGCTAATAGACGATGCATATTAAGCAAGGAAACCAAAAACTAAATACATTCAATGCATATAAAAATACTTATCAGCTTTTGACATGTACTTTGAACATATGGCTGTTGGAGAGAGATAGGCTGTTCACCTGTTCAACCTCCTCCTGCTCCCTCCCCACTGCAACTATATCAAATATGTACGTTACCATTTGGAAGAGGACCAACACTAATAATGAGAAATAAAAGCAATTGGCAATCATTACCTCATACATCCAGGAATGTGCTTTAGCATGCATAATGGAGAGAAAGGGACGCATGTCCAGCAGGTCCTGCATTTCAGGACAGTGGCCCACAACCCTCTGCAAATATGGCCAGTATTTGCAAACCACATCAGAGCAAAAGAACTTCACATTCTGTGAAGCAAGCTGTTTCTGCAGGTACAAGGGATAAGCAAACATTTCTCCACGGAACATATTCTGTCCCTTCAGCAAAATCCCAAGACGGCAGACAGCAACCTCGACACCCTCCTCATCGACTTTGCTCGCAGACCTCTTTGAAGACTCTCGTGCCGCCATCCACTCGCCTGTCCCACAACTTCCTGTCCCAGGATTCTATTACAGATGAAGACAAACACAGACATACACAGGAGCACAGTGTTGTACATTAAGATTCAACTATTTGTAATATGATGTTGTGTGAGATAAATACAATACAGACATGCAGAAAGTAGGCTATACACATTTAAAAAACAAGGAGAAATGGGGGAAAAAATATTTACATGTTGTGTTGACCCATGGAGGTAGTCGACACAGGAGGTCACCTCGGCAACCTTGGCCAGAAACACACCTTCAAAAAATCCATTAGGTCTAAAAAAACTCCACAAAAACACAAAAGACAAAACAATATATGGGTTAAACTTACAAAGGTTATATCTTTGGCACTCTAAAACTGAAGTGAACAAGAATTTTACACACCCTGGTCGGCTCTTAAAGCGGTATAGCTTGCGGTTGCCATCCACTGCAACGGCCAACATGGAGGGCGTGCATGTAGGACACTTAAAGTGATGTACCTGAGCCAGCTGCTCAACCTCAAATTTTGCATAATATCATTTAAGGAATGATTTCTGCATGGTGTCGCCGTATATCTTCCCACTCTAGTAGAAAAAGAAAAATAGACCATGAAACCATGGAACTCCTTTTTAAACTCATTCAATCTAGTAGACAACTGCTTCAATGATGTACTCACCCGACCAAATAGTTTAGTGCGCTGGTCAAGCATGCCAACAAAAGCTTGCCGCGACATTCCTGGAGCAGTAATCTTGAGATCTTCACATGGAGTAAACAAATCCACTGTGGCTGGCCAATAGCCACGTTCAACCGGATCACTAATGATTACATCACAAGTCTTTCCACAGGAGCAGCCGACAGTTGGAAGGGACAGATTGTATCGATGGAAAAAATAAAAATATGTAATAAATAATTATATCTATCTATCTATCTATCTATCTATCTATCTATCTATCTATCTATCTATCTATCTATCTATCTATCTATCTCTCTCTCTCTCTATCTATCTATCTATCTATCTATCTATCTATCTATCTATCTATCTATCTATCTATCTATCTATCTATCTATATTTTAGCACAAAACATAGTAATACTTTAAAACTGTACCATTCATTCCTTCCACTCAGAATTACTTGCTTTCCTGCAGAATCGGTTGCTTGTCCAGTTGAGCAAGGAAGCCTTATTGGCAAAAAGCAGTCTTGGAAAGAAGGAAATAAAGATTTTACATTACTGTTTAGATACAGTTTCTAACAGAGACCTCTACCAGGGATGATCGGTAATGGAGCATCATGGAGTCGTGTATGACAAGATGACGGGCTGTACAGTGAAGAGGTCTTGGCAAACAATCGTGACACATCACAACTGCAACCTTGGATTTACGGTGGTGACGAGTTCCCTCTTTAGGCTTCTCAGATAATAACATTTGATTTACCATAACTGGTCTTAAAACAGTCCACCTTTCCAAAGTGGAAGCTTTCCTATGCTGGGTCTGCAGCTGGTCCCCAAAGGTCTTGTACTTCTTGCATGAGGGAGTCTTAAAAATGTGTGAGGGGGAAGGAGGTATTGAAGAAAGGTTAAAGTGGCTGATTACAACAAAGCAAACAAGGAAAGAAGAAGAAGGAAGACAGATAATACATTTGATAAAAGATATACCTACAGTATGTCTTCAGTGATCCCAGGCCCGCTGTCTTGTCCACTGCTAGATGACTCATGATGACGGGTCTTCCATGCCTCTGGAGGTACAGTAACTGTTAAGAGTGTTGGAATTTATGTGAAAGGGACAATTTAGTATCATAGTTAGAGTCCAAAGCATGAAACTGATGAGCCGTGACGAAAGCCTCGCAATGACTAATTTCCAGCTTCTGTCTCTATTTGTGCTTTTGGGTTAAAAAAAGAAATGATCTTAAGACCATATTAAACTACATGAGGGTACACACACAACAGAAACATGTTCATATTTTCTCTGTCGTGACGTAAATATTGTCATCCACCTCTCTGGCCTATTTTTGAAACTGTGGAATGATTGCACCGACCGCGCATGCGCTGGATCCAAGAACAACAACAACAACAACAAAGGGTGCCTATGATTGTTTGAGGAGATCCGCCAGTATCCCCAGCTGTACAATCACAACTTAAAAGAATATAAAGAACAAAGTGGAGAATGCCTGCCACCAGAAGTAGAATAATAGAATAATAGAACAGGTACCAACAGGAACCTCGAAATGTATGAATGGAACCACAGGTACAGCCGCGGGCCGCGTGCAAGTCCAAACCCTCTGCAGAAGCACAATGAGGAAAGTATTTATTTCATGGTATTAGGTGGGAATATTGGAATCACATCTTTGATAAACACAGATTTAAGTTTGGATTGTTTCACTCGATAATATGTCTGTAAATATTTTGGGTGATTATTAAATAAACCACTTGTATGTAGTATCCTTGGAAGCCAACCTCTTTTCTGCTCTCGGCCAATCACAGGTGAACTCACCTCAGCATCTACCTGCTGTCTCGGTAACGGTGTGACTGACAGGCCTTCTAGCCACCCATATTAACTGTTGTCATGGTAACAGTGTGACTGACAGGCCTTCCAGCCACTCATATTAACTGTTGTCATGGTAACGGTGTGACTGACAGGCCTTCTTGCCACTCATATTACCTGTTGTCATGGTAACAGTGTGACTGACAGGCCTTCTAGCCACTCATATCAACTGTTGTCATGGTAACAGTGTGACTGACAGGCCTTCTAGCCACTAGAATTAACTGTTGTCATGGTAACGGTGTGACTGACAGGCCTTCTAGCCACTCATATCAACTGTTGTCATGGTAACGGTGTGACTGACAGGCCTTCTAGCCACCCATATTAACTGTTGTCATGGTAACAGTGTGACTGACAGGCCTTCTAGCCACTCATATCAACTGTTGTCATGGTAACGGTGTGACTGACAGGCCTTCTAGCCACTCATATCAACTGTTGTCATGGTAACGGTGTGACTGACAGGCCTTCTTGCCACTCATATTACCTGTTGTCATGGTAACAGTGTGACTGACAGGCCTTCTAGCCACTCATATCAACTGTTGTCATGGTAACAGTGTGACTGACAGGCCTTCTAGCCACTAGAATTAACTGTTGTCATGGTAACGGTGTGACTGACAGGCCTTCTAGCCACTCATATCAACTGTTGTCATGGTAACTGTGTGACTGACAGGCCTTCTAGCCACTCATATCAACTGTTGTGCTCTGATGCCTTCAGGAACCTCGGATAACTTTTCATGAACGAAGGCACATAAACACGGCTGAAGAATGAGCGTTTTAGTGTCTTACAACACGTTTTACTCTCTGCTAAAGAATGCCTAATACGAGAATAAAGTGTATATTTGTCACTTAAGAAGTGATCAAAACAAAGTTAAAGCCACAAACTATCTTACAATCCAGCATTTTCCACCAGAGATACACCGGAGAGCCGCCATGTTTTTCTTTCCAGCCCGGAGGAAAGTCGGCAGTCACATGACCTGACGTGGCGCCATAGAAAAGACTGGGGAGAGGAAACAGAACCTTCTCACTACTTCAGAGGTGAAATGACCACGTATGTGTGCAGTGGACCTACGCAGGTATTACACAATCTGGAGTGAGACTGGGTTGATCTGGATCGTGTGTGTGTGTGTGTGTGTGTGTGTGTGTGTGTGTGTGTGTGTGTGTGTGTGTGTGTGTGTGTGTGTGTGTGTGTGTGTGTGTGTGACAATGAAAGTTATTAGTGTTTCCTGATAATATTTCCTACATGAAGTATTCATAATGTGAAGAGTAGAGGTCCTACGACAGAACCCTGATGAACCCCGAGGAACCCTGAGGAACCCTGAGGAACCCTGTAGATCAGTCAGGGGAGTGTATCTTGTGCAGTTGTGTTAATAAAAAAGAGGTTTTGTGACTTTAGCTTGTTTTCCTGCGCTGCCACTTCACTTGGTTTGTCCTCATTAGGAAGTTCACTGTTTCCTCCGTCAGTAGATGTAGTTTAGCCGAGTGGTTTTTTTTCTTCTTCTCTCACCCTGGCAGAGATATAGACTGTCTCCAGGGCCATTTCCAGTGAATTGTAGGCCAGACAAAACAGGACAGGGACAGTTCTGTTGCAAAGCCCTGCTGGGCAAGGCACAGTGCCACCGCATGTCTCAACACTGGCTCTGCAGGCCGAAGGGACATACTGCATGAAGTATGGCAACCACTGAGCATGGCAAGTGGATTATATCATCATTCAGACTCTCTGACAGGAAAACATTGATCATTGATGCAAAACAAATAAACCCTTCAGGGGGTCAAAGCTCATATTTTTAAGTATGTATATATATGATGAAATGTGGAGATATGGAAACCATGATGGTGTGTGTGGACAATCCTGAGTTGTGTCTGAGGTAGTGAAGGTATTTAGTAAACAGGATGTGTTAAATCGTTGGTGGAACTCAGACTTCAGAATGGTTAGACCAGCTACGCTCTTGCCACCAGTGCTTTTAGTGCAGTACTGTCACTGTGTACCCCTCAGAGTACCGGGACTTTGTTCTAGGTACTGGAACTTTCCATAATTTCCAGATTATAAGCCGTTACTTTTTTCACACGTTTGAACCCGGCGGCTTAAACAATCAGGCTCATTTATGGATGTTTAGGGGTTAACAAGCTTCTGGCAGTACATGGTTGGTCCACTCACTAATTTTCAATGGGCTAATCATGTATTCAACAAATAAACAAAGTCCCTGATAGAAAAACTTTCAACAACTTTATGTAAGTCATGATCTGGAGGCAAACATACGTTTTTAAGATAAGATCAACTTTATTATCTGCCCCAGGCAGTGGCAGAAATATTTCTTTAACAAGGCCCCAAACAATAAAATACAAAACATATTTAAAACACACTTTAGACACAAGTACAGACATAAAGGAAACGGAAACAGGAAACAGTAGCCGATAAAAGAAGTAAGTATTTCCTCCCATCAGGCAGAAGCTTCAGAATCCCTCTGGCCACATTCATCCCAACGACTGAGCCGCTCGGAAGGAAATGAAATGAGAAGCTGGACCGCACACACACACACACACACACACACACACACACACACACACACACACACACACACACACACACACACACACACACACACACACGGAAACAAAATCATGACAGGCTGGTGTCAATCTCTGTTCTTACATTTTTTAACCCTGGACCTGCTGGGCGTACTGACCCTGGATTCTGAGGGGGTAAAAATGGGTGTGAGAGAGTGACCTTTGACCCCACTGCACAACTCCTTTGTTTTTGAAATATTGAGCTGGAGGGAGTTTTTATCCGAGCTTAGACCAGGTTGTTGACCGTCTGCTTGAGGTCAAATTGACCCGGAGAGTAAAAGGTGTGAGTCCAGTGTGAGGAGAACAGGAGGGTTAAAGAGGAGTTTGTACTTTCCACAGTCACGTCTGCTTGTGTGATCCCATGTGTGTTAATGTCTATACGGTATATTATTAAGCACTTTACTTTTGTGAATACAAAAACATTCTCAGAGTGAGATAAAACATTCACAATATTTATTTCATAATTATTGTGTTTAAAATGCTCAGTTTGATAGGAGTAAGAAGAGCAGAACCAATGTTCTCAGGTGTTGTTCCACCCAGGACCCTCCGAGGTGTGGGGTTCCACCCAGGACCCTCCGAGGTGTGGGGTTCCACCCAGGACCCTCCGAGGTGTGGAGTTCCACCCGAGGTGTGTTGTTCCACCCAGGACCCTCCGAGGTGTGGGGTTCCACCCAGGATCCTCCGAGGTGTGGGGATCCTCCGAGGTGTGGGGTTCCACCCGAGGTGTGTTGTTCCACCCAGGACCCTCCGAGGTGTGGGGTTCCACCCAGGATCCTCCGAGGTGTGGGGTTCCACCCGAGGTGTGTTGTTCCACCCAGGATCCTCCGAGGTGTGGGGTTCCACCCAGGATCCTCCGAGGTGTGGGGTTCCACCCAGGACCCTCCGAGGTGTGTTGTTCCACCCAGGACCCTCCGAGGTGTGGGGTTCCACCCAGAATGGGAAGGAAATGAGCGCTTCGCGTCTTCAAACATCTTTAAACATTTCTGTTTTCCAGGGAGACATCGAACACAAAATCTCTTTCTTATAGTGTCACAAGCTTTGGGACCCGCAACACTGAACATGCAACTGTCTTTGGGGAAAAATATAAAGTTGAATAGAATATAAAAATATAAAAGTACCAAGTCCAGGAGAATATGGACGGGGAGTCATGACACCACAGAGGAAACTTTGTTCTGATTGGCTCTACTGAGCATGTGCAGAACTACCAGTTACTACGGCCGCGGTGTACATACGCAGTAGTGGCGTCTCCAGTGTGTCAGCGGGGCTGATTCCCAACACCTCATTGGATTTCAAGCTGGTTCCACCATGTCAATGGAAACACCCTGAACCTCCACCTGCTGCAGCCTCCGTCCAGGAGGAGCTATCAGGCCCTTCCTACCTGCTGCTGTGAGTCTGAACGTGCTGTGAAGACCACCATCACTGAATACTGTAAATCAGTGCAGGATGGCCAATAGATGTATGGACACCATGATCTAGGATTAGTCTGGACACTGGTGGTGGTGAGGAAGAGGATGGCCTGAGGCACGCAGTTTTTCTTTAACAGAGAGAAACCCAACGGAACCAGGTGAGCTAGCAGAGCGCCTGTGGAAAGGAAAAACTCCCTAGAACAGGAAGAAACCTGCAGAACCAAACTTAGAGGTGGAGGCTTCCTGCCAACCGGCTGGGGGAGAGAGGAGGAGGAGGAGGAGGAGGAGGAGGAGGAGGAGGAGGATACGGCGGCTCAGGTAGGGTCTGGATTCAGACTGGATGAAGTGCGCTGATGGTGGCATGGAAGAGAGACCTGGTGGAGGAGGGTGGAAGAGGGTGGAGGTTGAGGTGGTGGTGGAGGGTGAAGGATGGTGGAAGAGGGTGGAGGTGGCGGTGGAGGGTGAAGGATGGTGGAAGAGGGTGGAGCAGGAGTGGAGGTGGGGTGGAGGAGGGTGAAGGTTGGTGGAAGAGGGTGGAGGTGGGTATTGATGCAGCTGGAACAGCCGAGGCCTGAACACGAGGGCTTATGATGCGAGTCCCGGCTGATGATTGGCCGGGCGCAGGCGATCGGTGGCTGGGATTGGCTGCTGGCAGTGGGTGTGCCTTGAGACGAGCCGGCGGGGGCCGGTGGTCTCCAGGGCTTTGAGGCGGCTGACGGTCATCCTCTCCCAGCGCCTCCATGCTCAGAGCTTCTTCTGGCTCCATCACAAGTTAACCCTCCCCTCCACCCCGCCAGCACCAGTAGCTGCTGCAGCGCCACCTGGAGCATGTAGTCCGCCGTTGTTGTGGTTATTAGGTGACATCTTGGACCGTGGTGGGGGTGAGAGGGGGGTGATGACATCATATCTTTTCCACAGATGATGGTCTTGATGATGGCTTTTAGAATTTCCCCACTCTGGAACCAGAGTGAAAAAAAATAAGTTTTCGGGCTCCTGAAGCTCCGCCTCCTGCGAATGATCGGACAAAACTGGTGCATTCATGTGATCCGGCATTCTGGTGTGGGGACGGACCTCAGCTTCTGGTAGACAGACAGGCTCGGGGACGAGAGGTTAGACAACGGAGGTGACTGGACTAACCAGCGTACAGGAACACGAGGAGGCCTGGATCATTAGTTAGATCTTCCACCTGAGATGACTGAATGTGACTGCTGGTCTCTAATGAAACACGTTTTAAACGACCTCCTGCTGTTCTTCAGTGTCACTGGTGAAGACATGAGAGGAAAACCTGCACACAGAAACCATTTCAAGTGAAAACACTAAACTTTCATTGTGTTTGGGAGTCCGGCACTCGGAGTCACTGAAAACACAACTTTATGAAAATGGCCCCCAATGTGGAACTTTGCTCGAGCTCCATCTCGCTGTAGACCGCAGAACCACTGCTCCTGGTCCTGGTCCTGCTCCTGGTCCTGCTCCTGGTCTCCATGTTGGTAGCAACCAGTCCTTCTGCACATGCTCAGTAGAGCCAATCAGAATAACGTTTCCTCCGTGGTGTCATGACTCCCAGTCCATATTCTCCCGGACTTGGTACTTTTATTTTGACAGTCAAAGTCAAAGTCAAAGTCAAATCAGAGTGAAAAGGCTTTATTGTCATTGTCGTAAAACATGAACAATGAGATTGAGTTGCAGCTCCCTGGTGAGAAACACAGAATAAATACAAAACAAAAACACACAATAAATACAAAACAAAAACACAGAATAAATACAAAACAAAAAGATAAAAGATTAAAAGGGAGATCTGTGGCTGTAGAGAAAGTGTCAGGATCCGGTGGGTCCGGTCCTGGCAGTTTTATGTTTTGTGTTCTGTTTGTTTTGGTGAGTGTCTTTCTGTTCTGAGTGTGGTGTTCCTTCCTCCCCCTCGCATTGTGACAGCAGAGCAGGAGCAGCCGTGGGGGAGGAGAACTAATTCCACCTGTGGCTCATCAGCGGCTCCGCCTTTAAAAGCCTGGAGCTGCCAGTGGTCGTCGCCAGTCCGTACTCCTGTGAGGGTAGTCGTTGTGCCAGCTCTCTCTTCAGAGTTTCCCCCCTGGTGATGATCCCTGAGCTCCCAACAGTTCCTGGTTTCCTGTGGACTCCCGGTCCTCGCCATCCTCTCCCATCCTGCACCGTGGAGAAGCTTCTCTGGAGTCGTTGTCTGGAAGCTGAAGGACCCCCCCAATAAACTTTTGAGTTTTTCACTTTCAGATCTGTCCAACGTTGTCTCGTGTGTTCTGCATCTTGGGTCTGCCCCCCCTGGAATCATGACAGAGAGTCACCAATAAAGTGCATAGAGGAAGTGGATATTTCTGAATCCAGGATTAGTCTGAGTTGAGTGCAGTGACAGCTCTAGGATAGAAGCTGTCCCTCACTCTATTAGTTCTGGTTCCTAGGGACCTGTAGCGCCTGCCAGAGGGCAACAAGTCAAAGAGATGATGGCCGGGGTGAAATGAGTCCTTGATAATATTCCGTGCTCTACTGAGGCAGCGGGAGTTGTAGATATCCAGGAGGGAGGGCAGAGGGCAGCTGTCCTCACTACCCTCTCTGCCTCGGTGCAGCTGGAGTACTACACCCTGATGGTGTAGGTCAGCACACTCTCTATGCTGGAGCGGTAGAAGGTTACCAGCAGCTGAGTGTTCAGATTCTCCCTCCAGAGAACTCTCAGGAAGTGGAGCCGCTGCCGGGCCTTCTTCACCACTGCGGCAGTGTTCATAGTCCAAGAGAGGTCTGCTGGATGTGGACGCCGAGACACCTGAAAGACTCCACCCTCTCTACACATTCTCCGTTGAGGTACAGGGGAGCCGGGGCAGCTCTGTTCCTCCTGAGGTCCAGGATGAGCTCCTTGGTTTTGGCAGTGTTCAGTGCGAGATTGTTCACTGAACTCCACCCTTCCAGACGGAGAACCTCATCCCGGTAGGCTGCCTCGTTCTCCCCTGATATCAGACCCGCAATCGCAGCGTTATCATCAAACTTGATGATGATGTTCTCTGGGTGGGCGGGACTGCAGTCGGCTGTGTAGAGGGAGTAGAGGAGTGGACTCAGAACACAACCCTGAGGAGAGCCGATGCTGAGAGTGTGGGTGGATGAAAGGTGGGAACCGAGTTTAACACGCTGTGGCCGGTGCTCCAGGTGACTGAGTGCTGAGTGGAGGGTGGTGGCTATGGCGTCTTTAATGTGATGCAGGACCAGTCTCTCGAGGCACTTGCTGATGATGGGGGTCAATGCTACAGGGCGATAGTTGTTGATGCCGGTACTGGAGGACTTTCTGGGGACAGGGATGATGGTTGCGGTCTTCAGGCAGGTTGGAGTAGCGGCTTGGGCCAGAGACAGGTTGAATATATCTGTAAAGACCTGAGAAAGCTGTAGAGCGCAGGCTTTCAGCACTTTCCCGGGAGCTCCATCTGGACCTGTAGCCCTCCTAGGGTTCACTGACCGAAGCACACGAGTGACCTCCTGTACATTTAGAGTCAGTGGGGGGGGGGGCGCTGGAGGCTGGGAGGGGCTGCAGCGGTGTGGCAGGGTGGGGTGTTGGAGACTGAAAACGTGCAAAGAAACTGTTGAGCTCTTCTGCAAGTCTTGCATCTGGATCTGCTGATGTCATGACACGGTCTCTGAAGTTAGTGATGGTCTGGATTCCCTGCCACACCTGCTGAGATGAGCCTCCGCTGACTTTCTATAGTTAGTTCTGGCAGCCCTGATGCCTCTCCTCAGGTCAGCACGTGCAGTGCGGTAGAGGGCTCTGTCGCCAGAGCGTCCTGTGTCCCGGCCTCGGAGGAGCATGTGGACCCGGCTCGTAAACCAAGGTTTCTGGTTTGGGTAAATCTGGATGGTTTTATCTACAGTGACATTCCCAATGCAGTACTTGATGTAATCCAGTACAGTCTCTGTGAATACAGCCAGGTCCCCATGGTGAAAGGCCTCCCACTGGGTGTCCCCAAAACAGTTCTGAAGTTGAGGGAGTGCATCCAGGTGGTGATGGTCCTCTGTGTGGGCTGTGCTCGGTGGCAGTGGGGGGTGTAAGCTGGGACGAGGAGCAGGGAGAGATGGTGGTCAGACAGGCCCAGGTGGGGGAGGGGGGGGGGGGGGGGGGGGGGGGCTCGGTATGCATGTTTAATGTTGGAACAGACATGATCCAGCATATGTCCCCCTCTGGATGGACAGTTGACATATTGAGGGAAGTTGTCAGTCCAGATTTCAGATTGGCTTTATTGAAATGTCCTGCTCTGATGTGAGCACCATTAGGATGGTGCCTGCTGGTGCTTGTTGATGGTGCTTAGAAGCAGGGAGAGAGCGGTGTTTACGTTAGCGTCTGGTGGAATGGAGACAGCAGTGGTCAGCTCTCTGGGTAGGACAAAGGGTCTGCATCTCACTGCCATACGTTCCAAATCCGGGGAGCAGTGTGTCTCCAACACAGTGCTGTGGTTCCACCAGCCTTCATGGACGTAGATCCAGAGCCCTCCTCTGCAGCGAAGGCTTGAATGGCCGTTTCCTTAGCCTAGCCATTAGCCCAGCTCTGCAGCCCCGCCTTTGTTTACGCTCCCTCTGCCGCCTGTGGCGCCGGCCAGACCCGACAACAATCCATGGAGATCCCGCTGGTCGCGCTATCTCAGCCGGGATGTTGAAAGTGCAGTGAAAGTTGCTGGAGATGGTCAGTTTATGTCGGAATCCAATATCCATTAGGACCGATCGGCTATATTGTCTCGTTAAAAAGGCAAGACAAGGAGAAAAGCATAAAAACGGAGAGCCAAACGCTGCAGCACGCCACCATTTCTCCGTCAGACCAACCGGAGCATGTCACCGTAATAACAATCCTGTTTGGTACTTTTATTTTGACAGTCACCATCAGTGGCACTGCACGCTGGAATCCTGTACGCAATTTTTTTGAAGGTGTGAAAAAAAAGATTTTAAAGGAGTGTTTGTTTTTGTCTCTGCCTGGTGCGCCGTCACCATGACGTTGACGTAACATTTGTGCGGATTATGAAATTGAATCCTGGCGGCGCCACTGATCACCGCAATAACAATCCAACTTGGTGGTTTTATTTTGACAGTCACCGTAATAACAATCCAACTTAGTGGTTTTATTTTGACAGTCACCGTAATAACAATCCAACTTGGTACTTTTATTTTGACAGTCACCGTAATAACAATCCAACTTAGTGGTTTTATTTTGACAGTCACCGTAATAACAATCCAACTTGGTACTTTTATTTTGACAGTCACCATAATAACATTCCAACTTAGTGGTTTTATTTTGACAGTCACAGTAATAACAATCCAACTTGGTAGTTTTATTTTGACAGTCACCATAATAACAATCCAACTTGGTGGTTTTATTTTGAAAGTCACCATAATAACAATCCCCACTTGGTGGTTTTATTTTGACATTCACCGTAATACAAATCGAACTTGGTAATTATATTTTGACAGTCTCCGCAATAACAATCCAACTTGGTGGTTTTATTTTGACAGTCACCATAATAACAATCCAACTTGGTAGTTTTATTTTGACAGTCACCATAATAACAATCCAACTTAGAGGTTTTATTTTGACAGTCACAGTAATAACAATCCAACTTGGTAGTTTTATTTTGACAGTCACCATAATAACAATCCAACTTGGTGGTTTTATTTTGAAAGTCAGCATAATAACAATCCCCACTTGGTGGTTTTATTTTGACAGTCACAGTAATAACAATCCAACTTGGTGGTTTTATTTTGACAGTAAGCGCAATAACAATCCAACTTAGTGGTTTTATTTTGACAGTCACCGTAATAACAATCCAACTTGGTACTTTTATTTTGACAGTCACCATAATAACAATCCAACTTGGTGGTTTTATTTTGACAGTCACCATAATAACAATCCAACTTAGTGGTTTTATTTTGACAGTCACAGTAATAACAATCCAACTTGGTAGTTTTATTTTGACAGTCACCATAATAACAATCCAACTTGGTGGTTTTATTTTGAAAGTCACCATAATAACAATCCCCACTTGGTGGTTTTATTTTGACATTCACCGTAATACAAATCGAACTTGGTAATTATATTTTGACAGTCTCCGCAATAACAATCCAACTTGGTGGTTTTATTTTGACAGTCACAGCAATAACAATCCAACTTGGTAGTTTTATTTTGACAGTCACCATAATAACAATCCAACTTAGAAGTTTTATTTTGACAGTCACAGTAATAACAATCCAACTTGGTAGTTTTATTTTGACAGTCACCATAATAACAATCCAACTTGGTGGTTTTATTTTGAAAGTCACCATAATAACAATCCCCACTTGGTGGTTTTATTTTGACAGTCACAGTAATAACAATCCAACTTGGTGGTTTTATTTTGACAGTCACCATAATAACAATCCAACTTGGTGGTTTTATTTTGAAAGTCACCATAATAACAATCCAACTTGGTAGTTTTATTTTGTCAGTCACCATAATAACAATCCAACTTGGTGGTTTTATTTTGACAGTCACCATAATAACAATCCAACTTAGTGGTTCTATTTTGACAGTCACCATAATAACAATCCAACTTGGTGGTTTTATTTTGACAGTCACCATAATAACAATCCAACTTGGTGGTTTTATTTTGACAGTCACCATAATAACAATCCAACTTGGTAGTTTTATTTTGACAGTCACCATAATAACAATCCAACTTGGTGGTTTTATTTTGACAGTCACCATAATAACAATCCAACTTGGTGGTCTATCCACTAGAATGTAAGTGTTCTCCTGTTGTTCATGTTTAGAGCTCATTGTTCTCTGCTGCGTGTGTGTGTGTGTGTGTGTGTGTGTGTGTGTGTGTGTGTGTGTGTGTGTGTGTGTGTGTGTGTGTGTGTGTGAAGAGTGCCAACTGGTGGACCAACATAAAAACTGAATGCTGTTCAGTGTTTCTACCATTTGTGCAGAGCAGTGGTCTCCACCCTGGTCCTCCAGAGCCTCCGTCCTGCAGGTGGAGCTCCTCCCAGTTTAACACACCTGATTCCAATGAGCGGCTCCTCATTGGGCTTTTTCACAGCCTTGGTGATGACATCATCATTAGATTCAGGTATGCTGAAGCAGGGAGGAACTAGAACCTGGTGGACCGGGGTCCTCCAGGACCGGGGTCCTCCAGGACCGGGGTTGGGCGCCCCTGGTGTAGACGGATACTTTGATCAGATTGTTAATGTGTAATGGTGAAACTGTTCCGAAACGAAAACACAAAAACGAGGAATCTTCTCTTGACGAGTCGTGTGAATGGAGCTGTGGAAGTTAAATCATCCTTCATTATGTAGATATGATCTCATACACCAAGTCACACTGTAGATTTTAAACTTTGACCATGAATGAGACAATTGACAAAAAAGTGCTGACACATTTATTTATGTACATAGTTCTAAAATCTAAAGTTATCAAAGTGGCGACTTTCACCTTGTAGCTTCAAAACTTCAATGTCATGAGACCAAAGAAACCTGGTTTAAACGTTTCCTCTGTCTCCATAGTGCTCATACACCTCTGTCTCCATAGTGCTCATGTTTCCTCTGTCTCCATAGTGCTCATGTTTCCTCTGTCTCCATAGTGCTCATGCACCTCTGTCTCCATAGTGCTCATACACCTCTGTCTCCATAGTGCTCATACACCTCTGTCTCCATAGTGCTCATACACCTCTGTCTCCATAGTGCTCATGCACCTCTGTCTCCATAGTGCTCATGCACCTCTGTCTCCATAGTGCTCATACACCTCTGTCTCCATAGTGCTCATGCACCTCTGTCTCCATAGTGCTCATACACCTCTGTCTCCATAGTGCTCATGCACCTCTGTCTCCATAGTGCTCATACACCTCTGTCTCCATAGTGCTCATACACCTCTGTCTCCATAGTGCTCATGCACCTCTGTCTCCATAGTGCTCATGCACCTCTGTCTCCATAGTGCTCATACACCTCTGTCTCCATAGTGCTCATACACCTCTGTCTCCATAGTGCTCATGCACCTCTGTCTCCATAGTGCTCATGTTTCCTCTGTCTCCATAGTGCTCATACACCTCTGTGCTGCCGGAGCCACGTTGTCCTCTGAGCCATGTCTCCTGCCAGCTTCCAGCATGCAGATTCATTTGTCCAGAGAGCCAAAGCCAGAGAAAAGCAACACGCCAACAAGGGAGTAAACCTGCGATGTTGCTGTCAGAGCTTGAATCAACAAAAGCTACGACAGAGACAATCTGCACGGCGTCAAAGACAGAATAAATCACTGCAACATGAAAGTGACTGAGCCGTATCGCCCTTCGTCTGTCTCTGCTGGGGAGCTCCACCTACGTACTGCAGAGACGTTTGAAAAGAGGAGAGAGGGAGAAAGAGATAGAGAGACATCTGTAGGCTTCTATTGTGTCTGGATGACTGCTCCCCCCCCCCCCCCCCCCCCCCCCACCTACCGCCAACACACTACACCCGGCACATCCTGCACGCCGCTCATGTCTTTGCCTTTCTTGAAAGTTGAACTGGGAGAATAAAACGAGGACACAGCAGCCGTATGTGTGCGTTTTACTAAAATGTTCCCAGAGTTAGACCGCCAGATTGAATTCAGAGGCTACGAAGAAAAGAACTCCTACGATCGTGCTGAAACGTCCGCGGCTCGGTTGGACACGTCCAAAGAGAAATGGTTCATGTGTCACAGCAGAGCTCTCGAGACTGCTAATAGGTAATCTCAAAAAATCTCTGGACATTGGACATGTGAAGACTTGAAGTTGGACTTCTTATCAGGAGGTCATGCTGCTCTATTTGGGAAATTATTTAAAAAATGCTAAATGAAGCAGTTTGCTGGCTTTGATCTTTTAGGTCCTTCCAGGACCAGGACCGACTTTCTTAGACACTTTCAACTGCCTGATTGTGTCCGGAGTCCCCCCCTCAGTTCCCCCAGATCCCCCCCAACCAGTGGCGTGGACTTACTGCTGGAGGCGAGCGTCCTGCCTGGAGGCCACATGTCCTCTTTATCTAATGTTCTGCTGACCGGAGAGGCAGGAGGAGCACCAGATCGTTTTCTCTGATGAGTTCTGGGGTGGGGCCCTGGGGACGGTCCACTCATCCTGCAGCTGTGATAGGCTCCAGCCTCTGGAGCGCCTCACATTGTATAAGGACAGATGTGACTGCTGCTCACGGTCCTCCAGCAACGTGACACACGTGTTCTGGTCACGTCCAAAACTCAAATATTAATATACGCCCCGCCCACATGTGGCAGTATTTGGTAGAACACCAGATGGAATGTCAACAACAAAACAACAAAGAGCTGTTCTAGCTTTCACCTCACTGATCACACGAAGGAAGATCCTCTTTCTCTGGCATGTTCCTGAACCTCCCTCATTCAAACCCTGGCTGGAGGACAAGGTCTCTCTTCTTAAGCTGGACAAAGTAACATTTCCATTGGGAGGGTCTTCCAAAAGATGTCACTCAGCTTGGAGCCCACTGATCGGTCATGTAGACAGACTTCCTGGCGCTGTTCTCCAGGGGCGACATGGTGCTGCTTGTCCGCCACACTGAGATTCCCTTTGCCAACGAGTCCAAGTGTCTTTATGTTCCTGATCTCACCTTTCAGCCCTCAAGAAGATGTGAAAGCCCTTCGCTGACTGTAAATCCTAGTTCTCATTGGCGCTGGACTGTATGGGTACATGTTCATGTGGGTCTGCCGTGTACGTAGGCGCATGGTCGCCTGTGTTCACGTAGGTGGATGGATATGTGGAAGTACAACTAATTAACGTTTGAATGTAAATATCAAGAAAGCTGTCTTCTTGAAATCGATCTGACTGGACTTTGGTATTGTACCTTTTGTTTTTACCTGACAATAAAAATGTTGAAACTAAAAAACTAAAAAAAAGCTAAATTAGCCGAGGTTGTTGGGATTTCACCCTCAGAAGATGGACGAATCAACGGTCTGGGACTGCTGGTAGTTTTTACACTTTCATCTTTGACTAAAGATCTAGAACGATCCTCCTGAAAGCTGATCAGCTCTTACTGGAAGAACAAACTGTCGCTTCTCGAGGCGGTTCCACCGTTTCATTAAACTGAGGCTTTCTATTCTTTCAGAAGTACTGTCAAGCTTATCGGCTGTGTTGGTTTGGAACACAAAATACAACAATCCTGTGTGGTATTGTGTTTGTCTGAAGTTGTAGATCGGATGAGACTTCAGGTCAAACTTTTTCATCTTCCTCCTCATGATGATGACGACCTCCGGTCCCCTCTGAAGCCTCCTGCAAACACTCCGACATCTACGTCCCTGATTGAAGTCATCACGCCGTTGTCACAGGAAACATGTCGACTGAAATTTGCACTTGAGAGCCAAATGTTGCCAACGGCCCAACAGAGGTCAGTGTCATGTCTTGCTTCAGCATTGTTTGTTGTTAACATCACTGAGCACCTCTTCCTCTGTGGAGCAGCCGTCAACAGAGACATTAGTCATTTCACAACACGTCACTTCAACAAGCTTTTCCTCCCCCCTGAAGGCCTCAGGTTTCCAGACAGACAGTAGGTTCAGACATGCTCTGTTGGAAATGCAGTTTGGGACGTACACACGCACCCGTGGAGCCCCCCCCCCCCCCCCCCCCCCCCCCCCCCCCACCACACACACACACACACACACACACACACACACACACACACACACACACACACACACACACACACACACACACACAGACAGAACAGTTTATCTTCAACAAAGGTAATTGAAGTTAACAGAACAAGACAGAAAAAGCAGATATAAGAATAAGAAAGAACGAAAGATAAAGAAAGAAAAATGAAAGCAAAAGGGAAAAGAGAAAGAGGGAAAAGAAAAGTGTACTATCCCTTTATTCTATTTTGTCCGTTCATTTGCAATTTTCATTATTTACGTTGATTCATCTTTAATTGTCTGTCACTATGTGGTTCCTGAAAAACGTCCTGGTCTGCGTATTCCACAACCTGCTCATCTGCTGGGATTCTCACCCACAACCATCTCCAGGCTTTCCAGAGCAGCAGTTCTCTGGGAACAGGGGAGGTCAGAGGTCAGAGGTCAGACTGACTGGACATTATAGAAAGACAACAGGAACCTCTGGTTCCAACCTGCAGTGAGCAGAAGAACATCTGAGAGCTTTTCCAACAGCTGATGGTGACCAGACTGCGTCTTCCTGCAGGAACCTGAGGATACAGGTCTGACAGGACCATCAGGACTGGACCTGAGACGGTCTGAGGAGTCTCCACCAGGACTGGACCTGAGACGGTCTGAGGAGTCTCCACCAGGACTGGACCTGAGATGGTCTGAGGAGTCTCCACCAGGACTGGACCTGAGATGGTCTGAGGAGTCTCCACCAGGACTGGACCTGAGACGGTCTGAGGAGTCTCCACCAGGACTGGACCTGAGACGGTCTGAGGAGTCTCCACCAGGACTGGACCTGAGATGGTCTGAGGAGTCTCCACCAGGACTGGACCTGAGATGGTCTGAGGAGTCTCCACCAGGACTGGACCTGAGACGGTCTGAGGAGTCTCCACCAGGACTGGACCTGAGATGGTCTGAGGAGTCTCCACCAGGACTGGACCTGAGACGGTCTGAGGAGTCTCCACCAGGACTGGACCTGAGACGGGACGGTCTGAGGAGTCTCCACCAGGACTGGACCTGAGACGGTCTGAGGAGTCTCCACCAGGACTGGACCTGAGATGGTAATGAAATGTTAAAGCTCCGCCACGACATTGAAGTCGGGACGAACAAGACGCACATTAGCTGTAAACAATGACATGGACCCAACCCACTCCTGTTAGCGCCACCTAAAGGCCCGGCATATGCACTACATACTTTTCAGCCATGTTCATAGTGACGTGTGGACAGAATTTCTTTAAAGAACAACGGGGAGAAAATGCATTGTTTTGGCTTGTGGGTCTTATGAAAGTTGGATCCTTCCTGGATGGTATCAACGGTTGGACCGCCGCTGCTCCTCTGATGGTCCAGAGGAGATTTTCTTCTTCTTAGTTTGAACCGAGCAGGTTGAAACTCCCACAGTCTACCTGAGGACCTCCGTCCCTTCATGACCACAGTGGAACATCTTCTGATGGAACTTCTCGCTCACAGAGCTCCAACCATCTCAAGCTGCTTTCTGGAACATGACAATGAGTTCTGTGGACTCCAAAGACCTCCACAGTCACAGATGTCAGTCCAGCAGCGCTGGTTTTGGGATGCGGAGTAAAATACCTTTGCATCATGATGTTCAGAAAACAAAGCTGCTGCTACGTATGTGAGAGTGACAGACCTTCGAGACAGTTACAGTCACCAATGAACCTCCAGCATTGAGGTTGCGGCAGGAGGCCAGGAGACGTGGAGAAGACCGGCATTAGAATGGGGACAACATGCAAACTCCACCAAAACAGGCCTGAACGCATGAACTGCCAGACACTGAAAGTGAAGGTGGTTTTGAAGGACAGGCAGAGGTTCTCACTCCTTGCACATGTTTGTTTTTGTCTGAATATATCTGAGGTAGGTTAACGGCTCGATATGTTTTGGTTCATTTCACAATAGCTACATGAATTCACGATGTAAATATTTGATCACTGCTCATTTGATGCAGAAACTTGCACATGACCTCAGACTTTCTTGAAAAGCCCTCTTTAACAGAACACAGCACATGTGAGTTGTGCACACCGCTGTGTGCCAAGCTGCTCTTGTAAAAAGCCCTGGGATTGGCTCAAACTGCAGGAATATTTCCTCACGCAGTGCCATACTTTTCAAGGAGAACAAAGTGTACTCGCTGGTCTCTCGGGCAAAAAGACTCAAACACAGAAAGACAAAAAGAAAAGCCCAGCCTAGTTGGAAAAAGAGGCGTGAAAATGAGCATGCTGGCTGGCTTAGTGGCGATTTACATGCATCACTTTCAGGGTCGACCCAGCTTGGCTTATCATAAAAGGTTTCCTCTGAGACATCCTCTTGGAGGATATCAAAGACCTTCTGTGGTGGAGATCCAACTTGAGAGGGATCAAATGGAAATAAAAAACCCTCACCTTCCTTCAGTCCTTTAGTATTTGGCATAGGCTGTGTGGATGATGAATACTACAGCACTCAGTTGGCACAGGAAGCCTTTTTCCCAGGAATGTGTAGAGACGTCGACTGGAGGTTGTGTTGTTCCATGAAAAGCCACCAGGCCTCACCCACAGTTCAGCAGCTCTGTTCAGGGCGTACAGCACCTCATCCATCGAAGCAACAATCAGCATTCCTCGAAGAATATGTCTTGACTGCTAAGCTGACAGACATTTCTCTTATAGCTTATAATTCCATTACTGGCAGCAGAAAAGAAACAGAGATGTAAATCAAATGAACTTCAAGCTTTTTTCATGCACAAATGACAAATGAATGTATATCAGCCCGATGTTTCTAAAAACATTAATAGAAGCATCATTAAACTGCAAACATCAAGGGAGAGAGCATATATTGTCAAGTTAAAGTCAAATGTTTTTAGTAGGGATGCCTCGATGCCTCGATTTCAACCTGGCAAGTATCATGTGACTTCATCCATCAGCAACGTCAGCAGCAGGTAGAGAGGCCGAGCGACGCCGCGGTTTGAGATTCTTTAATGTGAATGACAGCGAGAAAAGTAAGAGACTGTAAATTCTGTTCTGACAAAATATCAAGAGGAGGAGGAAGATCGTTGCAGGAGAAAAACACACTCAAACACCCACAGTGAGAGAAAATACACAAGTACACAGAAGCAGAAGACTGGTGAAGCTGTAGCTGCTCCAGTATTACACACTGCAGCACACATAATGACCCTGCTCTGTAGCTCTGTAGCTCTGTAGCTCTGTAGCTCTGTAGCTCCGTAGCTCTGTAGCTCCGTAGCTCCGTAGCTCCGTAGCTCCGTAGCTCCGTAGCTCCGTAGCTCCATAGCTCTGTAGCTCTGTAGCTCCATAGCTCCGTAGCTCTGTAGCTCTGTAGCTCCCTAGCTCCGTAGCTCCGTAGCTCCATAGCTCTGTAGCTCTGTAGCTCCATAGCTCCGTAGCTCCGTAGCTCTGTAGCTCCCTAGCTCCGTAGCTCTGTAGCTCAGCAGACACAGTCGGAAACAGAGACGGTAATTTACCATGTGCAGACCTACACATCACAGCCGTTAATGTTAGCCTGCTGCGCTGAGCCACAGCAGGCGGCTCCTCTCTGAACGCTGGAGGAGGACCCCACTGACATCGGCGTGCAGCAAACTGACACTCAT
This sequence comes from Lipophrys pholis, assembly GCF_963383615.2. Classification (NCBI taxonomy): domain Eukaryota; kingdom Metazoa; phylum Chordata; class Actinopteri; order Blenniiformes; family Blenniidae; genus Lipophrys; species Lipophrys pholis. The sequence continues at coordinate 1,549,333 of NC_137630.1, read as the reverse complement.
CATTCTGATGACGCAAGGGCGGCCAGGAACCGGAGCTCAGGGACCGGGACTCAGCCACTGGAAGACCAGGCATCGGGGAGCTGCCTCAAACTGAGGAGCAGGCACCGGAGCTCAGGCACCAGAGGACCAGGAACCAGGGCTCTGGCACCAGACGACCAGGGACCAGGGCTCTGGTACCAGGACTCGGATACCAGGGCCCTGGCACCAGTGGACCAGGGACCAGGGCTCTGGTACCAGGACTCGGACACCAGGGCTCTGGCACCAGTGGACCAGGGACCAGGGCTCTGGTACCAGGACTCGGACACCAGGGCTCTGGCACCAGTGGACCAGGGACCAGGGCTCTGGTACCAGGACTCGGGTACCAGGGCTCTGGCACCAGTGGACCAGGGACCAGGGCTCTGGTACCAGGACTCGGACACCAGGGCTCTGGCACCAGTGCACTAGTAACCAGGGCTCTGGCACCAGACGACCAGGGACCAGGTCTCTGGCACCAGGACTTGAACACCAGAGGACCAGGAACCAGGGGATCAGGCAGATGACAGACCTTGTGCATGAACCCTCGAGACCTGCAGAGCGCCAGCCGACACTGGGGGGACCACAGCCCTGCTGGGGGGGGGCCCCAGCAGGGCTGTGGTCCCCCCTGTTGTTGTAGTTTTTGCATATTGCAGATGATTGAGCTCATCAAAACTAAATTTCCAGCAGCTCCTCACAATGTCTTCCCACACTGGCAGCATTCATAGCAAGGCATCATGGCATGTTGTATCTCCACAAAGAGCCTTCTGAGCAGCCCTCATACATCATTCCATACAGTGGTGGCGTAGCAACATCCTCCCTGAAGCCTCACCACAGCTTGAGCAGGAGCAGAACTCCTCTTTACTGCTCACACACGTTCAACGCAGAGGCAAAGTCATCGGCTGTTTGGAAAACCTCCACCAGCTGACAGCCGTTTTAGTTACACCTTTCAGGTTCCTCATTTCAAAGTGTCTGATTGTTTGATAGTATTTTCATGTCAAGCCATGAGTTGCTGAAGAAAATGACTTTTGAATGCTTCATTCTATTCTGTTTTCTTTTTTTTTATGGGATGGTCTTTTCCTCACATCAGCTCCCGCTGAAGAAAACTGTAGATTGCTGAGTAAATGTGAAACCTTTCTGAAAGAAAAGAAGTTTAAAGTTTGAAATGTTGTGAAGTTTGTCAGGTTCTCCGGTTGCATTCTTTGTTTTCAATCAGCAAAAATGATTGTGAGAATCTCAGAAGTATTACCATTTCAAATTTCAAGGGTTCATTGTATTTTAGCTTTTTAAAATAATTTTTTTTCCCTCAAATAAAACTGAGCAGACAACAACCCTGCAGCTAAAAATGAAAGTGGTTTCAATATGTCCCAAAACCAACCACTACTCAGTTTCCATGCAATATTTTGGCTCTGCCGCGGAGCCGGGATGTCCTGCTGGTGGACTGCAGCCAACATCTGAGTGGTCAGCGAACATCCGTTCACTCGTTCTGTTTGTTGGTTTTCCTCTGAGGAGGGCTGCACGTCTCCAGCAGGAATAAAAAACTATGTGGTATAACGTCTTTAGAGTTTTTTGTCTGTCTTGAGTGTTTATAGTGTGTATCCTTATTGAGAAATCAATCTAAAGACAGTAATGTCATTTCCTTCTTTTTCTCTCAGTGTTTTCTCTTAAAGCATGTTAACAATCAGAAGGGTTTTTTGTCTGGAGTGTCATAGTTCAAGTTCCATCTCCTGTTATGTTGAGACTCAGAGTGCGTCCTAATAGTCCCTCCTATCTCCTTTCCTATCCACTTTTTGTTAACCCTGTGGATGATGTCACAGGGTTGAAGAAAGGTGTTAGGATACTCCCTCAAGGACTTAGGAAAGGTGTAAGGAGACTTCCTGAAGGAGATAAGGAAAGGTGTTAGGAGGCTTCCTAAAGGAGATAAGGAAAGGTGTTAGGAGGCTTCCTAAAGGAGATAAGGAAAGGTGTAAGGAGACTTCCTGAAGGAGATAAGGAAAGGTGTTAGGAGGCTTCCTAAAGGAGTTAAGAAAGGTGTTAGGAGGCTTCCTGAAGGAGTTAGTAAAGGTGTTAGGAGACTTCCTAAAGGAGTTAAGGAAAGTTGTTAGGAGATGGCCGAAAGGAGTTAGGAACGGTGTTCCTAAAGGAGGTTCTAAAGGAAGCATTGAGCCTCCTTTCCTTAGTTTAGTGAGAATTCCAACACTCCTTATCATGGCCGCCACTTAAACACCGGGGTTAAGGAGAAGTGGATAGGAAAGGAAATTTGGAGGAACTATTTGGGCAAAGGAGAAACTATTAGGACACAGGAGGGACTATTAGGACACAGGAGGGACTATTAGGGCATAGGAGGGACTATTAGGACACAGGAGGGACAATTAGGAGATAGGAGGGACTATTAGGACACAGGAGGGACTATTAGGACACAGGAGGGACTCATAGGACATAGGAGAGACTATTAGGACACACCCTGTGACCCCGGCTCCTTAACCTTCTTCCTCCTCGTCTGTGTTCCTGTCCTGACATCTTCTGCCTGTGTCTGATTGTGTGATTGTCTTCACCTAGTGGCTGCAGTGGAGATGTTGTGCTCTACTTGTTGGCTCCTCTGTGTTCCTGTGTGGATCGCGCTTCAGTGACTCAGGCCACATCGACACATCGCCATTACACAAACAGATATTCCCCTCTACGTTTTCAAAAATAACACTATTCACACCACACTCTTCAAAAATATTTTCATTTGCACGAATGCACATAAAAACATGGTTCAGAGCTGCCATGAGCATGCCAAGCCTACAGGGGGCAGTGCAGCGAGAGGCATCGGGCCTCTGCTCCTCTTTGTGATTGTAAATGCAGACAGTCCAAAAGCATTTGCACAAAACCATGAGCCAACAGATGGCACATATATGATTCTGGTGACTCCTCTATCGCTTCATGTGAGGTTAAACTCCGACTCCCCCTCACTGACTGCCTGCATGCAAACAGAAAGGTTTTCCAAATCTCCACTTCGGCTACATGTTTCTGTGATTGGACTCCCAGAATATCTTTGTGTTTCTCCTGTGATCCCCTGGACTTTCTCATTTTTAGGCTTTAGGATGTTTGATTTGTTCTAATTTGAAGTAAATATGAGTGTCTGATGTATTGAATCCTCTCCTGAGCAAAGCTAACAATGAGATTCTACAGGAATATACTATATATTTGATTTACGTTTATCCCAATTAAGCTTTGTTTACAAGCTCCAACAGAAAAGATCAATGCTCAATTTAAAATAACATGAGGAAACTTTGTGTGGCACCCTCTCCTTTGAGCTCCTCCATGAAGTGCCTCTCCTTTGAGCTCCTCCATGAAGTGCCTCTCCTTTGAGCTCCTCCATGAAGTGCCTCTCCCATCCACTTTGTAGGGGACACTTCTTTTTTGTTTCTTGCGATTAATTCAGAGACAGTTTTCTGAGTAACGTCTTCTTGAATTTGTCCCCCTTTTGATGTGCTTTTTGTGCTTTTTTGTGCTCCTAGTTACTGCGGGACTAGATACTCACAGAAAACACAGAAAACTAATGATATTGATCATAAATATTAAGATGAAATGGCCACCGAGGATAGTAATCTTTGTTTATTGAATTTTTGTTTTCACAGGCATAAAAATCTGGTGGTTTAGTGAGACCAAGTTATCAACCCTCTTCTGCACTACGTCATCTCACTGAGACCGTGTTTCTATGACAACCGGTGAGAGACACAGTCACACAGGGAGAACATGTGAACTCCACACGGGTCCAAACAATCAATGATCTGTAAGCCTCCTGCTAATATGAGTTAATATGGAAATCTATCAGTCCTAATGTACAATATCTCATTAAATGATTCTGTCTGCTGCATTCACATTTTCTGTGTGTGTGTGTGTGTGTGTGTGTGTGTGTGTGTGTGTGTGTGTGTGTGTGTGTGTGTGTGTGTGTGTGTGTGTGTGTGTGTGTGTGTGTGTGTGTGTGTGTGCGTGTGCGTGCACGGGAATTGCTAAGTGTGTCGCCTCACAGGGACCAGACTGGCATTTAGTCAGTTTATTTCCACAAGTCATTGTGTAATTAATTAGCCTGCTGTTCACAGCTGCACCACCACCACCACCTCAATCTCCATCTTCCTCAACTCCAATTCCACCACCACCTCAACCTCCACCACCATCTCTACCATCTACCCCACCACCACCTCCACCACCACCGCCACCACCATCTCCCCCGCCTCCAATTCCACCACCAGCTCAACCTTCACCGCCATCTCCACTACCACCTCCACCACCATCTCCTCCACCTCCACCACCACCTCAACTTCCACCACAGGTTCTGCAGTGAGGTACTGCAGTGAAGTTCTCTAATGAGGTACTGTAGTGAGGTCTGTTGTGAGGCACTGCAGTGAGGTGCTGTAGTGAGGTTCTGTAGTGAGGTACTGCAGTGAGGTGCTGTAGTGAGGTTCTGTAGTGAGGTACTGCAGTGAGGTGCTGTAGTGAGGTTCTGTAGTGAGGTACTGCAGTGAGGTGCTGTAGTGAGGTTCTGTAGTGAGGCACAGCAGTGAGGTGCTGTAGTGAGGTTCTGTAGTGAGGTACTGCAGTGAGGTGCTGTAGTGAGGTCTGTTGTGAGGCACTGCAGTGAGGTGCTGTAGTGAGGTTCTGTAGTGAGGTACTGCAGTGAGGTGCTGTAGTGAGGTTCTGTTGTGAGGTACTGCAGTGAGGTGCTGTAGTGAGGTCTGTTGTGAGGCACTGCAGTGAGGTGCTGTAGTGAGGTCTGTTGTGAGGCACTGCAGTGAGGTGCAGTTGATATGGAAGGAACCAAACATGTTATGGTTATTTAAAAGCACATAACAGAACCAATACAAGATGTATATAATATAAATACATATACATGTATGCATATATACATCTTAAATAAAATGTAATGTACTTCAGGGACCACATACAGTCAGTTTCATCCTGAGTGGACCATTTAAACCTTTAAATTTACACTTTGAAGTTTTTATTTGTTGTGGTCACAGCGGATGTAATGAAATTGTCTGTATTTTTACAAGATCAAACAGTTAGTACTGAAAATGATTACAATCTAAACATAAAGTCACTTTAATGAAACGTTCTGGTGAAAATACAATGAAATGTAAAATAAAACTAGTATAAATCCTCTATAAGCTCCTTGCTTGGTGGGACCAGACTGGACCTCTTGGTGGGTTCTGGCCCTCGGGCCTTATGTTCTCTGCTGGAAAGAGAAAGTCAAACTTTCGTGAGCCCAGAGTACTACGCAGAGTGTGACGTCAAAATTGTCATCCACCCTGTGCGCTAGGCTCCGCCCCTCTGAGGTCGACAGCACGATCTGTACGTGTCGACTGCTCCTGCTCCAGAGCTACTGGATGCTTGTGTGAGGAGCTCCTCCGTCTCCCCGTCTGAACCATCACAATTTAAATAAAATAAAGATCCAGAGGCTCAGAACCTGTGTGACTTTTGTTTGTGGTGACTTTAACATTGATTTACTAAAGTCAAATGATCATTTGAAAACTGCTGAATTTATCGACACGATGCTTAGTTTTGGTTTCTACCCATTGATGTTAAAGCCCAGCAGGGTAACTACGGACAGTGCTACTTTGATTGATAATATTTTTGTAAATATAATTGATGGGAAGATAAATAGTGGACTGTTAATGGCAGATGTGAGTGATCATTTGCCAGTTTTTGCAGTTCTTGAAAGGAACAATAAGCTTAATTTTCCAGAGAAAATGCGGTCTCACTTTTTAAGCAGAGTGAAAACACCAGAAGCAATAGCAGCTCTTAAAATGGGATTGGCAAATCACGACTGGCAGGAAGTTTCTGTGGAGGATACCAATGAGGCTTACAATGCATTTATGACTCTTTACGACAGATATTGCCCTGTGAAAAAGTTTACACCAAATTCTAAAAAGCGGAGACAGTTCTGGTTAACAAAGGGACTGGAGAAGGCTGGTAAAAAGAAAAACAAGCTAGATAGAGAATTTTTAATGCATAGAACAAAGGAAAAGGAGGATAATTATAAAAGATATAGAAACAAACTGACATCGATTATGCGATGTCAAAAGAAGATGTATTATGAACAATTGCTTCAAAAATATAAAAAGGATCTTAAGGCTACCTGGAGTGTATTGAATGAGGTGATCAAGAATCATAACGACAGGAGTTTTTCCAACAAACATTGTTAAAGGTGACAATTCAGTGACTGAGGGTATTGAGGGCATGGTTAATGAGTTCAATGATTCCTTTGTTAATGTAGGTCCTAATTTAGCAAAAGAGATTCCCCTTATAGATGGAAAAAAGGAAACCTTTAATTTAACTTTCTATAAATGTAACACAGTGTTTCTGGGGGGAGTACTTGAAAGCGACATTTTAGAAATAGTAAAAGAATTTAAGAGCAAAAAATCTACTGATTGCCATTACCTCAATATGTCAATTATAAAAGAGGTTATTTATTGTGTCCTTGAGCCATTAACATATATCTGTGACAAATCCTTTCAAACTGGTGTTTTTCCAGAAAAGATGAAAACAGCCAAAGTGATACCAATTCATAAAAAAGGAGACAAACAGTTGGTCTCTAATCACAGACCAGTTTCTTTACTGCCTCCATTTTCTAAAATTCTTGAAAAATTGTTTGTAAAGAGACTTGATTCCTTTATTGAGAAATATGATTTATTGAATGACCATCAGCATGGATTTAGGAGCAATCGCTCCACATCATTAGCGGCGATGGAATTAGTAGAAAACATTGCAACAGTTCTAGATAATAAGCAGTTTGGAGTAGGTGTGTTTATTGATTTGCGTAAAGCATTCGATACGATCGATCATTCTTTACTTCTGCAGAAATGTGATCGGTATGGCAGAAGAGGGAAAGCCCAACTCTGGTTAAGAAGTTACTTGAATAATAAACTTCAATATGTGAGCATTGATGATATTAAATCTCATCTTAAACGTGTAACTTGTGGAGTTCCACAAGGCTCAGTGTTGGGACCAAAGTTATTTATACTTTATATAAATGATATTTTTACAGTCAGTAATACATTAAAATATGTTATGTTTGCAGACGATACTAATTTATTTTGTTCAGGAGGGAACATAAAGGAGTTGTTAAAAACTGTAGAAATAGAATTGATGAATTTAAACAAATGGTTTGCTTCAAATAAGTTATCACTAAATGAAAGTAAAACTAAATTCATTTTGTTTGGTGGTAAAAGGCCGAATGTTGAGGTAAAACTGAATTTAAACAATGTTGAAATTGAAAGAGTATATGAAACTAAGTTTTTGGGAGTAATAATAGATGATAAAGTTTGTTGGAAGCCTCACATAAAATATGTAAAACAGAAATTATCCAAATCTATTTCTATTCTTTACAGAACAAGACATTTACTGAATAAGAACTGCCTACATTTGCTGTACTTTTCACTTGTGATGCCATACATGACATATTGTGTTGAAATTTGGGGTAATACATATAAAACAAACCTAGATCCAATAATCAAACTGCAAAAAAGAGCTATTAGGATAATAAATGAAGTTGGATATCGTGATTCCACAAATCAGCTGTTTAAAAGATCACATACAATAAACTTTTTGGACATTGTATATTCAAAAACACTAGAAATTATGTTTAGAGTGGTAAATAAGACAATTCCAGGTTGTATTCAAAAATTGTTTAAACTAAGGGGTTTGCTAATGTTTGACACTCACAAAGTAAGAACTAATATCAGGTACAGATGTGAGTCAGTTTTGGGTGTAAAATTATGGAATGGACTTAATGATGAAATAAAGATGTGTAATTCTATGTATGTTTTCAAGAAGACTTTAAAGTCTAAAATTATCAAAGGTTACAATGAAATTTGATTGAATTAGATTTTTCAGTAGTAATGGAGTATTAGTGATGTTTTATTGTGAATTATTCAGTTAATCCTATGATGGTACAGGATAGGAACAAATAAGCCTCGAGGCTTCAGTCGATTCCTTTTTCGGTTGCTGTCTGTTTATTTTGTAAAAACATGATTTTGTTTTAATTTTTAATTTTTAACCGAAATAAAGCATTCATTCATTCATTCATTCATTCATTCATTCATTCATTCATTCATTCATTTGGAATGTTATGGATTGTTACTCTACATTATGGACCGTTACGTTACATTATGAAACGTTATGGAATGTTATGGAATGTTAAGTGACGTTATGGATCGTTACGTTACATTATGGAACGTTACGTTACATTATGTTATGTTATGTTATGGAACTGTATGGATCATTACATTACGCTATGGAACGTTACGTTACATTATGGAACGTTTTTTTTTTTTTTTTCCTTTTTTTTTTCTTTTCTTTTTTTCCTTTTTTTTTCTTTTTTTCTTTCTTTTTTTCCTTTTTTCTTTTTTTCCAAAAAAGAAAAAAAAAAAAAAAGAGAAAAAAAAAAAAAACCATTATGGAACGTTACGTTCCGTTATGGAACTTTATGGATTCAATTCAATTCAATTCAATTCAATTCAATTCAATTCAATTCAATTCAGTTCAGTTTTATTTGTAAAGCTCTAAATCACACCAACCAACATCTCAGAACCTCTTACAATGATAGAGAACAACAGAACCCAACTAAACCTTCCAGAACCTCTTACAATGATAGAGAACAACAGAACCCAACTAAACCTTCCAGAACCTCTTACAAAGATAGAGAACAACAGAACCCAACTAAACCTTCCAGAACCTCTTACAATGATAGAGAACAACAGAACCCAACTAAACCTTCCAGAACCTCTTACAAAGATAGAGAACAACAGAACCCAACTAAACCTTCCAGAACCTCTTACAATGATAGAGAACAACAGAACCCAACTAAACCTTCCAGAACCTCTTACAATGATAGAGAACAACAGAACCCAACTAAACCTTCCAGAACCTCTTACAATGATAGAGAACAACAGAACCCAACTAAACCTTCCAGAGCAGCAGAAGGAACAAGCAACAGAGGAAACCAGGAAGAACTCCCTCTCAGGAAGAACAGTTCATAAGAAGTCCCTCTTCAGGAAGAAAGGGGGCGGAGCCTAGACTCTGGAAGGGGGGGGGGGGGGGGGGGGGGGGGGCATCCGCCTTGACCGGTTGGGGGGAGAAGTACATGGGATAGGACAGGGAGAGAGAAGAATAGAAGAGGGAGAGAGAGAGGAATAGAAGAGGGAGAGAGAGGAATAGAAGAGGGAGAGAGAGAGGAATAGAAGAGGGAGAGAGAGGAATAGAAGAGGGAGAGAGAGAGGAATAGAAGAGGGAGAGAGAGAGAGGAATAGAAGAGGGAGAGAGAGGGGAATAGAAGAGGGGGAGAGAGGAATAGAAGAGGGAGAGAGAGAGGAATAGAAGAGAGAGAGAGAGAGGAATAGAAGAGGGAGAGAGAGGAATAGAAGAGGGAGAGAGAGAGGAATAGAAGAGGGAGAGAGAGAGGAATAGAAGAGAGAGAGAGAGGAATAGAAGAGGGAGAGAGAGAGTGGCAGACAGGCCAGAGAAGTACAAATACTAAGAAAAGTCTATGGATCATTACGTTACGTTATGGAATGTTACGTTACGTTACGTTATGGAACTTTATGGATTGTTACGTTACGTTATGGAATGTTACGTTACGTTATGGAACTTTATGGATTGTTACGTTACATTATGGATCGTTACGTTACATTATGGAATGTTCTGTTACATTATGTTATGGAACGTTATGGAATGTTACGTTACGTTATGGAACTTTATGGATTGTTACGTTACGTTATGGATCGTTACGTTACATTATGGATCGTTACGTTACGTTATGGATCGTTACGTTACATTATGGATCGTTACGTTACATTATGGAATGTTCTGTTACATTATGTTATGGAACGTTATGGAATGTTACGTTACGTTATGGATCGTTACGTTACATTATGGATTGTTACGTTACGTTATGGATCGTTACGTTACATTATGGATCGTTACGTTACATTATGGAATGTTCTGTTACATTATGTTATGGAACGTTATGGAATGTTACGTTACGTTATGGAACTTTATGGATTGTTACGTTACGTTATGGATCGTTACGTTACATTATGGATCGTTACGTTACATTATGGAATGTTCTGTTACATTATGTTATGGAACGTTATGGAATGTTACGTTACGTTATGGAACTTTATGGATTGTTACGTTACGTTATGGATCGTTACGTTACATTATGGATCGTTACGTTACATTATGGAATGTTCTGTTACATTACGTTATGGAACGTCATGGATCATTACATTACGTTATGGAACATTACGTTACGTTATGGATTGTTACGTCACGTTATGGAACGTCATGGATCATTACATTACGGAACATTACGTTATGTTATGGATCGTTACGTTATGGATCGTTACGTTACATTATGGAATGTTATGTTACGTTACATTATGAAACGTTATATTATGTTATGGAAGGTTATGGAACGTTGCGTGACGTTATGGATCGTTACGTTACATTATGGAACTTTATGGATCGTTACGTCACGTTACGTTACGTTACGGATAGTTACATTACGTTATGGAACTTTATGGATCCTTACATTACGTTATGGAACTTTATGGATCGTTACATTATGGAACGTTACGTTACGTTATGGAACGTTATGGATCGTTACATTACGTCATGGAACATTACAATACATTATGGAACGTTACGTTACGTTACGGTTGGGATTTATGGTTGTTATTAGCGTTAAATTACTGTAATAGATTACTGAAAGTAATAAATCACTGGAAGTAATTTATGAAAAATTTGAATTATTAATGGGAGTAAACTGTCATTTACTCATTAACAACTCCTAAAGTAATCGAGTAATTACTTAAAAGTTAATAAATTCTCAAAAATAATGTATTAATGAAAAATTATTAATTTGCATAAATTTGTTATTTATCTATTAATAATAAATCGGGGCACCACCAGATAAACTGGAAATAGCTAATACCAAAATATCAGTCTCGTTTGTAAAAGATTTATTTAAGTTAGTTAATATTTCTGCATAAAATATAACAATCTTAAATAAAAGGGAAGGTGTGAGATCCGAGCACAGACTGTTACAAACCAGTGAATTGTCAACAATAAATACACAATAATCACCAAGAATCGTACAATTCAGCTAACAGGCGTTTATTAACAAAAATGTATTAATTCATAAATAATTCTGAAATCATCTCATAAATCAACACATTCAAATAGCAAACGACATCTAACACGGAGATCTAATCTATTAAACAGCAAACACTATGTACAAAGAGTGTGTGTGTGTGTGTGTGTGTGTGTGTGTGTGTGTGTGTGTGTGTGTGTGTGTGTGTGGATGGTCTGGAGTGATGAGAGTGATGGGTGTAATGATCACGCACGTCCACCAGGTGGAGACAGACTTTGGCGGGTCAGTGTGGTGACCGTGACGACCACTAGGGGCGTGTGGCGGTGCGCAGAGGGAGAGCGCAATGACCTGATGCGTCCACCAGGTGGATGTCAAGAGGGATTGCGATGACCCACGCGACCACGAGAGGCGTTTGACTCATTCTTTCTGGGGGTTGTTTCGGGACCAGATAAACAAGATGTCTGTCACGCGCATGCACGAGGGCGGTCTTGGAACGAAGCGGTCTTCCAAGGGCGTAACGAACGGGTGGTTTCGTTGGCCCGGTACTGAGCGCCGGAGTTCTAAGCAGATGTCGGGACATGCAGTTAGAACTCTGGTGATGGAGGCAGAGGTGGTCTTGCAGCATCAGCAGTTGGTTGCTAACTGTGGCTGTGTGTGTCTGTGAGCTTATCTGATCAGATAACAGGAGCGCAGGGCTGCACAGACCCGGGTTAGTGAGAAGGGGGAGATGAGAGAGGGGGGAGACAAGAGAAAGACAGAGGATTCTGGCGAGGTTCAGTTCTGAACCCTGGTTCCTCCACACAGAGCTCCTAGTGGGCCTGGAGATCACTTGGACCTCTGGTTCTGAGGTGGAAAACCTGAGTCCCGGACTTGGTTGGTGTGCATGAACGCGTGTACACAAACATCTGGGCCGTGACGGCTTTATCAGCGGCACATTGAAACACATTGCGTGTTAGCTTCACGCTAATCTAACAATCTCTCTGCCCAGACAAAGCTCTTACTGTCCGGTTGTTTGGTGCTGGACAGAACCGTCCGTGGTGCCGTTGGTTCTGTGAGGCTGTGGTAACTGGTTGTTACAGAGGCCTGGCTTCAGCTGCAGGAGTGGACAGCGAGGCAGCTGAAGGGGGAGAGGAGAGGCTGGCTCTGGTCTCCAGAATCCCCCAAATAAGGAAAAATGAAGAAGTAGTCCAAGCCGGGTCTTTGGCCTCTTCCCTGCTGTTCTATGTCCTGTTCATTGTTCCTGGTGTTTCTCCTCTGTCACACAAAATGCTTGGAGGAGTTCAATGGAATCTTCAGCCCAACATTACGTTTCGTTATGGAATGTTATGGATCGTTGCATTGCGTTATGGCAAGGCAAGGCAAGGCAAGGCAAGGCAAGGCAAGGCAAGGCAAGGCAAGGCAAGGCAAGGCAAGGCAAGGCAAGGCAAGGCAAGGCAAGGCAAAGCAAAGCAAAGCAAGGCAAAGCAAGGCAAGGCAAAGCAAGGCAAGGCAAGGCAAAGCAAAGCAAGGCACAGGCACAGGCAAAGGCAAATGTATTTATAGAGCACCATTCAAACACAAGTCAATTCACAGAGCTTTACAAAGAAATGAAAGAAATGAAGGAAATACAGAATAAAGAAATTCATTAAAGCTTTAGAAGAAATTAAAGAAATAAATTAAAACAAATAATGAAGAAAAGTATAATAAAAGGATAAGAGATTTATTAAGATTAGTTTAATAAGTAGAGTCTATTGTTTATTCTACATCCTGTGTATCCAGGAATGTTTTAAGTCCTGATTTAAAAGAAGTGAGTGTGTCAGCAGTCTTCAGGTGTTCAGGTAATTTGTTCCACAGGTGAGGAGGTAGGAACTAAAAGCTGCTTCACCTTGTTTCTTCTGACTGTAGGAACAGTGAGTCAACCTCTTCCTGATGACCTCAGAGGTCTGGAGCTTTGATCTTCTACAAGTCAATCTGAGATGATTTAGGCCGAGACCCTTCAAAGCTTTCTAGAGCAGAAGGACCATTCTGAAGTCCTTTGATATACAGGCAGCCAGTGGAGAGGGTGGAGCTCATCCCCCCTGCTCCACCCTCCTGTCCCATCCTGAGGCCTGTAAACACTCCGTTACAATAATCCAACCTTGTGAAAATGAAAGCAGAAGAAGTTTCTCAGAATCTTGTTGCTCAGAAATCCTTTGATTCTTCCACATTGTTCAGACGGTAGGAAGCTCATGTGGTTCTTGTCTTAATGTATTCAGGGTGGAGTCCAGAACTCCACCCAGATTTCTGCCTGATCTGATGTCCTGAGTGACCTGGAGTCAAGATGAGCACTGACCTTTAACCTTTCTTCTTTGGGACCAAAAACAATGAGCTGAGTTTTCTCTGGGTTGAGTTGTAAAAAGTGCTGACTCATCACTCCTTCATTTCCTCCGCCGGTATCAGGGGGCGTGGTCATTCACTGACACTGAGATATAGAGCTGAGTGTGGTCTGGTCATTCTGAGAAGAGATGTTGTAATGTTCCATGATCTGAGCCAGTGGGAGCACGGAGATGTTCACTAAAGGGCCCCAGGATGGAGCCCTGAGGAACCCCACAAGTGATTTGCTCACGTTCACAATCAGCTGCTGACACAGAATGGCGGCCATCTTGCCAGGAGGATTTAAAGCCACTGAGTGCAGAGCCAGAAGGTCCAACCATTGTTCCAGTGGGTCCAGCAGGACGTTGTGTCCAAAGCAGCACTAAGACCCAGTCAGGGTCAAAGTGAGACAGTGGACGTGTCCCTGCTCATGGAGACGTCCTCCAGCACTTTAATCCCAGTGTCTCAGTGCTCTGACCCCAATCCAGACTGGAAAACATTCAGCTCCTTGTTTTGAGCCAGAAAAGCAGGAAGTTGTGTAAAAAGCTCCTTTTCATTAATCTGACTTCAGAAAGCTTTGATATGAGCCTGGAGTTACTGATTCCTCAAGTATCCAGATTACTCTTTTTTAAAAGAGCTTTCAGAAGAGTTTTAGGAAAAACAGCGTCTGAAGAGAGCTGTGTACTCTGTGTACTCTGTGTAGTACCTCTGGAGCTGGACAGTGTAAAACATGTGTAAAGACTTTGTGTGCAGAGGGTGGAGAGGGTGGAGAGGGTGGAGGCTGCATGTTGTGGGTCTGAGCTGGAGAACAATGTGGGTTAGTGCTGCTCAGTCTAACAGGAGAACATCTGCCAGATTAGACAGAACATCTTTGGGTGGAGGCTCAGGGGTTCCAGTCGTAATGCCTGAGCTCCACCCACTGACTCTCAGTCTGATCGGGCTCATTTGATGGTGAAGTATGAGGGACATAATTCCAAAATGCATCTGAGAAGAGTTCAGGAGGTCCTGATGGCGAGGGACTGTCTGTCTCAGTCTGTCCTCCACACTAAACCAAGTACCAGCATTAGTTCTGTGTTTGCTGAGAACCTCAGAGAAGAACCATTGTCTGGCCCGTTCTAATTCTAGCTTCTACATGACAAGCCTTTCTTTGGACATGTCCTAATGAAGGTGGAGCTGAGATTGTCTTTTCTGGGCCTTAACCAGTGTCTTCTTCCTCCATGGAGCTGTCCTCCTATCACACACTACTTTAGCTCTGACTGGCACTATGGGATCAATGATGGTTCTAACTTTAGAGCTGAAGTTCTCTACAAGGTGCTTGATAGAAGCTGCAGCAGAGCTGCATGCTAGAGAATGTCTCGCTGAAGACACGCCGTGTCTTTTCATCAATGAGACCTTTTCTGATCAGCTCTGTTGTCCTTGTCCTGCTGTCAGCTGAGACGGAGACTTTAAATGAGACAAGGTCCTGCTCAGAGACACACACATCTTTCACCACAACCTCACAAATGGAAAGAACCAAGTCTAAGATGTGTCCCTGGTTGTGTGTGGACTTTGTCTCATGCTGGAAAGTCCAACATGTTCTAGATGTCCAGGATGTCCTCAGCACTGTTATCTTGTGGATTCTCACAGTGAAGATTCAAATCACCATTACCTTCATCAATACATCCAGCAGACAGCAGGCTGCATTGTATTTGGGTGGTGGTGGTGGTGTATATTTGGGTGGTGTGGAGATGGTTGCTCATGTTGCCCAACAGGAAGAGTTGACCTGAAGAGCAACATGTTGAAAAGAGTCAAACTTTCCATACGACAGCTGTTTGCATTGATACGTGTCGTTATACAAAGAAGCTCCTCCACCTCCTTTCTCCAACACTCTGACCTCACTGAGAAAACTGAAGGGTGGAGGAGCTCCTCCACCTTCTTTCTCCAACACTCTGACCTCACTGAGAAAACTGAAGGGTGGAGGAGCTCCTCCACCTTCTTTCTCCAACACTCTGACCTCACTGAGAAAACTGAAGGGTGGAGGAGCTCGACCTCGCTGATAAAACTGCAGGGTGGAGGAGCTCGACCTCGCTGATAAAACTGCAGGGTGGAGGAGCTCCTGAAGGGTGGAGGAGCTGATTCAATGAGAGCTGCTGCACTGTTGTTTGCATTTGAAAACATGGAAAGTATTTCCTCCTCAGTAATCAGAGTATTAATTAAAGTGACTTGCCGACAGAGACCTAACATGAAGTAAAGCAGATTGGAATGGGGCCTGAAATGAAAACATGTTGTGGCTCGGACTCCTTCAGAGTCTCCATTAGTAGAGAAAAGTCCTTCTCAGGACCTCAGAACCGGTCTTGCTCCAGTATGTGGAAGGAGCCTGCATGGATGAGGACGTTCTGGCTGGGATGTGGAGACCAAACAGTGGGGGACATCGCTGTCAGCTCCGGCACTGTTGTGTCGGCCACAGTGAGATTTTCAGTCTTTCTCATTCTGACTTGCCTGGTGACTGAGTCTCCAGTCAGTAGAGCGTCCAGCAGCTCTAGACTTGTAAAGGAACTTGATGAGGTTCTTCAGGTTCTCCTGGCCCCTGGTTTATTGTGGTTTTGGGTTATTTCTGTGAACCTTCTTGTGTTTCCTGCTTGTTGAGTGATGAGCGTCCCTGAGTCCTGGCTGCTCCCTGTTATCACACATTTCACTCAGAGCCGGGGGATGGTACCTGTTCTGCAGAGGAGGTTCAGCTGGAGGAGTGGGTGGAGGAGGTGCAGCTGGAGGAGTGGGTGGAGGAGGTTCTTGGTTGTTTTCTTACTGGACTCGCTTTTGTTGAGCACATCAGACCAGGTCGGGCTGGAGTCGCTGCCTTAGGTCTGGCTCTGATGCTTTAGGGCTGGAGCTCCGGTGCTTTAGGGCTGGAGTCGCTGCCTTAGGTCTGGCTCTGATGCTTTAGGGCTGGAGCTCCGGTGCTTTAGGGCTGGAGTCGATGCCTTAGGTCTGGCTCCGGTGCTTTAGGGCTGGAATCAATGCCTTAGGTATGGCTCCGGTGCTTTAGGGCTGGAGTCGCTGCCTTAGGTCTGGCTCTGATGCTTTAGGGCTGGAGCTCCGGTGCTTTAGGGCTGGAGTCGATGCCTTAGGTCTGGCTCCGGTGCTTTAGGGCTGGAGTCGCTGCCTTAGGTATGGCTCCGGTGCTTTAGGGCTGGAGTCGCTGCCTTAGGTCTGGCTCTGATGCTTTAGGGCTGGAGCTCCGGTGCTTTAGGGCTGGAGCTCCGGTGCTTTAGGGCTGGAGTCGCTGCCTTAGTTCTGACTCTGATGCTTTAGGGCTGGAGCTC
The DNA here is from genome assembly GCF_963383615.2 of Lipophrys pholis. Taxonomy (NCBI): domain Eukaryota; kingdom Metazoa; phylum Chordata; class Actinopteri; order Blenniiformes; family Blenniidae; genus Lipophrys; species Lipophrys pholis. Next base: position 1,532,548 of record NC_137630.1, on the reverse strand, counting down.
TGGTGCTTTAGGGCTGGAGCTCCGGTGCTTTAGGGCTGGAGCTCCGGTGCTGTTCCAGTAAGAAACGTTGTTGGAACTGTTGAACCTTGGAGCCTCGGCAGTATTTCGGTCACATCGGGACAAATCCAGGGAATCGTTGTAGCAGGTCCATGGTGCTCAGTATCAGAAGTATTCCCGCGCAGTACAATCTGTGACTGTTCAGTGACATTTCCTCCATGTACACTAGCTACCACAGAGTACATGAAGTACTCACTTTCACGTATTTCATACAGTGATTCAATCCTCTGTTCCAGCTGCTTCGCCTCATCAGCCAGTTTGTCTCAGTGCTTCAGCTGGACGACTTTCTGTCTCCGACTGTTTGTAGGATTCCTCTGGTTGCTGGTTGAGAAAAAAAAAGTCCTGTGTTCCGAGTAAAGTTTTTGTTCCTCTTATCACCTTTTGGAATAAATATTATGTGAGAAGGGAGAAAGAAAAAGAAGAAAAGAAAAGAACTAAAAAGAACTAAAAAGGGCAAAAGCAAAGTGCGAAGTGGAGCGCGAAGAGGACGCGTCTGCACAGTAGCGAAGCCGGAAGCTAAAGTATGGAACGTTACGTTACGTTATGGAACCTAATGGAACGTTACGTTACGTTATGGAACCTAATGGATCGTTACGTTACGTTATGGAACCTAATGGATCGTTACGTTACGTTATGGAACCTTATGGATCGATACGTTATGGAACCTAATGTATCGTTACGTTATGGAACCTAATGGATCGTTACGTTATGGAACCTTATGGATCGATACGTTATGGAACCTAATGGATCGTTACGTTATGGAACCTTATAGATCGTTACATTACGTTATGGAACCTTATGGATCGATACGTTATGGATCCTAATGTATCGTTACGTTATGGAACCTTATGGATCGTTACGTTATGGAACCTAATGGATCGTTACGTTACGTTATGGAACCTTATGGATCGATACGTTATGGAACCTAATGTATCGTTACGTTATGGAACCTAATGGATTGTTACGTTATGGAACCTTATGGATCGATACGTTATGGAACCTAATGGATCGTTACGTTATGGAACCTTATAGATCGTTACATTACGTTATGGAACCTTATGGATTGATACATTACCTTATGAAACCTTATGGATCGTTACATTACGTTATGGAACCTTATGGATCGTTACATTACGTTATGGAGCCTTGTGTTATGTTATTAGGGAACGTTAAGGAAGTGAACCCACAGTGTAGTATGGAGGCAGCCATGTATCACCCGCGGCCTGAATATTCCAGTAATCAAGTCCAGCTCAAGTATTTTGGCCGTTTCAGTGTCGCTCAGCTTGAAATTTACCAGGAGAACCTGTCTGTTGTCCTCGTCAGCAGGTTGTCCTCATTCAGGTGAGTTAACAGGTAATATGTGTCGGTGGACAGTGACGTGTCCAGTACAGGGTGGAGCTCTGACCAGCTCTGCTCCTCACTGGTTCTACTGTATACTGTAAAGTAAGTTTATGATTGTGTATTTATTTGTATATATTATCTATCCATTGTATTTATTATTTGTGTATATTATCTATCCATTGTATTTATTATTTGTGTATATTATCTATCCATTGTATTTCTTTGTTTCTAACTATCACTAATATTAAACATGGTTTATCACGACACTTCAGTTGTTTCATTCTTACCTGCCGACCAGGTGAAGCTGCTCCATGATCTTCTCCATGTCAATGAAGGAAATCTTCCCTCATGCAGAGAGCAGGAGGATCTAAAGTGTTCTGGCACAGAGTGCAGTGGATTATTATTATTATTAAGTGTGATCAGGCACTTTTTCCTCCAGATGTTGACTTCTTCTCATTCCTCCTGTACTCCTGCAGCCTTTATGTTTTCCTGCAGGAGCATTGCTGGTGGAAGGTGTACTATCAGAGTCTGTCCCCATGCTGCTTTGTCTGCCCGTCTGTTGTCTTCAGGTAGTTTGTTCTCAAGCAGCTGTACCTCAACCAATGAGAGAAGCAGGATTGTGAATTGTCATACTTGTGTGTGAGTATGCTGTCAGCTCATTGGTCACAGAGCAGGAGGGCGGTGGAATAACTTTACCATAAGTTTCGATATAAAGCGCCCTGCTGGTCATAAACTCCTTTGACCTTTTACAGACTAGTTTTGAATCTCACGGTAACATGAGACAAAGTGCGTCACTTCTCAGCTCAATACGGACGCATACTTTTGTTTGTGAATACGGGTCCGTTTTTCAAGGGCCGATTGGCAACCCTAGTGAACCACCTTCACCAGCCTCTGGTCGACACTACGTCACCTTCACCAGCTTCTGTGTCAAAGCTACGTCACCTTCACCAGCCTCTGTGTCAAAGCTACGTCACCTCTACCTGCCTCACAGCCTGCAGGAGCATAGCAGAGCGTAGCGTCTCTCCGCTCTGCTATTCTACTGCCGACTAGACTGAGGGATCGAGCTGCTGCTGATAAGAGGATCAGTCACTTTAATCATGTTTAGCATTTAGCATGTAGCATTGCTGGTGTGTGAGCCTGAAACTCTTTAGCATTTAGCATGTAGCATTGCTGGTGTGTGAGCCTGAAACTCTTTAGCATTTAGCATGTAGCATTGCTGGTGTGTGAGCCTGAAACTCTTTAGCATTTAGCATGTAGCATTGCTGGTGTGTGAGCCTGAAACTCTTTAGCATTTAGCATGTAGCACTGCTGGTGTGTGAGCCTGAAACTTTTTAGCATTTAGCATGTAGCATTGCTGGTGTGTGAGCCTGAAGCTCTTTAGCATTTAGCATGTAGCATTGCTGGTGTGTGAGCCTGAAACTCTTTAGCATTTAGCATGTAGCATTGCTGGTGTGTGAGCTGGTGGGTGTCATATCTTTTGATGAATTCACAAATGAAACAGCCTTTTCTCACCTCATAACGTGTCTGTGTGTGTGTGTGTGTGTGTGTGTGTGTGTGAGAGAGAGAGAGAGAGAGAGAGAGAGAGAGAGAGAGAGAGAGAGAGAGAGACTGTCCAGGTGAACAAGACTTCTCTCTGTTTCAGCTGGGATCAGTCCTCAAAAAAATGCTCTAGACCAGGGGGGTCTCCAGGTCCTGGAGGTGCCGCTCTGCATGTCCTCCATGTCTCCCTTCTTCAGCACACCTGAAGGTCCTGATGGTTCATCACCACCTTCAGCATAAAGCCTGATAACGAGCTGCTCACTGCAATCAGCTGTCCTGAAGCAGGGAGACATGGAGGACATGCAGAGCGGCAGCTCCAGGACCTCAGTTTGACACCTCTGGTATAGAAGAAGGAAAAAGCGAAGCTCCCCGGGGATTTTATAATCCCAGAGGTTGAACTCCTCTCTGGCTTCTGAGCAGTGCTGCTTCACAGCAGGAGGTTATGGAGGTGGGGATCTGATGGAGAACTCACCGGCCCCTCCGTCAGGCTTCAGGACCCGGGGCAGCTGATGAGGCTGGAGGATTAGCCAACGCAGCGCCGGGCTGTTCTTCTCATGAAGCCTTGATGCCACAGTGCGGCTGATGTGTGGGTTAATAAATCCACTGCAGGGGACTTTTCTCCCTGCATGAAGACTCCTAATATTGGTCCTGTCATGAATGATGCTCAGCTTATTTACATTATTACACACTGCACCCCCACCGAGCGCAGAGCCACGCAGCACTGGTGCTTTGTGTTTCCTGTTCCATGTATTTTATGTAATGTGTATTTTGAGGTTGTTTCAGTACACAACATCAGAGTAAATCCATTCAACCTGTCAAGAACATGGATCAGCCATATTATTCCATCATCCCCACCAATGGGAATCCCTCAATGGGAATGCCATCGTTCATGAAGCTCAGCAGTATTTTTCTAATCACTGTGGTAAGTTTTTATTATTTTTTTCAGCCACAAGAAAATGTGTATTACTTTTGTCTGAACTGATTTTCCATAATTTGATGTTCTCCACACAGCTCACACAACACAATGTAACACACAAATCACTGTGTGTCATCAAACATTCTCAGAACCGCTGCAACACAGCCTCAGCTCAGTCTTCATCTGGCGACTCCAAGAACAGCTGACATGAACAAACCTGAAGTCTAATCAATCAAACCTTTTTCTCTCAACAATCACCGACTGATCTAAACTCTGCCTCAAGTCCAAGATCTGTGACGGCTTCCTGAAGGAACTCTTGATACGGATCAGACTGGGTTTCCAAAGCTTCCTCAGATATTACGTCACAAATGGTTAACAATGGATTCATACTGTGGCTTCTCTCCATAGATGTCGAGGACCAGCCGAGTGCATTAATATTGTATAACACATCGCGCTCAGTCAGATTAACGTCTGTTCATAAGCCAACCTTTTGAAAACAGAGCAGCAGAAAACCAGGAATGAAGCAGATCCTTTCCAGAGGATCCTTTTCCAAGTCTGCCAGAGCGTCATGATGACAGAGCAACATCAAAACAAGGTTAATGGTTTCTACACTGCTGGAGATGAATAAACAAATAAGCTCAACATCATCTACAAGGGGAGGCACGGTGGAGGGAGCATCATGAAGAACAAGAAGAACTCTGTTAATTCCTTTCAGTTTATTCATCGCCAGAAGATCCTCCTCAAGCGTTCAGTTCTGCTGCTCGTATCGTCTGAAGGAGCCCGTCGACTCGTCCTCTTGCCGCTCTTCTTCTCTCCGCTATAAATTCACCTTAAAATGAATCCACTCTGATGCAAAGAATAAAAAAGAGCCAGAGTGTCAACTCAAGTTGGCTTGTCTGATTATCTGAATGTCTTTTATCTTGTTAAATTCAGAGTATTGAATGTGTACTCTGCTTGCACTTTCTAAGGTGTTTAAATAGAGACTCGTTAATAAAATGGATTATTATTATTATTATTATTATTATTATTATTATTATTATTATTATTATTATTATTATTATTGTTATTATAATTATTATTGTCATTATTATAATTATAAATATTATAATTATTATAATTATTATCATTATTATCATTATTATCATCATCATTATCATCATCATCATCATCATCATCATCACCATCATCATCATCATCATCATTATTATTATTATTATTATTATTATTGTTATTATTATTATTATTATTATTATTATTATTATTATAATTATTATTGTCATTATTATAATTATAAATATTATAATTATTATAATTATTATCATTATTATCATTATTATCATCATCATTATCATCATCATCATCATCATCATCATCATCATCATCATCATTATCATTATTATTATTATTATTATTATTATTATTATTATTATTATTATTATTGATGCTGCTTAATGACCTTGAATTCAGACCTTGTTGCTGCTAAAACAGTTTCCATGGCGACAGGTCAAACACATGGAGTTGATCTCCTCCCATTGAGTTACAGAAAACGTCCTGCTGCTGCTCTATAGACCAAACACACACAGGATGCCTTCACACACATAGCAAATATAGCCTGCCACATTCCTTGGCTCCACTTCCGGTTGAACTCTGCGTTACCTGGTCCGGGCCGGTCCGAGCTGGTCCAGGCCAGTCCGAGCCGGTCCGGTCCGGGCCAGTCCGAGCCAGTCCAGATGCTGCACAGACTGTCATGGTCCTCCTTATTTTTTTCTCCAAATTGCACGGTGTTAAAGCCTGAGCCTGGATGACCTAATTGCAGCCAGACGTCGGTCCAGTTTGCTGGTTTCTGCTGCTCTCAACCAAACCTAAACAGCAGGGTTTGGGTTACGTACCCCTGTGCAGTGAAGAACAGTGGGCTTTGAGCCGCATTCATCTCTGAGGAGCTCCACTGATGTGTGTAATTTTACATGAATTCTGTCTAATTACCGAGCATTTCAGATGATTCGCTGACTGGTTCTGTGGCTGAAGTATTGTCTCCCTGCTGTGCTGAGAGCTGTGCATATAGCAAGTCAAAGAAGTTCAGATGGAAGGAGCAGTGGCTCTGCCCTCACTGTCTCATTTAACATTCCCCTTTATTTAGTGACCTTGAGTCACTCAATACTAGTGACATGAAATAATGCAGAGCCTGAAAACACTCCAGATTACACTCTCTGAAAGCTGACCCCCTGTGAGCCTAAAGTGTGTGTCCATGTATGTTCCTGTGCACTCATATGTCCCCCACCCCCACCCCCACCCACCTCACCCCCACCCAGCGCTGCTCCAGCTTCAATTCCAGTATACCAGAGACTTTTTAAGAGCACCACAGCTCCAGCAGGACAGATGAAAGTCCAGTTTTTTTTCCCTCTCTCCATAATTCTAGTCTTTTTGTCCACTATATGTCATTACAGGGAGCTGCATGTAGTTATTTGTGTCCTGTGGCCGGATACATGTGCACAGAGGGAACCGATTTGTGTGGGAGGCGTATCGGGACAAAGAAGCCGACTGATTTCCCGTCGGTCAGCCTGCAGGCATCTGGAAACCCTTCGCCTGTGGGGAATGCCAGCAGGCCTCAGTCACATTGTTCCAATGAGAAGTGTAACAGTGCAGCTCCTTTTCAGCTTCGCTTGATTCAATCGGAGAAATACCAAATGGAGCAGCAAGCGTCTTTTCTGTGATGTCAAGTATCATATCACTGTTTCCCTCTATGGACTCATTTGGCAACAGGTTTACTAAAGTTTGCAGGGAGTCCAAACAAAAGAGGTCAGACGTGTATTCTTACTAAATTATTATGCTATTACTACAAAAGCTCATTGGAAGATCCTGAAGATATTTTTGTTTTTTCTGAAAGATTGAATTCCTTCAAATATGTTGATTTAGAATGTCACACGGTGTAGACGCAATGTAGAGGCTCCTATAAGTTGAAGCAGGCCTACACTCCTTCCACAAACCACTTCACAAAGGCCAGAGAGGAATATTTGAGAGCGACAACAAAATGTAGTAACTTAAAATCTGTTGCTCTGGTGGCAGTCTGGCACTGGAGAAGTTAACCTGGCTGACCCTGCCACTCGCCTGCGCTTGTTCTCAAAGACTGAGCTGTGCAACTTGAAGTCCACACGACCCAGTACACCGACGCTGTCATTAGCCTGTCTTACATACATGTCGGATTTGAACCCTCTGCTCAAAATATTGATGCTAAGATTGTCACAAAGGGTCCCAGATGAAATCATGGCACAATGATTCACTGGCCTCTGGTTATTTCAGGCTCCAATGTTCAGTGAAACAGTCAAACCCATGTTTATGTCTCGGAGGAAATGAGGCCTCGTGTCTCCAGTAGGGCTTTGAGGCTTTCTGAACAAGGTTGTGGATCGACAACAAATTGAGATTGTGACTTTTCAGGGTCTTGCTCCTAAACTTTCCTTTGTGGGGCTGAGGACCGTTGGACTCTCAGTAGAAGGCAAGGCAAGGCAAGGCAAAGCAAAGCAAAGCAAAGCAAAGCAAAGCAAAGCAAAGCAAAGCAAAGCAAAGCAAAGCAAAGCAAAGCAAAGCAAGGCAAGGCACAGGCAAGGCACAGGCACAGGCACAGGCACAGGCAAAGGCAAAGGCAAATGTATTGATAGAGCACCATTCAAACACAAGTCAATTCACAGAGCTTTACAAAGAAATGAAAGAAATGAAGGAAATACAGAATATAGAAATTCATTAAAGCTTTAGAAGAAATGAACGAGGTATATACAATAAAACAAATAATGAAGAAAAGTATAATAAAAGGATAAGAGATTTATTAAGATTAGTTTAATAAGTAGAGTCTATTGTTTATTCTACATCCTGTGTATCCAGGAATGTTTTAAGTCCTGATTTAAAAGAAGTGTGTGTGTCAGCAGTCTTCAGGTGTTCAGGAAGTTTGTTCCACAGGTGAGGAGGTAGGAACTAAAAGCTGCTTCACCTTGTTTCTTCTGACTGTAGGAACAGTGAGTCAACCTCTTCCTGATGACCTCAGAGGTCTGGAGCTTTGATCTTCTACAAGTCAATCTGAGATGATTTAGGCCGAGACCCTTCAAAGCTTTCTAGAGCAGAAGGACCATTCTGAAGTCCTTTGATACACAGGCAGCCAGTGGAGAGGGTGGAGCTCATCCCCCCTGATCTGACCTTTAACCTTTCTTCTTTGGGACCAAAAACAATGAGCTGAGTTTTCTCTGGGTTGAGTTGTAAAAAGTGCTGACTCATCACTCCTTCATTTCCTCCGCCGGTATCAGGGGGCGTGGTCATTCACTGACACTGAGATATAGAGCTGAGTGTGGTCTGGTCATTCTGAGAAGAGATGTTGTAATGTTCCATGATCTGAGCCAGTGGGAGCACGGAGATGTTCACTAAAGGGCCCCAGGATGGAGCCCTGAGGAACCCCACAAGTGATTTGCTCACGTTCACAATCAGCTGCTGACACAGAATGGCGGCCATCTTGCCAGGAGGATTTAAAGCCACTGAGTGCAGAGCCAGAAGTTCCAGCCATTGTTCCAGTGGGTCCAGCAGGACGTTGTGTCCAAAGCAGCACTAAGACCCAGTCAGAGTCAAAGTGAGACAGTGGACGTGTCCCTACTCATTGGACTTTGTCTCATGCTGGAAAAGTCCAACATTTTCTAGATGTTCAGGAGTTCCTCAGCACTGTTATCTTGTGGATTCTCACAGTGAATATTAAAATCAGCCATTACCACAACAGAGGCTCAGACACACACTTAACACTCCTTAGTGAAATCTGTGCTTGTGGCTAAAACCGGTGGCCGTAACGCCGCACCGTGCGCCTGGTTTCTGGATGGCCGAGGTCGTGGTTATAAGTCTGACTGTAACAAATTGCTGTAAAAATATGACATATTTTGTACAGTAAATTCCCTTTTTATGTAAATACAGTTTAATAATGTAAATTTGTATGGTTTTGAAGAAGAAAATAATGACAGCAAGCTCCCGTACAATCTCGCAGCAGATTGTACGATTGTACAGTAGTACAGTGTTTTTCTGGTTTCAGCTGACTTGAGTGTGACAGTCTGACCGTCACTCGTCGGGGCAAAATCCCAACACATCACCTGGTTTAGCACAGAATCAACACAAAGCAACAAATAGAGGTGTAAATATTATGCATTGGCAATTTTATTCATCATTGATAGAAGAACTAGAAGAAGAGCTCTGACCTGCCAATGATGAAGAGCAGCACATTGACTACACACACTGCTCACCTTCATCATCCTGCTCAGGTGGTTCACCTAATGAGGTAATTGTGATCCTACTAATGTCTTAACATATTTTTTAAGATATAATAATAATAATAATAATAATAATAATAAAAATAATATTAATAATAATAATACATTGTATTTGTAATGCACTTTACATTTAAACAATCTCAAAGTGCTGCAAAGAAAATAAAAATTGTTCAAAGAAAAGGTAGGTCAGGGCGAGAAAAGTTTGTTTAAGTTTAAAAGGGACACATAAAACATTCAAACATTCAGGCTTTTTTAAAAGATAGGCTTTTAGTTTTTGTTTAAAAGCATCAGTCGTTAGTGGAGCCCTCTAGTGGTCAGGGTTCCAGAGTTTTGGGGTAACTGAGGAGAAGGCCCGATCACCCATCGTCCTCAGGTTGGTTCTGGGGACTTGGAGGGAGTTTTTGACTGAAGAGCGGAGGGAACAATCAGAGTTCTGGGGGGTGAGGAGGGAGACCTTGGACTCAATTCTGAGTTGGACAGGGAGCCAGTGAAGGGATTTCAGGATGGGGGTGATGTGGTCGTGTTTTTGGACCTTCATCAGGAAGCTGCTGTTCGAGATGTACTGCAGTCTTTGGAGGCTCTTACTAGAGATCCCCATGAGGGGTACGTTGCAGTAGTCCAGCCTTGAGGAGACTAAGGCGTGGACGAGCTTCTCTGCATCAGCCAGACTGAGTGTTGGGCGGAGTTTGATGTTCCTGAGGTGGTAGAAAGAGTTCTTGCAGATGTGTTTGATGTGGGTGTCAAAGGTGAACTGTGAGTCCATTTTAACTCCCAGGTTGGTGTTTTGGCGAGAGAAGGTGATGCTGGTGATGGTGGAGGAGCAGACCTGATGTGGTGTGCCAATGAGGATGGCTTCAGATTTGAAGGCGTTCAACTGCAAGAAGTTGAGCTTCATCCATGATCTCCTCCAGGCAGCTGGTCAGGGTGGATGTTGGCAGCGGAGTGGAGGGTGTAGAGCAGGGGTTATCAATAGGCGGCCCGCAGGAGACCAACTGTCTGGCCGGCGCCGGCCCATGAGCTGCACATCAAGGTGGAATAAAGTGGGATTTGTGGTAGAAAATGTGCTGCTCTAACTAGTTTGGACCTCATCCCACACCGTAGTTGGAGCCAGAGTCTCTGTGTGTCCGACGTCATTACGTCAATGCACGCTCACCTTGGACGTCCACAGATTTCAGTTTTACGACCCGCAAAGTAAAGTCAAGATTAAACAAAGAACCAACCTGAGCTGCAGCGTGAAAAAGCTTCAGTTGATCTGTGACTGAACTGAACAGGTTAGTTTATATTACCCACCCATACTAGCTTCAGTTGATCTGTAACTGAACAGGTTAGTTTATATTACCAACCCATACCAGCTTCAGTTGATCTGTGAACTGAAGTTCTTTATTTATCAGTTTTTATACTTCAAATGAACAGAGCACAATTAAAAACAATAAATGATGAAATGAGAACAGAATCCAAAGCAGCACTGAAACAACAATTATGGAATTTAAAAAGTAACAAAGAGTAAATCTCTCCTGTATTTCTGTCTCTGTGTGTGAATAATTACTTTGTTGGTTTTACACTTACTTTTTTCAAGAGTACTTTTTATGTGACACAAGCTTTTAAACTCCCAGGCTTCAATTATTACTACAACCACCTTGACTACTACTACTATAATAACAATGATGATAACAACAATGATAATAGTAATCATGGTCACAGGAGCTAACATTTGCAATTAAAACAACTTTTACTGACATCGTGCAAAAAAAAAAAAAGACGGCTCCGGCCCTTGGTTTGACCTGCTGCTCTGATTTTGGCTCTCGGGGGGAATAATGGAGGACCCCTGGTGAAGAGGGTGTAGAGGATGAAGAAGGTGTAGAGGGTGTACACTCTAAACCCTCTACACCCTCTACACTCTTTACACCAGCGATACCCTCTAAACCAGAGGTCTCCAACCTTGGTCCTCAAGGGCCCCTGTCCTGCATGTTTTAGCTCTCTCCCAGTTGCAAAGTTGAATTGAATTGAATTGAATTGAATTGAATTGAATTGAATTGAATTGAATTGAATTGAATTGAATTGAATTGAATCGAATTGAATGCAATCAGCAGCTCATTATCTGGCTTTGTGCTGAATGTGGTGATGAACCATCAGGACGTTCAGTAGAGGGAGACATAGAAAACATGCAGGGCTGCGGCCCTCAATGAACTGAGATTGAGACCTCTGGTGTAGAGGGTGTAGAGGGTGAAAAGACTCTAGTGGGTGTAAAGATTCTAAAGGGTGTAGAGGGTGAAGAGGGTGACGAAGATGTAGAGGGTGAAATAGTAAAGAGGGTGTAGAGTGTAGGGGGTGTAGATCAGGGGACTCAGCACACAGCCCCGTGGGGAGCTTTGCTGAGGTTACAACTTCAAATTGTGAGGTTAAGGGCTTCAGAGGTGTGTGTGACCAACTCTCACCCTATAAATGCCTCCAGACAGGAAGCTTGTGGTCCACCAGTCTGTCCATCAGTCCACCAGTCTATCCACCGGTCTATCAACCAGTCTGTCCATGAGCCCACCAGTCTCTCCACCAGTCTATCCACCAGTCTGTCCATCAGTCCACCAGTCTATCCACCAGTCTATCCACCAGTCTGTCCATCAGTCCACCAGTCTCTCCACCAGTCTATCCACCAGTCTATCCACCTGTCTATCCACCAGTCTGTCCATGAGTCCACCAGTCTCTCCACCAGTCTATCCACCAGTCTATCGACCAGTCCAACCATCTATCAATCAGTCTGTCCATCAGTCTATCCACCAGTCCAACCATCTATCAATCGGTCTGTCCATCAGTCCACCAGTCTATCCACCAGTGTCCATCAGTCTGTCCACCTGTCCACCAGTTTGTGCACCAGTTTGTCCACCAGTCTGTCCCCATGTTTGTCCACCAGTCTGTTCACCAGTCAGTCCACCAGTTTGCCCACCAGTCTGTCCATCAGTTTGTCCACCAGTCTGTTCACCAGTCAGTCCACCAGTTTGTCCACCAGTCAGTCCACCAGTTTGTCCACCAGTTTGTTCACCAGTCAGTCCACCAGTTTGGCCACCAGTCAGTCCACCAGTTTGTCCACCAGCCTGTTCACCAGTCAGTCCACCAGTTTGTCCACCAGTCAGTCCACCAGTTTGCCCACCAGTCTGTCCATCAGTTTGTCCACCAGTCTGTCCACCAGTTTGCCCACCAGTCTGTTCACCATTCAGTCCACCAGTCTGTTCACCATTCAGTCCACCAGTCTGTCCACCAGTCAGTCCACCAGTCTGTCCACCAGTCAGTCCACCAGTCTGGTCATTGGCCTGCTCTAGGATGAAGTACGATGTCTGAACTCTCGCTGCTGTGTCAGCAGTTCCAGGCCTGTTCAGTCACTTTTGAAGGCAGACGAGTTACTCAGGTTCACCACCCGAGTCCTTCCATCATTCAAGACTCTCCAGGTGAGAAACCAGGTGAGAGGTGTGGTAAGGACAGGCTTCAGAATAGTTTGGATCATTTCCCTGGATTCAAATGCAAAACTCAACCAATCAACGCAGTGATTCTTCCAAAGTCTGATCAACACCATGGAGACGCGCCTGTCGTTTGCAGGTGAAATGCTTTGTGATCTCAGCATCGTGGCCATTAACCATAACTGGCATTCAGCCCGATGGGCTCCCAGTGAAACCAGGAAGAGCAAGCTCAGCTCAGTTGATGGAGAGATTTCCTGGAGCACCCAGACAGAGCTTGAGTGCCTAAAAGCATTCATCCCATACAGGCAGGCTTTCGCTTGCAGCACAGCTGCATGTGAACGGGGCTTCAGTCTGATCAACCATGAATGGAACTTCATGAAGATCAGCATCGACAGGCTCCCTTCCAGCCTTTTTGAGCCACGGCAGGAAAAGACTCACAGCAAAGAGCCTCTATTACAACCACATTTGGAAGATTTTGGAAGGTGCATAAGCTTGTGCTCATGTTTACATACAAGTGTAAGTACAAGTTGACAAATTCCAGAAGTTGCGTTTGAATAGTCATGGACACTTGAACTCCTCCACCTGGGGAAACCTGCTGGAGGCCTTGTGTGACGTAACTTCATCTGAAACACAAGAGCTGCAACTATTGGGCTCCCCAAACCTAGTGCCCTCCAGACCTCAGGTACACCTCAACTTCCTGTCCAGGAAAACCATGAACAGAAGTCAAGACAATGTATTGGCCCTGGACGAATCCAAAGCTCCAAGTTATGGACTCAAGTTGTTCACTTGATTAAGTCGTCCAATAAAGCACACTGAAGACGTGTCGGGTTCCGGACACAACCAGGGTGGCTTCCTGTAAATATTGTATTTGACTCATCCCCTCCACCCATCAAGCTTGTTTATGGATTGTAGAAAGAAATGATCATCATGTCTGTGTTGGAGAGTTTTAGAAAAAGACACAAAGCCTCAAAATGCTCCTGATGGTGGATCTAGAGTGACGAGTGAGTAAAAAGCCTTGAAACAGCTGATCATGTAAACATTCGCAAAATAAGCAAAAGTCCATAGCTTCAGCAAAGTAGACCAGTTTCACACAATTTTCTAACTTTTCTGGGACTTTTATTCTCTTCAAAGATTTGAGTTTAAACAGGATTCTGGCTCCACTTCAGACATTAATGCAGCAACTTGCTGAGGGAAGCATTATCATATAGCTCCCACTGCATAAGATGCAACTTTGATCTCTGCTTTGAATATTTATTGTTTTACTAAATATTTCATGTATGGCATGAGAATTACTTGAGCACAATGACTTTGATGTGGAGTGTTTCTGGAGGTTCACCTGTGGCAACAAGTACCAGTGAAAGTCCTTCAGTCTGACAGCAGAGACCAGACTGCCCAGGTTTACTTGTCAAAACGTCCTGGAGCAACGATGGAGCTGTGAACAGAGACAGAACAGTCAGCACCCAGTGGGCCGCACAGCCAGAGCAGAGTCACTTCTGCTGCGAAGGCAGAACTGATGTCCCCATGCAGTGTGTGTGTGTGTGTGTGTGTGTGTATGTGTATGTGGGGGGGGGGATTAAACTGCAGCCCCACCGCAATGTTTGTGCTGGGACGGGGCAGGTTTTGTGTGGTCCCACTGAAAAGGTTGTGGATGGTAGAGAAAAGAAACGTGACCGCCAGCTCAGATTTTCCGTCAGCCCTCCGTCAGGTACCCAGCACCGAGGAAGGGTCAGTTTCATTATGTACCCTGTGGCCACAACAAGAAAATACTTCCTAGTGTAAATCCAAACATTAATATTGAAATAATTTGCAATCTCAAAGTAGAGGGTTCATGTCCCACGCCGGGCACCACCTTCCTGTGGGCTCTCCACCTGCAGGAAGGTTCTTAATGGTGCAATGTGATCTGGGTGACGGTGCTCAGACTGACACCACCACCACCCGGAATCGGATAAGAGGGACAAAATGAATGAATGAATGAATATTGAAATATTGAAATATTTAACCCCTGTATATATTCTATACTGTATTTTCTGTACTATATATCCCATTTTTTTACTTTGTTTGAGTGAACTATATTTTAAAATAGATAACACAAATAACACAGCTGGTATTATGGGACCTGTCACAGCACTTTAATCTATTTTCCATCAAGATGATCGAGTATGAAACCAACTTCACCAGTCTGCTGTTAGCTTAGCTGTCAATCTGCTGTTAGCTGTTAGCACCATGGTGGGTTAGGGTTAGGGTTACGGTTTAGGGTTAAGGATTAGGATTAGGGTTTAGGGATTAGGGGTTAGCGTTTAGAGGTTAGGGTTTAGGGTTTAGGGTTAAGGGTTAGGATTAGGGTTTAGGGATTAGGGGTTAGCGTTTAGAGGTTAGGGTTTAGGGTTTAGGGTTAAGGGTTAGGATTATGGTTTAGGGTTAGGGTTTAGGGTTAGGGTTAGGGTTTAGGGATTAGGGATTAGGGTTAGGGTTTAGGGTTAGGGATTAGGGGTTAGCGTTTAGGGTTAGGGTTAGGGTTAGGGTTGGAGTTTAGGGATTAGGGGTTAGCGTTTCGAGGTTAGGGGTTAGGGTTTAGGGTTTAGGGTTTAGGGTTAGGGTTTAGGGTTTGGGTAGTGGGTTAGGGTTAGGGTTAGGGTTAGGGGTTAGGGTTTAGGGTTTAGGGTTAGGGTTTAGGGATTAGGGGTTAGCGTTTAGAGGTTAGGGGTTAGGGTTCAGGGTTTGGGTAGTGGGTTAGTGTTAGGGTTAGGGTTATGGTTAGGGTTAGGGCTGTGTCTCGGACAACACAGCTCTCCTCCATAGCCAGTTGGAAAAAGTTAAAATTTTCCACTTCATTTTGTAGCTGAAGCTTCAAATTTCCCACGATGTCCTCGATCCTTCTTGTCAAGGTGGACATAGACAGCAGGATTTGCTCAAATGCTTCTTTTTTTGCCAGGACATATTAACAGTGCACAGTCCACCAAGCACTCTTTTACAAACTCTCCCTCTGAGAATGGCTTACGCTTTTTAACGATGTTGTGGGATGTTACAAAGCTGGTCCTGGTTCTTGTGTCCCTGGAAGTTTAAAGTTTGGTAACAGACCCTTGTTGCTTTTGTAGCTTTGCTACCAAATCCTCCCATATCCGTGCCATTTCGGCATCATTCAAGTTTTTATATTTCTCTGAATGTTTCGTCTTGTGAAGTCGACTCAATTTGTAATCTCTGAACACGGCAATCTGGTCCCTGCAAACACATCGCTTTACCTCTGACTTCAGTAAAATAAACACTTCGCTGTCCACGTCTTCTTGAAAACCCAGCATTCAGCATCTACCTTTCTTTTTTTACTCGACACCTGTAATCTGCTTAAGACAATTCCCAATTCAGTAACACGTTCACTGACGTACCTTACGTACCAATGCTTGATGTAAAAGTAATAAAAGCGATGCACATTCAATCTACACAGGAGGCAAAATCAGAAAAAAAATTTAATTTGTAATTTCTTATGAACCTTATGCAGGCCGGTCAGAGTCAACCCGCATGCAGCCTGCGGGCCGTGAAATGCCCAGGTCTGCTCCAGGGGAAGAAGACAATATAGACTGGAACTTCATTTTTTGCACAAACAGCACTTTGAAGTCAGGGATGGGAAGAAAAGAGGAGAAGGAGGAGGAGAAGTCCAGGAAGAAAAGAGAGTGGCTGTGAATTTGAAAGAAGCCCAATGTCTAAACTTCAGCCAGTGCAGCAGGACTTAACGCCTCCTCAGCCCTCGGGGGTCCTGCTTTACTTCCACATGTCGTTCTTCTCCTCACCTTCTCCCTCCATCACACACTCTCTTAGCCTCAAGCTTCAACTCACACATCCCTTTATCTGTTGAGGCAGCCGGTGTGAGAGCTGCATTTTGAGAGGACGAACCCCGAGAGTACCTCAAAACTCTTTAAAGTCCAGGGTCCACTTGGTTAAAGCCAATTGGCTCAAATGTCTGGATTTTAGACGGGCTCACAGTTGTTGGTGTGAGATGTTTCAGATGCTCGATGGATACAGGTTTCCTGAGAAGAGTAGGACGCTGCCCTCTTTGCCGAGCTTGATAAGTTTCAATACAGTCTGTTCAACTTGAAAACCAAACTGTGGCGGAGAAGTGATTAAGCCCCTGATGAGAATCAGGGCTCACCTCTCTGCCCATAAAGGAGGAACCGCCCAGACACTCGGGGTGACAGGCGGAAGAGACACACTGGAGCTGTGTGGGTCTGGTGATCGATCGTTTGGGGTTTCTTGAATAAAACAATTGTGATTTCTGGAACTCTTGACTCCATGTCTCTGTGGGTGAACCTGACGGTGACATGCTCAACTACTACACCAACATAACCAGCAAAGTTACTCAAAGGGGTCCTTATCTGCTAAATTGACTTAAAGGTTTTCCAGCAGTACTAATCGTCTCCATCCTCTCTCCATGGCTTGTTTCAGTTTTTAAAAAGTGTGTTGTTCCAACCAGCCAATAAGAAAACCAACGCCAATAAGAGGCCCTGCAGCATGTCCTTCATGAAAGCCAGAACCATTAAAATCTCAGTATGTGAGGTATTTGTGTATCCACAGAAATGTTTTCCTAACCTATGCCGCTGCGAGATGGATCCTCGCTTGCAGTCTTGAAGTGAATGCAGGGGAGGTATTCCAGACTGTTTTTACAGTATCCAGCCACCTGATGGTGAATATCTGCCCAATCGTCAAAACCTGCATACTGAGATCTGCAGCCGCTTCCCGAGCAGTCGCGCATTCTTTATTGACTGTTGATACAGAACGTCCAAGTGGCTTCATCCCTCAGCCTCTCAGAGAGTCACGGTCAAGGCGGGGGGCCAGCAGTGTATGGGGGGAGTTTTGGGGAAGTCAGGTTTGAGCTTGGCCACTGGGTCTGGCGGTGAGTCCTGCAGCTCCATCTCTGGCCATGCTGATGAGGTTGTTCCTCAAAAACGCATTTAATCCCGCTTGGCTTCAACTCTGAATCTAACTCTTGTTAATAGATTCTCCCTCTGTGCCTTGAGATGGCGCCTGTGACTGGTGGTGCCATGGCTCATCTCCTGCTGTATAGATTAATAATGGTCATCGTTTCAACATATGTGATCATATCAACCCAAATAACAAATGGATGTCTCTTGACTTTAAGGATTTATGATCGGGACTTTTTGTTTCTCACCAAGGAGTTGATGGAGGGCCTCTTTGATACACAGGACAGGTACAAACAAGTATTTCCTCCTTTTACAATCGATCCTGACTCACCTGACTACTTGCTGCTGTGTCGGGCACCGGGCAAGGTCCACAGGAGATCCAGGAAAAGAGGCTCACGATCCGGTATCCAGGTCAAGAGAAGGCATGCCGCAGCACGCAGGGGTTCCGCTGTCTTCAGTCGCTGGGACCCCGCTCAGTACCTGCGCCAGATTCCTGTCCTCGATGTGTGCGACAGCGTGTCCACGCCACCGCCTGCTCGGACTACAACGAGTGCCCTGGACCCTCCACAGCACTGGAGTTGTGGTCAGGGGTTTTCATTGCCATTGTGTACTTCCATGATTATCCCAGATCTTTCCGCATGGACCAGCTGGAGTTTATGTGACCACTGGACGTGCCTTCGACCAATCCTGCTGCGCAACACGGACACTGCCATCATGACGTTCATTGGCTGCCAGTGTCCTATAGGATCAAGTTTAAAGTTCTGGTCCTGGTCTTCAGAGCCTTGCATGGTCAGGCTCCTTCTTATATCAGTGATCTGATCCAGCCTTACACCCTGAACGGCTCTGAGGTCTGTGGATCAGAACCTGCTGAAGGTTCCACGCTCTCATTTTCTCACTAGGTGACCGATCCTTCCAGGCTGTTGCTCCGAGGCTTTGGAAGGATCTTCTTCCCTCTTTGTGCTCAATTGACTCTGTTGACACCTTCAAGATCAAACTTAAGACTCATCTATTAGTTCACGTTTTTAATGAACTACTTTTGGGCTGCTAGGATTTTGTCTTTTATATTCTGTGTACTTTCTGATGTTTTTGAACTGTGCTGTGAAGTACTTTGTGGCTTTTTGTCGGTGAAAGGTGCTATATAAGTAAACGTTACTTACTTACTAGAGTCTGTTCTGTAATGTCTAAAAATATTTTCCCACTCACATCACACTGCACATATATAATGAGGTATGGCAATCCGCACACCGTTATGATTTTTGAATTTATTTTTTTTATGTTTGTCACCAACTTCATCTGCATATGCTGTGCAATATGTTTGATCATTTCAGCACACGACTAGTCTGATTTATACACCCTTCCCACTTTTGCACCATGGAGCTCCTGTAGTTGGACTAAAGCAGGGAACTTTTGAAACGCGAGCATTCCCTTGCAGGCCGATCTGAATGGAGATGCCATTTCTTCTGTTAATTTAGAATTAATCTCAAGTACTCTTGTTGTCAGAATCTCCTTTTGCTTGGTTTCTGTGATTTCAACAGCTCTACTGTGTGCAATACTATTGCAATGTTTATAGGGTGTTTTTATTCCACAAGCCTTTTTGTGTGTGTCTGCCAATTAACTTTCCAGAAAGCAGAAGAGGTTTTGTGTCTCTACAAATTGTGCCTCCTAAGTTTCCATCTTTACAAAACAGCCAGGTGCAGAACTTCCACTGTGTCCAGCACTGGCTGGTCCAGGTAGCAGGTGGAGTCTCCGTCATCAGCAACCTCTGAGCTGCCGACACCAGCCTCGGCAGGCCCGTCCTGTCCGGTCACCCCGGGCCGGCTGGTGGACTTTCACCGGCAGCATTCCCCGCAGGTGGTGTCGATTGTCCTCAAGCGAGCATCTCGCCTGTCGCTGCACCTTAGAGTCTCCCGTCTTATTTTTCTTTGTAAAACCACAATTTACTAGTAGATTTTCCTTTTCAACATGATGACTGGCTGCTAAATATGGCAGTAAAACAATTCAACGTCTGAAGTTGAGTGGGTGTCTCATTTAAAGGGACATTTAGGACTGGGTTTGTGGCATTTTGTTTAGGACTTCAGTTGTATTTTTCATTTACGTAGTTCCTCCTTTGTATTTTCATACTGGGTTATTGGGTTGGTGAGACGACTGATTTAGTTTTTGTTTTAATTGTTAGATCAGTGAGTCGGGCTTTTGTTTGAGTTTTGTTTTTGTAGTTAAGAGACAGTGAGATCCGGTTTTATTGTATTTAGTGTATTCAATAAATGCAAACCTTCTCCACAGTCGTGTTCGGGTGTATAGTTTTGATGTTTAATAAACTTTTTGCTTCATGCAGCGCCGACTCTGACGCCATCTAGTTGCTGATTGTTTATGTCTCCTTTTCACTCTACCACTGAGGGAGACATAACAGCCGATCAACTGAGCATGTGCAGAAGAACTATTTACGAGCAACATGACCAGTAACTCTGTTTCCATGGAGACGGGGTCGTGATGTTTTCAAAAAGATGGTTTTCAGTGGCTCTGAGCACCATGTTTGTGTAGAAGGACCAAGACTCTGTGGAAGTTTTGTCTTTTGACTGCTGTGTAAACCGAGCCTTAATATTTCTACACATACAGTGAGCTCCATCCGCATGTTCTTAAGCAACATTCTGCTTGAAAGTGTCACAATGTGCACAAGGAGGAACAAAAGCTGCTATGAGCAGCCAGACCTGTAGGGGGCAGTGTAGCAAGCAGGATGAAGCCATGATAGCCAATCAGAATCCTGGAAAAAAGACAGGACGTCACCAATTGTAAAGTAAATCTCCGCCTCCCCGCCTTTAGATGCCAACAGAGACAAAGAGTTTATCCAGATCTCAAGTGTGGCCGGAGTTTTCAGGAGTCATCGTTTATGGTGAGTCGGTGCTGGTTCATGTGTAAATACACCCAAAGTATCACCAGTTTTTCAGATACCCTGGTACGTGTAAACGTGGCCTGAGGGCATCAGTACACACCGGGGGGCTGACGAGACACAGCTGACCTCGTCAGGTGAGGAAACAAAGGCCCAGCAAAAGGACACTGAAGAACCAACATCCCAACATATGATGTCAAACCAACATGAGCAGAACAAGGCTGATGAACAGAACTGGAGCAGAAACATGTTTTTAACAAGTGAACAAAGGTTAACTGACACTAGAACCTAAAAGAGCCACCAAATTCCCCTGAGGAAACAACTCAGACTATCAGCACAGGGCTTGATTCCTTCTCTCATGTAGTTCTAGAAATACTGCAAATTAAAACTTAATTTAATGATTTTATCGTAACAGAGCATTGAAACATTTTGAACTCTCCAAACTAAAGTTTCCTGTGGTTTCTTAGCTGCTTTGATTCTTTCGTGTTCAAGAGCTTATCCTCAGTCTAGATTTCACTCTGATGACATTTTTCTTGTAGTTGGTGGTTTGACTAGGTCAGCTCTGTGTCTCGGATTGCATCCCGAAACACTGTAAAGCAGCAGCTTTTCCTGTTCACTCTATGTGAGCTCGTCCTGGGGATGAGTTTGGACTAGTTTTGGTTAGACAGCGATGATCCTGACACACAGTGTCAGAGTGGATTGGTTAATGTTCCAGCTGCTCGGCCTGACTTAGCAAAAAGGCAAATATGTAAACATGCTGACCATTTAGTGACCAAAAATACATGGAAGACCCCTCTGACCCACCAAGAGAAGGACCAAGAATCAGATATCCTGCACATTGAAAAGTCTGTAAAATAACCCGTTTACACGACAATGTTTTAAAGTGAAAACGCAAAACTTTTGTTAAGTTTTGAATGTCCACTTCTAAAACAGCGGAGCTCAGAGCCACTGAAAACACAACTTTTTGAAAATGGCTCACAAGGTTTCCACGGAAACACAAAAAGACCACAACTTTTCTGAAACGCTGCTTTCATTACAGAAACTAACAACAGCGCCAACTAGTGGCCGAACATGAAAACTACATGGTTTTCAGCATTTCTGCCATTTCTGTGAAAACGAACATCGTTTTCAAAATGATGAAATGTCAATGCGAAACTGTTCTGAGAGGAAAATGTAAAAAACGATGTGTTGTAAACGAGTCGTGAGAGAAATGTGTCTTCAGAGCCTCGGTGGAGTTTCTCCTCTCTTCCTGAAGAAAATCAGCCTTGCTGGTTTACATGCAGACATTACTAAAACAATTCCATGAACAAATTAGCAAATCAGCATCACCGCAGTCACTGTAGCTCTGTACACGCTATACGTGTGCGAGTAGGGCTTGTAGCAGCGTTTGCCATACAGTATTTCTAACTGTTCTTTGCAGGTGAGAGTGAGGTGACCGACTGAACCCACAGAAAATCTGAAGCTCAGGAGCCTCATTACCAGCAATACCTTTTATATTCTGTCATTCACTCTATTTTTGGTGTAAAATATTTGATTGGTGCACCTTTAAAGACGCGATTGACCTTGCAGTTACACTCTCCTGACTGTGAGAAGTGTGTGCAGAGGGTAAATACTCAGACAGCAGAGGGCCGACTCTCTTCTGCACCGAGGTCGGTGAATGAAGAGGAGGAATGCTGCCTGCTGGCATGTTTGTGTTTTTCATGCTGCTCTTTGTTACACTGAGTACCTCGTTTCGCAACAGCAGACAGCCGAAGGAAAGAAGACGTGAGATCAGGAGAGTTCACTAACTGTATGCAGGCTCTGATATTTTTCACAAATATCCCACAATTGCACCAAGAAGTAAAACCAGTGTAAAACTGTGTATGTATTTCAAAGCAGAGGCGGTTTAATAAGGCATCAACCAGCAGACATTTACTGAACTCAACTCATCAATACAAACATTAAACTTCTAAAAGGCTGGAGTGGTTAGCTGTGAATCATTCATATTGTTTCCCCTGGAAACAGACACGGCTCATAGAAAGTTCCACTCTGAACCAACAGCTACTCTGTCTATAGTTTACACTGAATGTTTTTGCGAAAGTAATCCCTTACTAACACGTTACTGCAATAACTGCAATACTGTGGTGAAGAAGGAGCGAAGCCAAAAGGCGAGGCTCTGGATTTAAAGCTCCATCTTCGTTCCTCCCCTCACCTATGGTCAGGAGCTTTGGGTCATGACCGAAAGAAGGAGATCCTGGATACAAGCGGTTGAAATGAGTTTCCTCCGTAGAGTGGCTGGGCGCACCCTTAGAGATAGGGTGAGGAGCTCCGTCACCAGGGAGGAGCTCTGAGTAGAGCTGCTGCTCCTCCACATCCAGAGCAGCCAGCTGAGGCTCCAGCTTCTGTTTGGGATGCCCCCCGGACGCCTCCCTAGGGAGGTGTTCCGGGCATGTCCCTCTGGTAGGAGGCCTCGGGACAGACCTAGGACACACTATGTCTCTCAGCCGGCCTGGGAACGCCTTGGGGTCCCACCAGAAGAGCTGGAGGACGTGTCTGGGACGAGGGACGTCTGGACATCCCCGCTGAGACAGCTGCCCCCAAGACCCGGACTGGATAAGAGGAGGACAATGGATGGATGGATAGATGGATGGATGGATGGATGGATGGATGGATGGTGGATGGATGATGGATGGTGGATGGTGGATGGATGATGGATGATGGATGGTGGATGGATGGATGGATGGTGGATGGATGGATGGATGGATGGATGGTGGATGGTGAATGGTGGATGGATGGTGGATGATGGATGGTGGATGGATGATGGATGGTGGATGGATGGATGGATGGTGGATGGTGGATGGATGGATGGATGGATGGATGGATGGATGGATGGATGGATGGTGAATGGTGGATGGTGGATGGATGGTGGATGGTGGATGGTGGATGGTGGATGGTGGATGGTGGATGGTGGATGGATGATGGATGGTGGATGGTGGATGGTGGATGGATGATGGATGGTGGATGGTGGATGGATGGTGGATGGATGGTGGATGGTGGATGGTGGATGGTGGATGGATGGTGGATGGTGGATGGTGGATGGATGGATGGATGGTGAATGGTGGATGGTGGATGGTGGATGGATGATGGATGGTGGATGGATGGTGGATGGTGGATGGTGGATGGTGGATGGTGGATGGTGGATGGTGGATGGATGATGGATGGTGGATGGTGGATGGATGGTGGATGGTGGATGGTGGATGGATGGATGGATGGATGGATGGATGGATGGTGAATGGTGGATGGTGGATGGATGGTGGATGGTGAATGGATGATGGATGGTGGATGGTGGATGGTGGATGGTGGATGGATGATGGATGGTGGATGGATGGTGAATGGTGGATGGTGGATGGATGGTGGATGGTGGATGGATGGTGAATGGTGGATGGTGGATGGATGGTGGATGGTGGATGGATGGTGGATGGTGAATGGTGGATGGATGATGGATGGTGGATGGATGGTGAATGGTGGATGGTGGATGGATGATGGATGGTGGATGGTGGATGGATGGTGGATGGATGGTGGATGGTGGATGGTGGATGGTGGATGGATGGTGGATGGTGGATGGTGGATGGATGGATGGATGGATGGATGGATGGATGGTGAATGGTGGATGGTGGATGGTGGATGGATGATGGATGGTGGATGGATGGTGGATGGTGGATGGTGGATGGTGGATGGTGGATGGTGGATGGTGGATGGATGATGGATGGTGGATGGTGGATGGATGGTGGATGGTGGATGGTGGATGGTGGATGGATGGTGGATGGTGGATGGTGGATGGATGGATGGATGGATGGATGGATGGATGGATGGATGGATGGATGGTGAATGGTGGATGGTGGATGGATGGTGGATGGTGAATGGATGATGGATGGTGGATGGTGGATGGTGGATGGTGGATGGATGATGGATGGTGGATGGATGGTGAATGGTGGATGGTGGATGGATGGTGGATGGTGGATGGATGGTGAATGGTGGATGGTGGATGGATGGTGGATGGTGGATGGATGGTGGATGGTGAATGGTGGATGGATGATGGATGGTGGATGGATGGTGAATGGTGGATGGTGGATGGATGGTGGATGGTGGATGGATGGTGGATGGTGGATGGATGGTGAATGGTGGATGGTGGATGGATGGTGGATGGATGGTGAATGGTGAATGGTGGATGGATGGTGGATGGTGGATGGATGGTGGATGGTGAATGGTGGATGGTGGATGGATGGTGGATGGATGGTGGATGGATGATGGATGGTGGTGGATGGATGATGGATGTAAAATTGCATTAAATAGTAAATGTCTTTTGCCTATAACTTCCTTATTTGTTAAGATATCTGAACGGTTTTGGTGTCATTTCCTTTGGTTCCAGTTGTTTGGACCTGTTGCATTCAAGTTGGTCGACTTTTTAATTTTTCTTTACATCCCTACTTAAAGTGGTGGCAGAGTGAAGGGGAGGTGGATGGATGAGACTCTAGGATGAAGGTTTCTCCTCTCTATCTGCTGGGTCGTGGTTCAGCCCCTCCTGCAGAGGTCAGTTCACCAGAGGAGGAGATGGAGCTGGTCCTCATGTGGAGCAGGGTGAGGGCCTGAAACCACACACACACACACACACACACACACACACACACACACACACACACACACACACACACACACACACACACACACACACACACACACACACACACACACACACACACACAGAGCCGGTCAGCAGAGTACCACAACGATTTGTAAGCTCCACTCCATGAAAGTCATTAGGAGACACGGAGGTTCATTCTGATGCCATCGATTCAGAACCTGATCTACAAGTTATCTTGTAGGAGCGCTGAGAGCTGTTAAGAAACAGAGAATCCCAAATCCCATGTGGACTAACAAACTGAAATACTTGTATTAACAGTAAAACAAACTTAATGAGAATCGTATTCAGAGTTGGCCAAACCTCCGAGGACAGAGCAGCAACAAACCACATTCCTGTCCCTAACATTGTCCCTTTTAATACGTGTCCCTTCATGAAATGTTGCGGGATGTTTCTGTCCAGTAAAATCAGGCTTTGAATTGTCCACGACATTTTGTTGGAGGTTTGAACATTTCAGGAACCAAAGCTGCAGGTGACACTGTGACAGCAAACTGTAGGATTGGAGCTACTCTTCTACTTTGCTGAATAAAAACTTGATGAAAAACAGACGTTGGGATGGACAAACATGAAAAGAAGTGACAGTTTAAAAATGTTTTTCATCTTGTTCATATACTCAAATTATGTTTTGTCATTCGTTGCCTGAGGACATCGTCATGCAGATGTTCTGCTGAAGCAGCGACGTCAATGTTTGGAGATGTGCTCCTCTGGACAATGAGAACAAACTCAATGTTTCTGCTTGACCAGCTACTACTACTTTAAGAAAAACACACACAGCTACGTTTTACTGCAAAAACTATACTGAGACTGACTTACTTTTACAACGTTGTGTTCTCCGAACTCAAGCTGAAAAAAACTTCCAACAAAGATGGGAAGAAGAAAAAGAATGTGAGGGAAATGTGTCAAGGAGTGCAGGTGGTGTGTGGACAGACCCAAGACGATCCAAGGACAACAGAGGGACAGGGTTTAAATCCACTGGGAAGGGGTGGACACAAGTGGAACACAATGATGGGAGCACACAGAGGGAGAAGGTCAATAGGTAATTGGAAACACGAGGTGAGACACACAGGGACAGACACAGAGACCTGACACAATGGATATCTTAATGTTGTCTGAAGTACACCTTTACAAATCAGCTTTTTCAGTTCATCAATTTGTCCAGTTATGAATTCCTGGAGAACGTTGACTCTCTCACTGTACAGCCTGCGCTTGTGGAACGGAGGAAGGCCAGGACGAGCTGGATAAACAGTGCTGCCCCTAGTGGCGACCACTTCTCCTCAATCTGACCTCCTCAATGGGACAAGTCCAACAACATCGCAACAACTGTCTCGCTGGACAAAAGGGTATACATCATGGTATATAAATACTCCCTTCCAGATCAAGATCAACATTGTTCAGATGTCTGAATATTTAGGAAACTATTTCTGACAGCTTCCTTTTAGCACTTTTTGATAACGTGACTAACTTAACCTTTGGCTTCATCTCAAAATTCTAACTACATCTGAAGTACCTTTGAGCCTACTAAGAAGTACTGCTCTGTGAAGGAAGGTTACCATTTCTATTTGTCTGTGATTCAAAGTGAATCAAAAAGTCCTTCCAGGAACCTCCAGAGACCAGACGAGGAGGAAGAGTAAGGCTGGTGTGCTCAGCATGAGCAAACTACTCATCTTCACTCATCTTCATCATCCCAAGCTGCTCAGGGGGAACAGCAACTTTCCTCTGAATCCCAGGGGGACTGAAGAGCATGGAGGAGGAGGAGGAGGGGGGGGGGGGGGGCAGCAGGAGGAGGAGGAAGAGCAGGAAGAGGAGGAGGAGCAGGAGGATAAAAAGGGGGAGGGGGAGGAGGAGGGGGAGGAGGAAGAGCAGGAAGAGGAGGAGGGGGGGCAGCAGGAGGAGGAGGAAGAGCAGGAAGAGGAGGAGGAGCAGGAGGATAAAAAGGGGGAGGGGGAGGAGGAGGGGGGAGGACAAAGAGCAGGAAGAGGAGGAGGAGCAGGAGAATGAAGAGGGGGAGGAGGACGATAAAAAAGGGGGAGGGGGAGGAAAAGGGGGAAGAGCAGGAGGAGGAAGACAAGGACGAGGAGGAGGATGACAAGGATGGAGGAGCAGGAAGAGGAGGATGGAGGAGGAGGAAGAGCAGTGATCCATCAAAGACGTGTAGGACGAGCTTCACTGTCTGCTTGGTTTTGTTTCCTCCTCAGATCAAATTCTTTAAAAGTGAGCAAATGCTGCCGGCGCTAATTAGAGGAAGATGCAGCAGCGAAAAGCTGAAGCTTCAGTAATGAGTCACATCGCCGTGACAACACTGAGAATTACCTCCATGGGCCAGCACAGAGCAGAACATACAGGAGCTTCAGTTGACTGGAGAACCCCCAGTGACGTTCAGCTCCAACTTTGTGTTTCCAGAAAATCTCATTTTCATGGTTTCATGTTTGAACTTTGTCTTCTGAAGTCACCTGATGGAGTCCACCAGCCTGTTTGGTTCTTTCTCTCTTCTAAATTCATGTGGAGCCTCTCCTGTTTGGTCCTGATTGGTTGAGAGTGAATCTTTACAAACTGGCTGATCCAGCTCAGAGAAAAATACAGACACATGAAGGACTGTGGAGAATGTTCAGGACCTGCTGGATTCTAAGATCCTGCATGGAGACAATCATGGTCCTGTATGGAGACAATCAGAGGTCCTGTATGGAGACAATCAGAGGTCTTGTATGGAGACAATCAGAGGTCCTGTATGGAGACAATCAGAGGTCCTGCATGGAGACAATCAGAGGTCTTGTATGGAGACAATCAGAGATCCTGCATGGAGACAATCAGAGGTCTTGTATGGAGACAATCAGAGGTCCTGTATGGAGACAATCAGAGATCCTGCATGGAGACAATCAGAGGTCCTGCAGGGAGACAATCAGAGGTCCTGCATGGAGACAATCAGAGGTCTTGTATGGAGACAATCAGAGGTCCTGTATGGAGACAATCAGAGATCCTGCATGGAGACAATCAGAGGTCCTGTATGGAGACAATCAGAGGTCCTGCAGGGAGACAATCAGAGGTCCTGCATGGAAACAATCAGAGGTCCTGCATGGAGACAATCAGAGGTCCTGCAGGGAGACAATCAGAGGTCCTGCATGGAGACAATCAGAGGTCCTGCAGGGAGACGATCATGGTCCTGCATGGAGACAATCAGAGGTCCTGCATGGAGACAATCATGGTCCTGCATGGAGACAATCAGAGGTCCTGCATGGAGACGATCATGGTCCTGCATGGAGACAATCAGAGGTCCTGCAGGGAGACGATCATGGTCCTGCATGGAGACAATCAGAGGTCCTGCATGGAGACAATCATGGTCCTGCATGGAGACAATCAAAGGTCCTGCAGGGAGACGATCAGAGGTCCTGCATGGAGACCATCAGAGGTCCTGCATGGAGACAATCAGAGGTCCTGCAGGGAGACAATCAGAGGTCCTGCATGGAAACAATCAGAGATCCTGCATGGAGACGATCAGAGATCCTGCATGGAGACCATCAGAGGTCCTGCATGGAGACAATCAGAGATCCTGCAGGGAGACAATCAGAGGTCCTGCATGGAGACAATCAGAGGTCCTGCATGGAGACAATCAGAGGTCCTGTATGGAGACAATCAGAGGTCCTGTATGGAGACAATCAGAGGTCTTGTATGGAGACAATCAAAGATCCTGTATGGAGACAATCAGAGATCCTGCATGGAGACAATCAGAGGTCTTGTATGGAGACAATCAGAGGTCCTGTATGGAGACAATCAGAGATCCTGCATGGAGACAATCAGAGGTCCTGTATGGAGACAATCAGAGGTCCTGCAGGGAGACAATCAGAGGTCCTGCATGGAGACAATCAGAGGTCCTGCATGGAGACAATCAGAGATCCTGCATGGAGACAATCAGAGGTCCTGCATGGAGACGATCATGGTCCTGCATGGAGACAATCAGAGGTCCTGCAGGGAGACGATCAGAGGTCCTGCATGGAGACGATCAGAGGTCCTGTATGGAGACCATCAGAGGTCCTGCATGGAGACAATCAGAGGTCCTGTATGGAGTTGATCAGACCTTCAAGGAGGGACAGTCATCTTCCAGGAGAGACAGTCATTTTCAAGGAGGGACAGAATCAACTCATCTATAAAAATGGTAGGACTTTTGATATTAACACACACGACAGACTATTTTATTGAAGTACTCCTGATAAATGTAATGTGTGTTCTGACGTTCAGACATGACATGAAATATCAGGTCACTGTAATTATTGTGACGTGTTAAAGCTGGAAAGTGTCACCGAAGGCATGAAATTTAAAGGGAAAAGTGAGAATCTAAAATGTGAAGTGTGTATCAAAGGCAAATCAGCACAGAGCAGAACTCCAGATCCAGATGAAAAAGCTAAAGGTGGAGTTGAACTTGTTCATGCAGACCTGGCTGGACCCAGAGAGCCAGCAGCTCACACTATTCAGGAGCTATGTTCACTTATTTTCTCAAAGCTAAGAGTGATACTGTTAAAGCTACTGAGAGATTCATTGCTGATGTTGCCCCTTATGGAAAAATCTAATGCATAAGGTCAGACGATGGAACAGAGTTTACAGCTTCTGTGTTTAAGTCACATTCATTCATTCATTTTCTTCCGCTTATCCGTTTCCGGGTTGCGGGGGTGACAGTCTGAGCACTGTCACCCAGATCACAATGCACCATTTAAGAACCTTCCTGCAGGTGGTGAGCCCACGTCACAGCTTGGTGAAAATGCCATCAGACAGGAAACCTCAGCTCCTTACCTGCCCCATCAGAATGGGACCGCAGAAAGAGCTTGGAGGACCTTGTTTGAAATGCCAAGATGTATAATGATTGTGAGCAAACTACCAAAAGAGTTGTGGACCTATGTAGTACAAACTGCTGCTATCATCAGAAATAGATGCTACAGTAGACGTCTTGAACAAACCCCATATTACGTGCTCACTGGGAAGAAACCGGACCTGTCCACAGTGAGAGCTTCAGGCTCAGAATGTTTTGCATACAAACATGATAAGAAAAGGTTTGACACCCGCTGTGAGAAGGGGGTACTGTATCTGTTGGTCACGACAAAAACAGTCCTGCATCTTCAGTTTTCTATCCAGACACAGGGAAAGTGATGAAAAACCGACTGGTGAAGTTTGTCACAAAGAAAACAAATGAAAGTAACACTGAGACAGACGAAGACATGGATGATCAGTTTGAAAATAGAAAGAGCTGAAATTCAGCCACCAAAACCTGATGTGACCAATTTAACCTCTCAAGAAGTGAAAGTAGAGCGGAGTGAATCCCAAACCAACTTAAAAAGTGAAGATGAGAGTAGCCATAGTGCTCGCTATCCAGAGAGGGAGAGGAGACCACCTCAGTTCTAGACCGACTCTAATTATGAAGTAAAATTTGACGAAGATCAAACATTGACAAATACTGACTATTGTTATGGTGTGACATGTGATGTCCCCCAGACCCCCCAGGAAGCACTGAGCTCTTCAAAGTCAGAACTGTGGGATGAGGCTATGAAAGAAGAAATGGACTCTGATTGAGAACGATCCCTTTACACTAACACCCCAGCCTGAAGGTAAACATTCAGTGGGGGGCAGATGGGTTCATAATGTCAAAGTAAACCCGGATGAGCCAATATACAAGGCGAGCTATGTGGCAAAAGGTGATAGTCAAGTGGCTGGTATTGATAATAAAGAAACTTGTTCACCTACTGCTGATATGACCTCTGTACGTGTCCTAATGCAGCTTGCAGCTCAGGATGATTTAGAACTACATCAGAGGGATGTTAAAACTGGATATCTGCATGCCCCAATAGACTATGAGATGTACATGGAGCAGCCAGAAGGGTTTGAAATCATGTCAAAAGCAGGAGAGATGTGTGTAAGCTCAATAAGTCACTGTATGGTCTGAAGCAATCAGGACGAAACTGGAATAAGATGCTACATGATTCATTTATTGAAAACGACTTTGTCCAAAACCCAGCAGACTATTGTGTTTACAGTAAACAATCTGACAATGAAAGGATCATATTGATCATTGGGCTTGATGACTTTATTATTGCAGAGTGATTGTAAAGTACTCCAAAGTGTAAAGGAAATGTTGGGTGCAAAATTCAAAACTAAAGATCTTGGGAAACTGAGGCATTTCCTTGGATAGACCAGAAACAAGGAGAAATAAAAATGAATCACAAGAGATACGTCTCCAAAAGTTTGGAAGGATTTGACATGACGAAGTGCAACCCAAGATCAACACCATGTGACATGAAAATGAAATATGACAGTGAGGGTGAACCTGCTGAAGTGTTTGGCAGTTTAATCTATGTAATGACATGTACTCCACCAGGCCGGAGTTTTCTTGTTGGTAAATTGTCACAATATCTTTCTGAACCAGAACAACAACACAGGGTTGGAACTAAACATGTGTTTACATGGTTTCTCACGGGGGGTTGTGGAACACGGGTCGGCGCAGAGAACATCTCAATCTGGATTAGCACAAGTGGTGCAGAACTACTTCCGTGTCTACAAAGGCACATGTAATTAGTGTACTGCACCCCAAGACGTGCTCTGCGTGTCTATTGAAAAACAGCACAGAATGAAGATTTAAGAAGCTTTATTGTCATTGTACAAAATACAGCAGCATTCTGTTTGGTTGCATTTCTCCTATAGCAGCAGCAGAATGTCACATTCACAGTTAGATAACAAACAGTATTTATTTAAAGACAACCAGACCTTGAAGCCCTCGCGTGGCGGCCCACATTTAGCCCCCGGGCCTTGAGTTTGACACATGTGCTCTAAAGGAAGCATTGAGCCTCCTTCCCTTTGCTTATTGAGAATTCAGACAGTCCTTATCATGGCCGCCACACTAAACACTGAAGGTGAAGGACAAGTGGACAGAGAAGGAGACAGGAGGGACAATGAGGACGCACCTGAAGGATCCCTCACGCAGGCATTCAGGCTCACTGAACAGAATTAAAAGCAAAATAAAATGAAAGAATCACTAAAATTCCAAAAGACAAACCTGTTGAAAGTATGATGCAAAGATACAATAAATGAGCGCCAGCAGACGGGCCTTCAGTTAAACACAAGAGAAGAATCCTGAGTGATCCTGATCGGGAGGATATTGTACAACAGTTTGCAAAACCCAGGAGGAAGGTTTGATTACCTAATGAAGCCAAGACTTTCACATTCAATGTGCACTTTTTGTTATTTAGCAGTTCAGTTTTTCCTTTCTTGGTGTGAGAAATTGACTGCTTTTCAATTGATTATGTTGAAATGTTAACGCGTGAGTTGACAGGGAAGTTAAACTGGTGCGATCATTTATTTTTGTTTGGTCTCTGTAGTGGCTCCATGGAAAGAATTCTTTTTGCTGGATTATTTCAGCCGATATCTCTTTTACCTTAATGTTAATGTTAATGCTACGTTAATGTTAATGAGACTTGTCAAATGTACACAGAGGAGGCAGGCCGGTAAGGAGACAGATGGGCCAGGATAAGATCTGAACACCTGAAACAAGAGGACAGTTTCAGCCAGTGGAGACAGGAACCTCACATCCACCTGATACATGAAGCTTCAACCTGAGATCAGAATCAGACAGAATCACACTCATGCTGGAGGGAAACTCGAGCTCGAAGCTGGAAGATACACCACTCCACAGAGGTGGGGAGGGGGGGGGGGGGGGGGGGATGAAGGTAAAATACACAACAAAAATAAAACAGTCTCTTCAAAATGAAAGACCTCTACCAACAGTCAGACTGTGTACGCCATCAGATCATTGGCATGAGGCTGACGGAGGCTCTGCCTTTATCAATGTGCCTTAAAGGGAAAATCCATTGATACGTATTGATTCTGATGGTTGACTTGAAACAGAAAACTACCATCTAGTATCGCGTTTAATGCCGTCCAAAGATTTCAGGTGGGAGTGAAGCTCTTCAGTTTTCATGTTGTTGTTAGTTGAAATGAAACTTGTAGTTTTGTGTGTTTTTCATCACATTTGACACCATGGCTGGTGTGATGACTGGTTTGTCCTGTAGAGGGCAGCATACAGTCCGAGAGGAAATGAGGAGGGTGGAGGATGTGGAAGCAAGCAGGAGGAAGAGATGCTCCACCCATCAGTGTCACATTCTGACTGATTAAACCAGGGGAGCTTCACACACACACACACACACACACACACACACACACACACACACACACACACACACACACACACACACACACACACACACACACACACACACACACACACACACCAGTTAGCCTCCAGTAAATACGAATCTTTCAAAATGTCTCCAACACACGACTGATCAAACAATGATTTGTGGGAAAAGTAGCTGATATTAGTGTTTTTTCTTTGAATGAAAAGCCAAAGCGTGGAGCATGTTCAGCCGATTCTCAGCCTGGTGTCTTTACGTCGGAGTAACATCACTACCCTTCATCTTCATCTCCGTCGCTCTCCATCTGCCGTCCTTCTTCCAGCCTCCATCATCTCCCTGCTGCTCTGCTTCATGTGATCATATCCAGATGTTTCTTCCAGGTTCTGCTCAGTTTCAGGTCTCAGGATAACTGGGGGAGTTTCACATGAGCTGTGCTGCTTTTTACTTGTAGACCTTGAAAACTAAAAAAAAGTTTAACTTTTATTTTTTGTCTGTAGTAGAACTCCACTACAGTTAAACACCACTTGGTGTCAACCTTTTGTGAGATTGATTTTTTTCCGTTCGTTCGTTCATTTTAATTTCAAACACAAGTAAACACATAATACATTGAAGCTGAAAATCTGAACAAAAGTGTGTTTGAAAATGAGTAGGAGGAAACAAAAGCTTATTAAAAGCTCCCCCATCTCCAGTTAAACTATTTGCGCCGCTTTATTTTTATTGAACCAATCATACAGAGGTGTGCAGTGAGGGGCAGTGAGGGGCAGTGAGGGGCAGCGAGGGGCAGCAAGGGGCAGCGAGGGGCAGTGAGGGGCAGCGAGGGGCAGTGAGGGGCAGCGAGGGGCAGTGAGGGGCAGCGAGGGGCAGCGAGGCCAGCACTGCCTGCCCTCTCAATAATGATTCTTTCTGTTTTTTCTAGTTGAAAAGTGATTTTGAAATCTGTGTCTGGAATCAATTAGGCTGCTTGTTCAGGGTGCAACTTCATCCAGAAAACGAATGGATATATTTTGTGGAGCTCTAATGTCCTCTGTCTTCTAAACAATATTGACGGAACGCCCCAGGGCAAGCAGAGTTTCTAGTGCTGGTCTGGGTGTCGTCATTGAGATGAGCTTCACTGATTGGCCCATGGGCAGGTGGTGATGACGCACTGTTATTATCTGATGTTCTGGAGTGGATGGCGGCGAATTTAACAGCAAGATCAGATGATACGATAGTGGACCTGCGTCGGGGCCTTTTTGAAGGCGCTTGTTTGCAGAAAAAATAGAAATTGTGAGTCGAGGAAGACCGACAGCAACAATAGATGTAACTCAGACCAACAAAGGCTTTGAGCAGCATTTTACTGTGGAAACTACCGACACTACGACTGGGTGGCAGTGAGCCGGAGCTCACCAAGCTGTTCCTCTGGTCATGGTGACTCTTCAGTACAGCTCCAGAAGCTGTTCCTCTGGTCATGTTGACTCTTCAGTACAGCTCCAGAAGCTGTTCCTCTGGCCATGTTGACTCTTCAGTACAGCTCCAGAAGCTGTTCCTCTGGTCATGTTGACTCTTCAGTACAGCTCCAGAAGCTGTTCCTCTGGTCATGTTGACCCTTCAGTAAAGCTCCAGATGCTGTTCCTCTGGTCATGTTGACTCTTCAGTACAGCTCCAGAAGATGTTCCGCTGGTCATGTTGACTCTTCAGTACAGCTCCAGAAGCTCTTCCGCTGGCCATGTTGACTCTTCAGTACAGCTCCAGAAGCTGTTCTGCTGGCCATGTTGACTCTTCAGTACAGCTCCAGAAGCTGTTCCTCTGGCCATGTTGACTCTTCAGTACAGCTCCAGAAGCTGTTCCTCTGGTCATGTTGACTCTTCAGTCCAGCTCCAGAACATGGAGCAGCAGTGCTTTTAGCAGCCTCATAGAGCCGTTCTTCAAGAAGGATGGCAGGATGGATTTGATCTGCCAGTGATGGTGAGTGCTAGTTTATTTTTACTTCCTCTAGATTAGATTGGCGCTGCTGTTGTCCTTTGGTGCAGTTATTGATTGTAGTGTTGTTTCCTATACAGCCGTGGCGCCGCCACCATTCAGGTACATCAGGTTTCAGGTTCGACCAACACAATATCGCTCCCTTCATTCATCTCCGCATCGCCTCGGTCTCCGTTATTGTCATTCACACAGACAGACGAGCGTGCATGCATGACAGTAGTGCACGAGACTCGCACAGTCCGAACCCCCCGTCGGACACTACAATT
Source organism: Lipophrys pholis (assembly GCF_963383615.2). Lineage (NCBI taxonomy): Eukaryota > Metazoa > Chordata > Actinopteri > Blenniiformes > Blenniidae > Lipophrys > Lipophrys pholis. The sequence continues at coordinate 1,497,099 of NC_137630.1, read as the reverse complement.
CCCCCACCCCCACCACAAAGCCCCGTTTACGTGACAACCAAAACTAGTGTCACCGCTAAACTTTCTTCACTTTTAGGGTCCGTTTACACAACGAGATGCTCAGATCCACTGCAGCCGTTACTTTTTCATCCCGGCTCCCAAGATGGGACTTGTCCTTCACGCTCATGATTCTCCCCCTGCAGAGACAGTCGGAGGTAACAGAGCGCTGTGCCTGTGCCTGTGCACCTCCGCTGTGGTAAGTAGTTCTTTTGCTCATGCACGAGTATCAAACATGGCGGTCTCCTCAGTGGCATGACTCTCAGTCCCTATTCTAGTTTTATAGTGGACATTGGTCGTTTTATAGTTGAGACTCACCGCTGATAGCATTCGTAAACTCAGTAACCCAGGCACACAGCGACCGCGACCCCTGGAGCCCCCGACACCCACCAAATACAGAGAAAGGCATCAGCACGACCTAACCAGAGCCAAGGTGCCCGAAAGCCACTGCACCAGTGGGGGGGTGCTCTACCCTGCCAGTACCGGCTCCACCTAGGCCCACAACAGAACCCAGTCCCACACCAAAATAATGAAACATTTCTCATTCTAATATGGATCGAGACAATTTACCTTTCAAAACCAATCATGGCAAACTGACCGTGGAGGATGGATTCCTAAAACAAGGTCTCTGAGACCAGTGAAATCATGACGCTGGACTCATTTTCTCTCTGGTGGATCAATAGTATAATATGATAGATAGTTTTTAAGGTGATTTCAATAATACCAAAATGTGTCCTCGGGTTGGTAATAATTGTAGAGAAGACCTTCTTGATGGGGGAGAGGGGATTCATTTCGACAAACAGAATCACAGTCACCATAAGAGGAAGACCAGTGTTTGAAGTTGGTGAGAGGGGGCAGTAAGTGGTGATGAATAGTTCAGCCGAGCAACAATATTGGATTGATTAAAACCAAATTGGTGAAGGAGTTTGTCATAAGCATTAACCTACACTGCTGTGAATGCTCATGTTACTTTCTGGCAAGCACATTTTGCAGTGACGACATGGGTACATGTTGGGAAATGCAAATTAAACTGATTCTGTTAATTTAATGTTGCTACTTAATGAAATGACATTAATTAGATGTGTCACACACATCTACAGTGAGCTGGAATATTGTTGGTGCTACTGAGCAGCTTGTCTGCTCTGTTCTGCAGCAGGTGGAGGATTACATGGAGCCGAGGGAGCGTCAACCTCCAACATACTGCAATCAAAAGAGCTTTCGGTCAATCAAAACATCAGAATGAAATGAAAAACTCAGACACATCTCTCTGTGAATGTCCACAAACGACTGAATGAGGGTTTCTTAAGAAATAGTATATTTATTTTAATAACCAGATTGGTTTGAAATTGTTTGGTAAAAAAATACATCCATCTGTCGATAGATCCATCATGGGCCCCTCTTAATATGGAGTCTTCAGGCCCGTTCACATTTCCCTGTTTGATCCGGACCAGAGTCTCTTCAGGGAGTTTCTGGCAAAAACCGTTTCAATTTGGGTGTCGAACATTCCCCTGAACTTTGGTCTGGATCTTACAAATTGAAATCCTGGGTCTTGGTTATCATACAAACAGTCTCTCCAGAGAACGGGGGGAGAGGATGTCACGTAGAGCACAATGCATTCTGGGTACTAAATAAACAAAGCTGACCACACAAATCAAGAGAAGCAGATGCAGAAAGGAAAAGTTGGAAAATATCACTTGTGCAGATGTGGAGTAGTGAAGAAACGTAGTGAGGAAGAAGTAGATATGAGGAAGAAGTAGATATGAGGAAGGAGAGAGGAGGAAGGAGAGAGGAGGAAGTAGTGAGGAGAAGTGAGGAAGAAGTAGATATGAGGAAGGAGAGAGGAGGAAGGAGAGAGGAGAAAGTAGTGAGGAGAAGTGAAGAAGAAGTACAGAGGAGGAAGTAGAGATGAAGTAGTGAGGAAAAAGTAGTGAGAAAGGAAGTAGAGAGGAGTAGAGAGAAGGAAATAGTGAGGAGGAAGTAGAGGAAGAAGTCGTGACGAAGAAGTAGAGAGGAGGAAGGAGAGAGGAAGAAGTAGAGAGGAGGAAGGAGAGAGGAAGAAGTAGAGAGGAGGAAGTAGTGAGGAGGAAGAAGAGAGGAGGAAGTAGAAAGGAAGAAATAGAGAGGAGGAAGTAGAAAGGAGGAAGTAAAGAGGAGGAAGTAGTGAGGAGGAAGTAGAGAGGAGGAGGTAGAGAGGAGGAAGTAGTGAGGAGGAAGTAGTGAGGAAGAAGTAGAGAGGAGGAAGTAGTGAGGAGGAAGTAGTGAGGAGGAGGTAGAGAGGAGGAAGTAGAAAGGAGGAAGTAAAGAGGAGGGAGTAGTGAGGAGGAAGTAGAGAGAAGGACGAAGAGAGAAAGAAGTAGTAAGGAGGAAGTAGTGAGGAAGAAGTAGTGAGGAGGAAGTAGAGAGGAAGAAGTACAGAGGAAGAAGTACAGAGGAGGAAGTAGTGAGGAGGAGGTAGAGAGGAGGACGTAGAAAGGAAGAATAATTGAGGAGTAGTGAGGAAAACGTAGAGAGGAAGAAGTAGAGAGGAGGAAGGAGAGAGGAAGAAGTACAGAGGAGGAAGTAGTGAGGAGGAGGTAGAGAGGAGGAAGGAGAGAGGAGGAAGTAGTGAGGAGGAAGAAGAGAGGAGGAAGTAGAAAGGAAGAAATAGAGAGGAGGAAGTAGAAAGGAGGAAGTAAAGAGGAGGAAGTAGTGAGGCGGAAGTAGAGAGGAGGAAGTAGTGAGGAGGAGGTAGAGAGGAGGAAGTAGTGAGGAGGACGTAGTGAGGAGGAAGTAAAGAGGAGGACGAAGAGAGAAAGAAGTAATGCGGAGGAAGTAGTGAGGAAGAAGTAGTGAGGAGGAAGTAGAAACGAAGAAGTATTGAGGAGTAGTGAGGAAAACGTAGAGAGGAGGAAGTAGAGATGAAGTAGTGAGGAAAAAGTAGAGAGGAAGAAGTAGAGAGGAAGAATTAGAGAGGAGGAAGGAGAGAGGAAGAAGTACAGAGGAGGAAGTAGTGAGGAGGAGGTAGAGAGGAGGAAGTAGAAAGGAAGAAGTAGTGAGGAGTAGTGAGGAAAACGTAGAGAGGAGGAAGTAGAGAGGAAGAAGTAGAGAGGAGGAAGGAGAGAGGAGGAAGTAAAGAGGAGGAAGAAGAGAGGAGGAAGTAGAAAGGAAGAAATAGAGAGGAGGAAGTAGAAAGGAGGAAGTAAAGAGGAGGAAGTAGTGAGGCGGAAGTAGAGAGGAGGAAGTAGTGAGGAGGAAGTAGTGAGGAAGAAGTAGAGAGGAGGAAGTAGTGAGGAGGAAGTAGTGAGGAGGATGTAGAGAGGAGGAAGTAGAAAGGAGGAAGTAAAGAGGAGGAAGTAGTGAGGAGGAAGTAGAGAGAAGGACGAAGAGAGAAAGAAGTAGTGAGGAGGAAGTAGTGAGGAAGAAGTAGTGAGGAGGAAGTACAGAGGAAGAAGTACAGAGGAAGAAGTACAGAGGAGGAAGTAGTGAGGAGGAGGTAGAGAGGAGGACGTAGAAAGGAAGAAGTATTGAGGAGTAGTGAGGAAAACGTAGAGAGGAGGAAGTAGAGAGGAAGTAGTAGAGAGGAGGAAGGAGAGAGGAAGAAGTACAGAGGAGGACGTAGTGAGGAGGAGGTGGAGAGGAGGAAGTAGAAAGGAAGAAGTAGAGAGGAAGAAGTAGAGATGAAGTAGTGAGGAAGAAGTTGAGAGGACGAAAGAGAGAGGAAGAAGTAGTAAGGAGGAAGTAGAGAGGAGGAAGTAGAGAGGAGGATGTAGAGAGGAAGAAGTTGAGAGGAGGAAGGAGAGAGGAAGAAATAGAGAGGAGGAAGTAGAGAGGAAGAAGTTGAGAGGAGGAAGTAGAAAGGAACAAGTAGTGAGGAGTAGTGAGGAAAACGTAGAGAGGAGGAAGTAGAGAGGAAAAAGTAGAGAGGAGGAAGGAGAGAGGAGGAAGTAGTGAGGAGGAAGAAGAGAGGAGGGAGTAGAAAGGAAGAAGTTGAGAGGAGGAAGTAGAAAGGAGGAAGTAGAGAGGAGGAAGTAGTGAGGAGGAGGTAGAGAGGAGGAAGTAGTGAGGAGGAAGTAGTGAGGAAGAAGTAGAGAGGAGGAAGTAGTGAGGAGGAAGTAAAGAGGAGGATGAAGAGAGAAAGAAGTAGTGCGGAGGAAGTAGTGAGGAAGAAGTAGTGAGGAGGAAGTAGAAACGAAGAAGTATTGAGGAGTAGTGAGGACAACGTAGAGAGGAGGAAGTAGTGATGAAGTAGTGAGGAAAAAGTAGAGAGGAAGAAGTAGAGAGGAAGAATTAGAGAGGAGGAAGGAGAGAGGAAGAAGTACAGAGGAGGAAGTAGTGAGGAGGAGGTAGAGAGGAGGAAGTAGAGAGGAAGAAGTAGAGAGGGGGAAGAAGAGAGGAGGAAGTAGAAAGGAAGAAATAGAGAGGAGGAAGTAGAGAGGAGGAAGTAAAGAGGAGGAAGTAGTGAGGCGGAAGTAGAGAGGAGGAAGTAGTTAGGAGGAAGTAGAGAGGAGGAAGTAGTGAGGAGGAAGTAAAGAGGAGGAAGTAGTGAGGAGGAAGTAGAGAGAAGGACGAAGAGAGAAAGAAGTAGTGAGGAGGAGGTAGAGAGGAGGAAGTAGTGAGGAGGAAGTAGTGAGGAAGAAGTACTGAGGTGGAAGTAGTGAGGAGGAAGTAGAGAGGAGGAAGTAGTGAGGAGGAAGTAGTGAGGAGGAGGTAGAGAGGAGGAAGTAGAAAGGAGGAAGTAAAGAGGACGAAGTAGTGAGGAGGAAGTAGTGAGGAGGAAGTAGAGAGAAGGACGAAGAGAGAAAGAAGTAGTGAGGAGGAAGTAGTGAGGAAGAAGTAGTAAGGAGGAAGTACAGAGGAAGAAGTACAGAGGAGGAAGTAGTGAGGAGGAGGTAGAGAGGAGGACGTAGAAAGGAAGAACTATTGAGGAGTAGTGAGGAAAACGTAGAGAGGAGGAAGTAGAAAGGAGGAAGTAAAGAGGAGGACGAAGAGAGAAAGAAGTAGTGAGGAGGAGGTAGAGAGGAAGTCCTGGCATCTCTGTCCCCCACATCGTCCTCCAGCTCTTCTGTGGAAGAAGTAATAATCCCACTAGAAAGTCTGAGGTCCTCCACACAGCGTGTTTGAACAGTCTTATGAAGGCACAGCCTGCCAGACTGTGTGACCTCATCGAAGCCATGGCTGGAAGTTTGCTGTGTGGAGGCTGTACAATGAAGACACACATGGACTTGCAGCTGTTGGGATTCCTTACCTCATGTGGATCATCAATAATGTTGGGTTTTGGGCAGTTTGGCTATTGATAATGATGAATAATTATCAAAGATAGTTATTCATTATTTTATTAAAATGGAATTTGGTCTGCATCAGATACCTCGGGGACACCACCTATTTAAAAGGAAATGATAGCCAGTTCAGTCATATTAGTCACATAAGATATACTAAACTATTAATATGGAATTTGAATTAATAGTTAAGTTAGTAACAATTACAAAAAATACTTAAATCAGTAAAGCTTGAAGAATTTCCGCGTTCTTGACACAGAAGAGGTCAACATTTAATACATCTCTGTTCTCATTATTAAAACAGCAAATATGATTCCACAAATTATATTTATTCACAATGAAAACAAACAAAACACACAGATTCTAACGACCTATATACTGCTTGGTGTGTGTGTGTGTGTGTGTGTGTGTGTGTGTGTGTGTGTGTGTGTGTGTGTGTGTGTGTGTGTGTGTGTGTGTGTGTGTGTGTGTGTGTGTGATGCAGAGAGGGAGAGAGAGAAGTGGAGGGAGTGTGCGAGATGTGATGGAACTACAAGCAAAAATCATAAGAAAACACAAATGGCCAGAGAGGCAAGATGGCCGACCTCCGTCTCGACCTTTTGTTTGGGAGAACCAAGGGACGTAGAACTGAGACTCAACATCTGTATCCTGCGTGTCTCTGTTAAAGGAACTTTTCTAAAATGAGTCAGACGCTGTTCAGTCACTGTGTGATGTTGTCTTTGGTGTGAAATGTGTCGGATTGTGAGTTAACTAGTTAGTAAAGTAAGTTACCACGTCCTTGATGTCTAGGCTAAATGCTAACGCCGGTTGGCTGCGTTCTGCAGTAGGAGAGGAAAGAAGCTGAAGCCTCGTGATTCCAGAGCAGTCTTCAGATCAGGGGAGCTGGCTGCTTGGGTTCTGGGGAGCGTTGTTCTGCTTGGCTGCTTGGGTTCTGGGGAGCGTTGTTCTGCTTGGCTGCTTGGGTTCTGGGGAGCGTTGTTCTGCTTGGCCGCTTGGGTTCTGGGGAGCGTTGTTCTGCTGGTTGGAGGAAAAAAGCAGAGTTCTGTGAGCTGGGGTCTCCCGGGTTTCGTTCCGGAGGAACACCAGAGTGTGTGCTTTGCTGCATGATGAGAGAGCTCAGACGCTGGATGCTGGCCCCTGGTGGTGGTGGAGTTCTGACCCTCTCCGTAGGGTCAGGACAGAAGTTGCGGCCTTCGGGTTCAGGCCTGTGCTGTTAGCTGTTAGCAGGCTGGGCTAACAGGCTGAGCTGCTGGCATGCGGCTCCTTCGTCCTCGGGGTCCACAGAGCCAGAGACAGGGGCGGATGCTCCCAAGGCTCTTTGATAAAGATGTGCAATGCTGGGGGCCCTAACCAAACCGTGGCTGGCCGAGAGGTCATGGGGGAGTCGGGCTTCTCTCACGGAGGTGAAGGGGGAGGATTTGATGCATTCACGTATTCCACAACACGTCCACATTTGTGATCACGTCCTTTACATTAACATAGATGACGCCTTGGTGCTGTGGGATTTATGAAGGAGGAGAATCCGGACGGGGTCGTGACCCCAAGAGAGAGGGTACTGTTGCAAAGAGAGCTTGAAGTAAGTACTTCTTAACATCTACTGGCATTTTACAGTAGCATTTACAGTTATTTCATTTTCCAACAAAACACACTCCATGTGAAGGAAACAACAGGCTGCAGCACCAGCTGCAGGACCAGCTGCAGGACCAGCTGCAGCACCAGCTGCAGGACCAGCTGCAGGACCAGCAGCAGGTCGCAGCACCAGCTGCAGGACCAGCTGCAGGACCAGCTGCAGGACCAGCAGCAGGTCGCAGCACCAGCTGCAGGACCAGCTGCAGGACCAGCAGGACCAGCAGCAGGTCGCAGCACCAGCTGCAGGTCGCAGTATTCTCCAGTAAACCTACTCAGACCTGCCAACCTGGTCAAAGGCGAGTGGTGAAGGAAGGATGGAGAGGGAGGCGGAGGGCAGGAGGAGGCAGGGAGGAGGGGGGCGGGATGCTTCACCAGGGGTCCTCCATTATTCCCCCCGAGAGCCAAAATCAGAGCAGCAGGTCAAACCAAGGGCCGGAGCCGTCGCTGGTTTTTTGCACGATGTCAGTAAAAGTTGTTTTAATTGCAAATGTTAGCTCCTGTGACCATGATTACTATTATCATTGTTGTTATCATCATTGTTATTATAGTAGTAGTAGTCAAGGTGGTTGTAGTAATAATTGAAGCCTGGGAGTTTAAAAGCTTGTGTCACATAAAAAGTACTCTTGAAAAAAGTAAGTGTAAAACCAACAAAGTAATTATTCACACACAGAGACAGAAATACAGGAGAGATTTACTCTTTGTTACTTTTTAAATTCCATAATTGTTGTTTCAGTGCTGCTTTGGATTCTGTTCTCATTTCATCATTTATTGTTTTTAATTGTGCTCTGTTCATTTGAAGTATAAAAACTGATAAATAAAGAACTTCAGTTCACAGATCAACTGAAGCTGGTATGGGTTGGTAATATAAACTAACCTGTTCAGTTACAGATCAACTGAAGCTAGTATGGGTGGGTAATATAAACTAACCTGTTCAGTTCAGTCACAGATCAACTGAAGCTTTTTCACGCTGCAGCTCAGGTTGGTTCTTTGTTTAATCTTGACTTTACTTTGCGGGTCGTGAAACTGAAATCTGTGGACGTCCAAGGTGAGCGTGCATTGACGTAATGACGTCGGACACACAGAGACTCTGGCTCCAACTACGGTGTGGGATGAGGTCCAAACTAGTTAGAGCAGCACATTTTCTACCACAAATCCCACTTTATTCCACCTTGATGTGCAGCTCATGGGCCGGCGCCGGCGCCGGCCAGACAGTTGGTCTCCTGCTCTACACCCTCTAGACTATTTACATCCTCTTCACCCTCTACACCTTCTTTACCCTCTACACCCGCTTCACCCTCTACACCCTCTAGACTATTTACACCCTCTTCACCCTCTACACCTTCTTTACCCTCTACACCCGCTTCACCCTCTACACCCTCTAGACTAGACAGGAACACCACTGTGAGATGTGCAGAGGGCAGCACAGTGGTAGGACTGGCCTGGAGGGGGATGAGGTCTACAGGGAGAAACAATCTGCTGCTCATCTCCTCCAGAACCAAGCTGGTCATCATGGAGGAGGACCTGATCTGGACCTGATCATCACTGGCCTGCTGAAGAAGACCCGGCAGAGGCTGGACCTCCTGAGACTGCTGAGGTTTATTGACTGATTTTATGTTACATGGATGGGTTGGCACTTTGAAATCTCACTTTAGTTTTTACAAAGACAATAAAAATGCTATGCTATTCTATTCTATTCTATTTTTTAACCTTAACTTTGTTCCTTACTTTCAAACCACCATTTAGCTGGTTTTAGATATAATTCACTCAGCCAATCACCTGTTGTTAAAATCATGGTTACTATTATTATTCTAATATACGTGAGTTCCGCTCACCAGGTACAGCGATAGCATCAGCAGGCTGCTCTTCCCTGCCACCAGGTCGATGACAGGCAAGGTTCCCGAGGCTTCGCGTCACAAGATCCCGTTTGTCCTCTGGATCTCTGCACATCTGGATTCTCTGAGGAAAAACCTTCAGTCTCACTACATCCAGACTTTCTCCAGGATTCAAGATTCTTTCCTTGACAAAGTCTGGAGCTTTTTCAAATGTTGATGTTCTGGCTGGAGCTGCCGCCATCTTGGATATCCCACAATCCCTTGGGGCAGGTTTCCCAAGATGGCGTCAGTCAGGAAACATCAACAGTTTGATGGTTTGTCTGGAAACCTCTGGACTTATGAAAGATTTAGGAACCTGCAGGTTGGAACCTAAGGAGATGTTCTGGTTTTGGTGTTTTGTTTAATTCTCAGGGCAGAATCACAACGTTATGGGAAGAACAGGTTAAAGATGGAAGAGGAACTTTAAGATATGACATTCCTAAGAGCTGCATGGTACTTTATTAGGGTAACCTAATGGAAAACAACATACCTGCAGGGGATATACAGTAAATCTGTTTAAAATATTACTAATAGCTGGGAAAAAAAAAGTCTATAACAAGGAATTGGGGTGAAGTGGATCCTCCGACTTGGAACAATGGACAGAAGCAATACAGGAAGTGTACACAATGGAACCACTGACGCATCGACTGAGACTACAAGAAACACAACTAGAAGATAAGTGGAAGAAATGTACTTTTTTCAGGGACCCAGATAGCAACAGACAATTGAAAGATTAACATCAAGCCAATTTTAGTGAAACAGAATCCAGTGAATGTGTAGAAATCGTCTCCTGTAGCTGTTGCATTGTGGGAGTTTTCACAGTCTCCCCCTGACAGCGTGGCTGTGAGGGCAGTTTAATGGAAACCAGCTCCCTCCTTTCATGGCGGCGTTACCAGATCTCAGCTCCGTCTCACTGTCGTGTCCACATTTTTAAAGAAAACTGGTCAATAAATGAATGTTTTCTTTGGAGCTGTTAGCATTAGCTGGTGATTGGGCCAGGTTGGAGCGTCTTGCAGGACGGTTTTGGCCCATGGACCTCATGTTTGACGCCCCCGTTTGTCAATCATGAAAGTTCTTGTTCTTGTATAAAATACGACCTCCACCTCAGATATTGACTTCTTGTGGTTTGAAGCTACGGCTCTAACCTGCCGCACGTCTCCTGGTAGAAATGTGAGCAGTGGAAAATCCCTGCATTCCTTAATGACGCCGCTGAGCCTCGTTTGACTCATTCAAAACGTTTCTCAAATAGGGGAGAACAGACCAAACACACAAAGATCATCGAAATGTCACTGAGCACTGTGAATGCACCACTGCTCTGGAGAGCTTCTGTTGGCCCGACACAAGGATCCCTGGAGAGAAGCAGCAGCACTGGTGGAGGGACGCAGCTGAAGACATGGAGAAAGCTTCATTTCAGGTCCTCAGTCGGAACACTGATGCCCTCCCGCCTGAGAAAGGCCCACATCTGGAGCAGGCTGGACCTTCTTCACATCTGGCAGAAGCCAACCTGAATGCCTTCACTGTTAAACAGCTGTGATCAGATTCTGACCTCCAGGGAGCCTGAAGGTCGCAGGAGGAGCTGGAGCCCAATGGAGTCTAGGTCTGGCAGCATCCCAGCCTGCTTCCATAGTGCCACTTTATCTTAATGCTCCAATAAAGCCTGTACACTGCATTCAACGAGCTATTTTAAACAAAGTCAATCTAGTGTTGGAAGGATTTATTAAGGGTATTAATCTATCAGCGCTGGCCCACACGCACATCTATAATTCTTCTGTTTGGAGGCTGGTTTAACGCCAGCTATTGAAAGATTAGGAAGCTTCCTCAGAAGATGATGAAATCCTACAGCTCACAGATTATTTCATGGCAGTAAATGGTGGATTAGGAAGCCATATTAAGAGAATAATAGTTGAGCTTTCAAAACAATAGTGAAATAACACCATGATAGAAGAAAAGTACTGGAATAAATATGAAATACCTTCACTATCTTTTCAGAAAATGTCAAGAAGTCTGTGTGCTGGATGAAGAATGTGACATGTATTAAAAGCTAAGTTATCTCACACCATGAAACTCTTCACCACATCTGTCATCTTTGGGTCTTCATGTTGTTCTCTGCTGGGCTGGAGGAGGATGAGTGGAGGACCACAGTATTTCTAAAATGCTGTATACAGTGTCAACGAGCTACTAGCCTGCAGTGATAACACAAAACTTTTGTCATGTTCGAGTGTCTTTAGAGCACGACGGTGCTGGGAGTCACTGAAAACACAACTTTCTGACGAAAGCTCCAAAAGGTGGAACTTCTTGAAAACGCTCCAACTCCATCGTTGTGTAAACGGGCAGAAACAACATTTTCTGGAAACTCTCTGTCCTGAGTAGACTGCGAAAACACTGGTCCTGGTCCTGGTCCTGGTCCTGGTCCTGATCCTGGTCCTGGTCCTGGTCCTGGTCCTGGTCCTGGTCCTGGTCCTGGTCCTGGTCCTGGTCCTGGTGATCGCGGCCGTAGTAACCAGTAGTTCTGCACATGCTCAGTAGAGCCAATCAGAACAATGATTCCTCCGTGGTGTCATGACTCCCAGTCCAGATTCTCCTGGACTTAGTACTTTTAATTTGACAGTCACTGTAATAACAATCCAACTTGGTGGTTTTAATTTGACAGTCACAGATTGTCCACAGACAGTGCGCCGATGGTCCGCAGAGGGTCTGCAGACCGCAGGGGGGAACACGATTGCATTCATGCTCCACTCTGGACTCACTTCAATGTGCATTCCATAACGTAAGGTCATGATGCAGAAACTATCTCCACCTCTGCTGCCCGGCGTTCTCCACCTTTCCTAAAGTATTTTATGTTTCACAGCAGGAGTTCTGAGCCTCCGGATCTTTATTTTATTTAAACTGTGATTGTTCAGGCGGGGAGATGGAGGATCTCCTCACACAGGCGGCCAGTAGCTCTGGAGCATGAGCAGCCGGAGCGCTCAGTCTGCGCAGTCACACAATTTTGACTGCACTCCACCGTTCCAACAGGAGGGTTGGAACGGTGGAGTGCAGGGGGTCAGACTTGGTGAGATTATATGATGTTAATTCATCAGCAATATAAACTATAGTTTTGATCCACTGGTTCTGAGGCGGAGGTTCTGAGGCGGAGGTTCTGAGGCGGAGGTTCTGAGGCGGAGGTTCCTCCGTGTGAGTGTGTTTCCTGTTGGAATATTAATTCATCACCGTGACGACAGGAGAAGTTCTGCTTCCATTAATTCATGGTTCTGCAGTTCTGTCAGCGTCAGCAGAATTATTAAGATCATTATTCCAGATGAACCCTCGAGGAGCCAAACAGACCTGGAACAAGTCAAGAACCAGAACCAGAACCAGAACCAGAACAAACACCAGAACCAGAACCAGAACCAGAACAAAAAACAAAAAACAAAAAACAAAAAACAAAAACAAAAACAAGAACAAGAACAAGAACAAGAACAAGAACAAGAACAAGAACAAGAACAAGAACAAGAACAAGAACAAGAACTAAAACCTCCTTCAAAGCTCAGTGACCAGGATTTATTGGGTTCTGTCAAAAGGATTGTTCTGAATAATTTCTCCTCTCCTCTCCGCTGCAGCTCAGAGCTGAACCCACCAATCACCATCATTTAAGAATGGGCGGGGCATTTTTCAAGCGATCTGACTGGTCAGGAGGCGGAGCTCTGACCTCTTATCCAGAACGTATCCTGCTCCGGAGAAGGTTAGACTTTCAGCCTCAGTTACCATGGTGATTAATCCTGAGCATCGTGGTACAGAAAAACACCGAGGTCCGGACCTGTGTATGTTAAAGAATGCTTAGGAACTGGGTGGTTTGAAGAGTGGATTCACACACACATATTCACAACTTATACTGAAATCACTTGTTTGAAATGTTTCAATTTTAATAGAATGTTGGTCTTTGGAAACTGGCTCCGGCCCTGCTTGGAAACATGTTACTAACCACTAAGCTGGTAATCACTGCCCAGGAGTTACCCTCAGTGTCTTTGAAGAAGGAGCTTGGTTGTTGTTCAGGCCGGAGAAGATGGTGTTCTGGTTTACCGTTAGCACCTCGATGCTAGCTGTGGTTGGCTGCATCCTACAGGAGGAGAAGAAGAAGAAGCTGAAGCTGGTGATTCTGGAACTGGTCATCTGGGATCTGGTGAGCTTGGTCCTGGTGCTCTCAGCAGGAGTGTTGAGGTTCTGCTTGCTGGGGAAAAGGCAGACAGAGTTTGAGTGAGCTGTGGCCTCCCAGGTTTGGTTCCTGGAGATAACCGGCTGGTCTTCCCTGCACGACGAGGCAGACGCTGGGTGCTGCCTCTGGTTCCTGGTGGAGCGCTGACCCTGTTTGAGGTCAGGAGAGGATTTCAGGCCTCCTTCTCTGTAGGAGCTGGCGTGTTCCTCCTCCGCTAAAGACAAGGAGAGCAGGAGAGGGGCTTTCCGAGGAAGGGGCAGTCCCTGTGGAGACTTACCAATCTCCCCTGATCATAGTGGTGACCTCACCAGGCCTCTGAGCCCTGAGAACAGCAAGGGGAGGACCTACATAGGGCTTGCAGTGCTGCTCGGCCCCCTGCTGTGAGGTGCTGAGGGGCTGACCACACCAGAACGCCGGTTCACCTAAACGCCGTTTTTGTCCGATCATCCACACTGGGCGGAGCTTTAGGAGCTCGAAAACATTTTCTCTTCACTCGGGTCCCAGCGTGGGGACATTCTAAAACCCCGGTGGACGGCAAAGACCGTCATCTGTGGAACAAGATGGCCACCCCCCCCACACACACACCGCGGTCTGTGATGTAATCCAATAACCACAATAATGTATTTTTATTTATTTTAATAATGATAATAATGCATAGGTTTTATATAACGCTTTTCAGGACACTCAAAGACGCTTTTCATGGTATTATTCATTCCCTCCATACTGGATGGTGGTAAACTAGTATGGAGCCCCAATTACTCCATCATTTCTTGTTATCATGTTTCTCATTATTATCAGAGTTTTATAATCTAACTTCTTTTTGTTTATGTGGTTGCATAGTTTCTCAGTTTTCTATATATCTGTAAGCCTGATTCATAATTTGAATTAGTCGCTACTTTTTTAGCCTCATCTCTTTGTATCATACAGTCCTTAAGTTCTGCATCAATCCAGCCCGCCCTTACTTTTCTTTTTTACAGTTTTTTCTCTTTTTTAGAGGGGCATGTTTATCACTCACTTGTAAAAACATCTTATTGAAAGCTTCAACTGCATCATTTGGATTATTAGTCATCAATACATCGTCCCAACAAATGTTACAGACATCCTCAATAAAACAATCTTCAGTAAAGTGTTTGTATGACCTTTTAATAATTATTTTGTGCCCACCTTTAGGAACTCTGGTTTTGCTCACCATTGCTATTAGGTTATGATCACTACAGCCTACTGGGGCTGACATCGCTGTAGTGCAAAGATCACCAGTTTGTAAAGACTTGGTCAATCACACAGAACTGCAGAGTCTGTGTTTGTGTGTGTGTGTGTGTGTGTGTGTGTGTGTGTGTGTGTGTGTGTGTGTGTGTGTGTGTGTGTGTGTGTGTGTGTGTGTGTGTGTGTGGTTTTGAGGTTTCATTTACTCTAATAAAAGAATGGTTGTTGAAACATCGAGGAGTCCAGGGGGGCGGAGAGAAGCCAGAGGGTGGAGGCAATTATTGTAACTTGTATTATAATGCGATTTATTATTTAAACCCTTATCATGCTGTAATCTCCACCTTTACATTCATTGGTCCTAACTGAGAAGACATTACATAATGGAAACTCATACACACACACTCACACACCCCATTCACACCCCCAGAGTCTGCAATCATTGTGAAACAAGTGCAATAACGTTCACCGACAGTCCTGCTGCAAACAAAGAGAAAAGAAGATTCCTCAGTCCATCATTATTACAGAATTCAATATGTTCCCTCTCGTTCGCTTCATAATACAAACATCCACCAGTCACTGTCCTCGGTCCTCCTGTAATGTTCTGCCAATGAGATCATGTGATACATTCACTCAATCAGCAGCATGGTCATTTTCGTCACGTGACCAGCAGGGTGGAACCAAAACAGTCGTTCATGTCGTCGTTATTGTCTTACTTTGGAGGATTATGATCAGTTTCCAGGACATGATGGATGAAAAAGGGAACTTTGGGATGGCTGGCAATGTGACTGCTTCTTTATCGTTGATCATTGCTCGTGTTTCCAGTGGACTCTACTCTGCATCCTCCTGACTCTGAAGGAGCTCCTCCAACTTCACAGGATCCTCAAATAGCTCCTGGTCATGGCCTTTGGACACTTTTCTATGGGATGGGTAAAGAAGGAATGCCTGCCGAGCCTTTTCGATGAAAGGATAGCAGAGTTTGCGACGGGCCCCGGTCGCCATGCTGTAGTCAGCCGTGAAGCAGATTTGCTTTCTTCCATCACCAGCGGCGAGTCCCTCACAGCTTTTAAAATCCTCACTCAGTGGATCTTAGGCACATGAAAATCATCACTGTCGGTTTTGTCGCATTGCTCCCCGGAGATCCAATACGGTGCGCTCTCACAATCTCTGGTGGTGCGTCTTTCAGCATGGGAAAGCACAGCGGGGGCTGGGCAGTGACATCCTGTAAAGCATTAGAGTTCCCTTTTCCCTCACAGAGCCCACAACGACGTTATTTCATGTACTCCGATCTTCTAGTTCGGCCAACTTTGTCCCCACTGTTGTCAGCGTTTTGGACAAGGCTTTGGCTGTCTGCTCCACACTTGCAGTGCATGCCAACAGGTTTGCATTCGCTTCCCTGAGTGCCTTTGTTTCTTCTTTGAGCGATGAGAAATCAACTTGAAGTGGATCCGAGCGTTGCTCCAAACGAACAAATCCTTCGTTTGATTTTGCCACAGCCTTAGCATTTACAACTCTAAAGTATTTCTTGAGTGCAGTTTCAATAAGAAGAGTCGGGGTTTCTGCAGACGCCATGTTCTCACTCTCGTTAGCAAGTGGTGGATTTCCTTTACTTATGCGTTCAGGTTCGGGTTCGGGTTCGGGTTCGGGTTCGGTTTAGGGTTAGAGTTAGGGTTAGGGTTAGGGTTAGGGTTAGGGTTAGGGTTAGGGTTAGGGTTAGGGTTGGGTTAGGGTTAGGGTTAGCGGCATATATACTGTCCAGAGTCACCCAAAGCAGGCAAAATACATGTTTTTACACAGTTTGTTTAAGTCAGCAAATCCAGTAAAGACTATATGGACTACTCGATGTGCATTCGATCATGCAGGAGGAGAAGCAACTACCCCTGAGCAGCTACAGGTGGCGCTGCAGATGCTACTGATGCTAGCCGGAGGAGGAGCAGTGTGTGTTCTCTCGCTTGGGGTTGTTCACATGTGACATAGAGCGACATGCCACCTGGATGGGCCCAATGGGGGGACTACAGCATGCTTTGGTTTCCTCCACGGATCTTCGATTCTTCCCTCCAGTCCAAAGAGTGTTCATGTTAGATTCAGGGATGAATCCAGATTGTAGGCTGATGAATGTTTGTGTTGGTGGTTGTCATTTTAAATCTTAATTTGAACACTGTCAGTAAACAATGACAGGCTGAGTCCCTGTCAGCAGCTCTGAGCTCTGGGCCCTGAGCTCTGGGCTCTGGGCTCTGGGCTCTGGGCTCTGGGCTCTGGGCTCTGGGCTCTGGGCTCTGGGCTCTGGGCTCTGGGCTCTGGGCTCTGGGCTCTGGGCTCTGGGCTCTGGGCTCTGGGCTCTGGGCTCTGAGCTCTGAGCTCCGCCGTCGCTGCTGTTCTCAGGTAACACAATGAAATGAACTTTACTGTTTGGAGACTTCAGCCTGTTTCCACAGTGATTTGGTATGAAAGCAGATCGTTTTCAAGGACCTGCAGGAGCTGCAGATAAGTTCATGGAACAAACTCTGAGTCGAGCTGAGAAAGACAAGGCGAGCTGAGCTTCCAACCAGGACGTCCTCTCCTACTCACACATGTCGAAATGTGCAGATTCCCAGTCTTCTCCAGGGGGGCGTCAAACTGCTTCCACATGTGCTTCTTCCACATCCCACTGCTATTCTGGAATTTAGTTTATGTACATTGTCAAACTTCTCACACTGTGAGAATAAAGGCATAAAGGCAATTAGGGGCCGAGGGGAGAGCGGAGAAGTGTGGGGGCAGCGGCGAGCCTGGAGGAGCTGGATGTGCAGTGTGCCAGGGCCTGGTGGGCTCCAGTGGGAGGGGGTCCCCGGGACCAAGCCTGGACCTGGGTTTCCATTCACACGGGAAGCCGGATGACGGCCTGGAGGACCGTCTGCACTCACAGCTTCAGGCACAGATTCCCAGAGCTTCAGCCGCGGTGCCCCACATCACCCCTGGGTCCTGAGAACATCCAAACACAGGAAGGAAGCTTCTCGGTGGGTGTCCACCTCGCCGACGGCTCAGCAGGCGTCCTGCTGTCCCCACCTCCGGACAGTACGGTCCAACTGAAGCCACCCTCAGGACGAGGGACCTGCTTTACGTAAAATACATTTCATATACTGAGAAAAAAAATATTCTTCTAGATTTACTTAAGGAATTAATCTGGCAACTTTTTTGCATATTTTCTGATGTTGATAAAGCAAGATTGTTCTTTGTTTGAACTACTTACTGATGTTCTCCCATGAGAACTAAATCCTAGTCAGGTAAACTTCCCGTCTCAGGATCCTTCGATCAGAAACTGTTTGACAGATTGTTCTAGTCTATCTGCCAGTAATACAGAAATATCTCCCACCTCTTTCAATTTCTCCATTCTGTCCGTCTGGTACTTGGGAGCGCAGATGGTTTCTGGGTATTGGAGGATTTGGTGTTTTGAAACACAGAAAGGAACACAGAGAAGGTAACAATCTAATCTTTTTTTGTGTGGACTAATCTAACAAGATTGACTCATGTTACTTAAATTATTCAAGTTCTGAGAAAAAACACCTACAGGATCTTGTTTTTTGAACAAATATTTGTGTAAAGATACGATCGTACATTTTATTGTTGATTTCATAGATTCATTTAAGTTCAATTTAGTTCTGAGATTAATGTTTCTGTGTATGGTGTAAAAGAAGATCAGCTTTTCTTATATTCACTCACATCTTTAAGTTTCATTAAATCTAACTCGGGCGGCGCGGTGGGCAGTGGTCAGTGCTCTTACCTCACAGCAAGAAGGACCTGGGTTTAAATACCATCCGGGCTGGTGTGTGTGTGTGTGTGTGTGTGTGTGTGTGTGTGTGTGTGTGTGTGTGTGTGTGTGTGTGTGTGTGTGTGTGTGTGTGTGTGTGTGTGTGTGTGTGTGTGTGTGTGTGTGTGTGGTGAACCTGCCCTCACCTGGAAAGGTGAAAAGTATTTTCTCGATGTTGTCCAGGTTTTCCTAAAAGGCATTGCACCACTCTTCACTGACGAAAAGAGAAAATTTAAAGTTAAATCAAGATTTCATGTGATGAACTGAAGATCCTGTTCAGCTGAACTAAAGTCACTGTGAGCTCAGAGTCGGAGAACCCAGTGAGTCCTACTGCTTTTATTGAGGGACACAATAATTTACCTCCACCCTACCTCCACTTCCACTTCCACCCCACCTCCACTTCCACCCTACCTCCACCCGACCTCCACCTCTGCCACACCCTGTACCATGACAAACAAATGAAGGAATCTCATAACACTCAGGGTTTGTCTGTTCTTATACTTTGTTATGAAGCTTTGCCTCATCCCAACCAATCACCTTGTCTCTCTGCCATTTTTCTTCAATAATACTTTAAAACTGTTAATTAGTAGTTTAAAGAAAAACAAAAAAACCCTTTGAAATAAATGGTACATTTCTCCATTGGGGCTGAGTCCCTGTGGTTGGTGACCACTGGGTCTGAGTCCCGATTCTGCCGGTTTCTTTCTGTTAAAGGGCGTTTTTTTTTTTTGTTAGTTTTTTTTTTTACCTTTCCTCAGTCTCCTCTGCTTGCTCGGGAGGAATTGTTGGTTTTTCTCTGTAAACGTGTCCTTAAATGACTGAAAATGAATAGAAATGAACAGCTGGAGTGGCATTAGAGGAGGCCTGCAGCCCTGCAGCCCTGCAGCCCTGCAGCCCTCCAGCAGCCCTGCAGCCCTCCAGCAGCCCTGCAGCCCTCCAGCAGCCCTGCAGCCCTCCAGCAGCCCTGCTGCCCTGCAGCAGCCCTCCAGCAGCCCTCCAGCAGCCCTCCAGCAGCCCTGCAGCTCTCCAGCAGCCCTCCAGCAGCCCTGCACCCCTCCAGCCCTCCAGCAGCCCTGCAGCCCTCCAGCAGCTCTCCAGCAGCCCTCCAGCAGCCCTGCAGCCCTCCAGCAGCCCTCTAACCCTCCAGCCCTCCAGCAGCTCTCCAGCAGCCCTCCAGCAGCCCTGCAGCCCTCCAGCAGCCCTCTAACCCTCCAGCCCTCCAGCAGCCCTCCAACCCTACTGCCCTCCAGCAGCTCTGCAGCCCTGCAGCCCTCCAGCCCTCCAGCAGCCCTGCAGCCCTGCAGCCCTCCAGCCCTCCAGCAGCCCTGCAGCCCTGCAGCCCTCCAGCCCTCCAGCAGCCCTGCAGCCCGGCGACACACAGTCACCATGTTTACATGCAGGAAACACTAAAGACACATGATGAACGTTGTGTTTGTGTAAGAATTCAAACTACATTATCAAATGTAGGATCACACTGAAGATGTTTTATTAATCCTTTGAGTGAATTGTTCACATTTCAGGTAGTTGTCCAATAGAGAATTTGCAATTTAAATATCTAAATTCTGCACATCACAGTTAATGGTTGTGATGCGATCGATGCAGCTGACCTGGTTTGCTACTTTCTGTTTGAATTTTCAAGAATATATAATCACAGTTTACATCGATCCTCCGGTATGTGACTGCCTCTAACCGTATTCTCTGGATGTAAAATCCCTCTGAGTGGAACGTAACGCTGAGATGAGCAATAACCAGCAGCCCTGCTGGCCAATATGTCCAAGTGTAAACCAGTCAAAGTAGGAAGAAGGTCTCTGATAAAGTTCCGCTGTTGAGACCCAAAAGAGAGACAATACAGGCAGTGAAGGAGGCTGCTGAAGAGGTCCAGATGCAAGCATGGTGCACGAGGAGCGTGCACGAGGAGCGTGCACGGCCACAGAAGAGGACAAGCCGGATGCTGAAACAAAGAAGATGCCGCCCACCTTCATCATCAACCCCCCACCAGCAGCCGCTCTTTCTCTGGGTGCTCATGACGAGCAAAATGGCAAAACTTTCCCCGGGCTATAATTAGCACCCCTCAATTTGACTCATCACTGTGTGTGTGTGTGTGTGTGTGTGTGTGTGTGTGTGTGTGTGTGTGTGTGTGTGTGTGTGTGTGTGTGTGTGTGTGTGTGTGTGTGTGTGTGTGTGTGTGTGTGAGACCATCCCTCGGAAGGAAGTCAGTTTGTGCAGAACAGATGTGACTTGTCGGCGACACGAAGCTTCCCACATGAAACAGACTTTCATACCAGAAAAAAGCTCTTTGGTTTGTGAATGTGACTAAATGAAGACGCCCATGAAGCCTGTCTCACGTTTAAAACTAATTGTTTAAGAAGAATTGTACAACTTCCTTTCTTTTATAAACACAGTCGAGTCGTCTTTTCACAAAAAGAAAAAAATAGATTGTATTTGTCATGTATTGTGAAAAGATCTGTTTCAGCTTTTCTTTCTGGGAAGGAATCTTCAACTAATCAGGCTGAGCTCTCTGTAACAACAGTCCTTCAGCACGACGTGGCCGTAGTTGGACACCAGCATCGTTGAGGTGTCAGTGGCTGCTGTGCTTCATGCAGATGAAGGGACTGTTATGTCAGTTCAGGTGGAACTGCTCCAAACTGATCAACACCTCACAACAAAGATTTCAAGTGAAAACAAGAAACATTCATTGTCCTGGTCCAGGTCCAGGTCCAGGTCCAGGTCCAGGTCCTTGTCTTGGTCCTGGTTCCAGTTTTTCATCCGTTTCCGTGGAAATGGACATGATTTTCTGTGTGAATGTGAAACTTTTCTGAATGAACATTGTTTTCTCCTGAAACGGAGCCTGAGTTCAGTTTCCCTCAACAAAGTCTAATTGCTGAGTTTGCACATTTTCTTTCAACCTTGACAATGTTATCATTGTAAAATCAAAAGTTTGCACGATGACACTTTTTGAATGAAATGATGTAACGCAAAGGTTTTTAACACAACTACTGTACAAGTAGATGTGAATGTTGAACCTACATCGTGTCAACATATTTCTTATACCACAATCCCAACAGCATAATCCCAAACCATGGGACTGTGAGTGGCAGTGCCAACCACTGCACCAGTGCCGTGGCAGTGCCAACCACTGCACCACATGGAAGCCTTCAATCCACTTCCAGTAGATTAATGTAACACAAATGAACATCCTTGTCTCCATCGAGTCATTTGTTCATCTATATTCGTCGGGCTGGAGCCGAGTACTGATTTCGTGTCAAATTTAAATAAAAGCAGAGTGAAAACGGGAAACTCTAGAAAAATGAGACGCCAAGTTAGATGAAATAAATAAAGTATACAATATTGTTTGAAAATCCAGTACCAGTGTTTACGTTCACACCAAGGAAACAAATGCCTGGAAATCATGTGTTTAGTGAAACGAATTCCAGGAAAGGGTTCCAGAGAGGCTGAGTCCGTTTCCACATGAGCTTTTATCCTTTATGGTCAAATTATCATTAAAAGAAATTTAAATAAAAACCCATGTGGTTCATGTTGGGGTCCAGGTTAGGATGCAGAGCATTGGTGGGACGTTTTACATGAAAAGTTCTGTTATCATGAACTCTTTTGTGAGGAAAGAGACTGAATCAACACTGGAAACTAAAACGACTTACTAACTGACTGGAAGTGATGAAATTAATGTGAAAAACTACGTCTTTTAGGAAAAAACCAGTGATTCAATACTCCACAGGCCTGGACCACGACTCTGGATAGTATCCTATCGAGGTAACTTCAGGAGTATCTCTGGTTTTCTGTTATCCAGGTAACTTCGGGATTAACTCTAGTTTTTTCTTATCTAGGTAACTTCAGGATTAACTCTGGTTTTTTCTTATTCAGGTAACTTCAGGATTAACTCTGGTTTTTTCTTATTCAGGTAACTTCAGGATTAACTCTGGTTTTCAGTTATTCAGGTAACTTTAGGATTAACTCTGCATTGTTTCTTATCTTGGTAACTTCAGGATTAACTCTGGATGGTCTCTAATCCAGGCCATTTCAGGATTAACTCCGGATTGTCTCTTATTGAGGTAACTTTATGATTAACTCTGGATTGTCTCTTATCCAGGTAACTTCAGGATTAACTGTGGATGTATTTTATCTAGGAAACTTCAGGATTAACTCAGTTTTTCTCTTATCCAGATAACTTCAGGATTAACTCTGCTTTTCTATTATCTAGGTAACTTCAGGATTAACTCTAGGTTTCTCGTATGGAGGTAAATTTAGGATTAACTCTAGTTTACACTTATGGAAGTAATTTCAGGATTAACTCTGGATTGTCTCTTATCTAGATAACTTCAGGATTAACTCTGGATTGTCTCTTATCTAGGAAACTTTAAGATTAACTCCGCTTTTCTCTTTTCTAGGTAACTTCAGGATTAACTCTGGTTTTCTCTCATGGAGATAACTTCAGGATGAACTCAGGTTTTCTGTACTACGACGCTGGTTCACTTTCCATGACTAAATCACCATGGTAACTGACTCTGAATGTCTAACCTGCTCTGGAGCAGGTTACGTTCTGGATAAGATCACAGTGAGTGTACAGCTCCGCCTCCTGACCAATCAGATCTCATCAAAAATGACCCGCCCATTCTTAGATAATGATAATTGGTGCGTGGATGGTGGGAGGAGCTTAGGAGAGGAACCATTTTTGAAGAGAGGTCCAATCATTTTGACAGAATCCAATAAATCCTGATCACTGAGCTTTGAAGGATGTTCTGGTTCTGGTTCTGGTTCTGGTTCTGGTTCTTGACTTGTTCTTGTTCTTGACTTGTTCCAGTTCTGGTTCTTGACTTGTTCCAGGTCTGTTTGGCTCCACGAGGGTTGATCTGGAATAATGAGCTTAATAATAATGCTGACGCTGAAAGAACTGCAGAACCATGAATTTATGGAAGCAGAACTTCTCCTGTCGTCACGGTGATGAATTAATATTCCAATACGAAACAAAGCCAGCTGCTCTGCTGGATTCCTCCCTCTGTGATTGGTCAGATGCTTCAAGCCCCACTCCTTTAAAGTGAACACACAGGGTACGTCCAAATTGTTCCTCCTAACTCCATAATTATCAACTTCTCTTTAACCCGGGAAGAGTTCTGTGTGGCGGCCATGATAAGAACTGTCTGAATTCTCAATAAGCAAAGGAAAGGAGGCTCATTGCTTCCTTTAGAAACTCCTTTAGCTTAGGAACCACTGATGCTTCCTTTAGAACCTCCTTTAGCCTAGGAACCACTGATGCTTCCTTTAGAACCTCCTTTAGCCTAGGAACCACTGATGCTTCCTTTACCAAAGGAGACCAGCTCATGTTCCCCCACAATTCCTTGGGGCGACAACATTTAAAGGAACCCGCTCATCGGAGCGTTCAGGGAAACTCAGGATGACTGAAAAAGGAGCAGATCATGTAAGTTACCAAAGCAATAATCTGCCTAGAACAACTTGAAATCATCTAGAACCCAGAGGAACTTTTTGTAGTTCATTTTCAGAAACTTGTAGTTCTTTCCCCACCATGGCAGACGTCACTAACTAGAGCCGCCGTCGCATTATTATGATGTCACTAAGTGAAAGTCTGACTGCCTCACCACCGTGATCTCCTTTACTAACTCCTTTAGGAAGCCTCCTAACACCTTTACTAACTCCTTTAGGAAGCATCCTAACACCTTTCACTAACTCCTTTAGGAAGCCTCCTCACACCTTTACTAACTCCTTTAGGAAGCCTCCTCACACCTTTACTAACTCCTTTAGGAAGCCTCCTAACACCAGTGGAAACCAGGAAGAACTCCCTCGCATGGAGAACAGTTCATAAGAACTCATGACTTCCTCCACAAAGAGACACAGCCAATGTTTCATCCAGAAGTCAAAGCCACAGCTGAGCTGGAATAGGAGACTTGGACGTTGTTTCTGGGGAGCAACACGTCACAATGTTCTGCAATGTAAGAAAAAAGGTTATGTAGTCATGTCGTACATGTTTGTGGTAACATGTACTTCATCTCTCTGCCTGGTGATTAAAGATGCTTTATCAATAGAAGCCAGGAAACAAAAAGCTGGAGGATGTGGACCTTCCTGAGTGCTGCCAGCTTTATTTTAATCATTGTATTTGTACATTAGTTTTCCATCTGACGTTTGATCAATAACACAGAGAATGAGTGCTGGCAGTTTGTTTTTGTGAAGGTCAGTGGGACGTGTTTCATCGTTCATTGTTTAAATACATTTGTTTCAGAACCTAGGTGAATGACTGAAACATAATCGGAACCCCACTCATGATATTTCAAAACCCTGAAGAACCAGGCTCAGAAACTAATGAACATGTACAAATCAATGTTAGTATCTGTCATCATGAAAACACTACGACTGTACAGCAGCTTACATCAGGCCAGTTCAATCAATCGTCTGAACACCGTCCATTTATCAGAACAATCAGGTTTTCACCTCAGCGTTGGTAATATTGTTAACATCAGTTTCTACATGTATCAAGAGCTGGAAATGTAACAGGAGCTGTACTTATATATGTATATTCAAATCAAATACTTCTACTTTATTTCTATTACATTAAATACAACAATCAAATACTTCTACTTTATTTCTATTACATTAAATACAACAATCAAATACTTCTACTTTATTTCTATTACATTAAATACAACACAGTCATTTCAAGGTTCTTTTACAGAGAAAAACCAACGATTCACCATGAAACAGCAAAAGAACAATAGAAAGGAAAAACTCCCTTTTAACAGGAAGATCCTGATGAACCAGATTTTTTCAGCTTTTTGTAAAGGCCCAGAAATGTGAATTCCCTGTCTCCACTTTCTCATTTCTTAGTTTCATCTTGGCGGAGGTGTGTGTTAATGCTAAGAAAGTAAAGGCTGTTGCTGAATGGCCAACTCCTACTAACCGCCAACAACTCCTGGGTGGATCACCCCTTCACACTCCTAAAGAGAACCTTCTGCTCCATGCCGGTCTTGGCAAAGTCGGATCCAAAAAACCGTCATTGTGGAGGTGAAACCTTCACGGTACTGACAGCCACATTCATCCCTGGGCCCTCATGTAAAGGAGATTCTATTCCCCAGAGCAGAATTCTGACATTTGTGGTTGAGAACATTTGGCCATTAGGGAGGCTCTCACGGAATGGTGCCATTGACTGGATCACCGGAACCCGGAGTGGAACCTGGAGTGGAACCTGCAGTGGCTCCAGTCAACGACAAAGTCATACAAGAAGGTTTGTTTTTCCATAAGAATTTTGAGACAAAACAATCAAAAGTATTAAACAAGGTTTTGTTCAGGTCAATGACATTTTTTCTTATAAATTTAATTTTCATTTGTTCAGCTCTCCCTATGAGTGACACAGGAGCAGTCCCCATCAAAAGAACTCCTCTTCATTTTTTAATAAGGAGGGTGTAGTTTACATATCTGACATGGAGGTTTTAAATGTTCTCTGTATAATAGTGCCTTGGCTATATGCTGAAAAATACAGTAAATAGCTAAGACACTGGTTTCTTCTGATTTATAGACTATTCTGAAATTGAGGACTTGTTTCTTGGTTATGCTGGAAAAGTAGCACATCATCTGCATAGGAGCTTCTGCCCAGAGAATAAAGCAGCACACCAAAACCAGACCGTCTCCACCCATCTCCACCCCACAGTTTCCCAAATCCATCACACCAAAGTCCAGATGTTTACAAACCGGAATCTGTAGCCGTCAACCTTTGTTGATGTGACGCTAACTGACATCATCTTGGGAAATCTGCCGCAAGGGTTTCTGGGTAATCAAAGATGTCGTCGTGGCAACTCAAGCAAAAATATCAGCCTGAAAAAAATCCAGACTTTTTCAAAAGAAAGAGACTTGAGACCACGAGAATAGTCTGGAAAGATCCAGTGGCCAAACAGGATGGTGCCTCTGGAATGTTCTGGAGTTTCCGTGATGCTAAAATGTCAACAAACCTGGAATGTTATGCAGATTTTAATTGCTCGAAATACGTGTTTGTGTGAGTTTCATGGGGAATTTCCTCCAGAAGGGTTTTGACAACGTATTTGAGATGGACTTCAACAACTAAAACTGGGTCTTTCCCCCATGTGGATTCTGGTGGAGTGGAGCCTCCTTTGACTGACGATTGAAGCTTGGAGAAATTTAATCAATCAGGCAATGGACGAGCTCTACAATATTTACATCCAGTAGAGGTAGTTTTACTTAAATTCAAATTAGTTCCTCCGCAGCCTAGGAGCTCCTGGAGGAACATCAACCTACCGTCACTCCATTGGTCCAAACAGCCACAACAAACTAGTTCTCAGTACAACAGGTGCTCTAGTGTACAACAAGCAAATCAGGAATCCTTAACAAATGAATCTTAGAGTGAACAACCAACCAAAAATCACCCTGTTCTCTCAGGGCTCAAACTTACCAACAAACAAACAAAGTCTTTCCTTCCTACTAAAATAAACAAGAGGAAAGGATTGAACCCAGAAGTTACAGCTCACTCCACTCAGGCTGTTTGGCAGAATGACAGATGGCTCCGCCCCTCTGATCCAAGCCCCGCCCCCTGGTGACATCCTCCTTCCTCCTTATGAGCCAGGGTACTTCCTGAGTTTGGCCAATCAGGTCGTCGGGACGCCACAGCCCTATTTACATGTTTGATTAACCTGGAGAGTCACCCAGGACACAGAAAACATACAAGTACCCCTGCAGCCGTAACACCCCCTTTCCTAAGAATGAAATACCCTCTCAGGGTTTTTAATCTAAAGAGGGTGGAGGCAGAGCATCAGCCAACACGCTCTATCAGCCCTTTTTAGGTCTAATCTGCAAATTGAAGTCTTGCAGAAGAAGAGACCAACGCATACGTTTTTCATTTGGGAGAGAAACACCAGTGGATTGTGTTCTGTGAGAACCTGCACAGGCTGAGAACTAGAACCCAACTCAACGTTCTGCAGGGCGAGTAGCAAGGCCAGTGCTTCACTTCAATGGTTCTATAGTTCCCCTGCTGTTTGATGAAGTGTTTAGAATAACAGCAGCTGGGATGGCGGCTAGCTCAGTAGGTAGAGCATGAGACTCACAATCTCAGGGTAGTGGGTTCGTGTCCCACGCTGGGCACCACCTTCCTGTGGGCTCAGCACCTGCAGGTAGGTTCTTAATTGGTGCTATGTGATCTGGGTGACAGTGCTCTGTCACCCCCACCACCCGGAAAACAGATAAGCAGAAGATGGGATGGCCAACTTCCTGTGTGCCTTGATCTTACACGGTTAACAGTGAGCGACGCCTGGCCAAAGTGACCACAGATTGTGGACAATTTCCTCAGATGATCTGGCCAGGTGGATGAATAGGCAACTACATCATCCAGATACACCTCACAGTTTTCCACTCCAGGAAAAACTTCTTGCGTGAGACGCTGAAATGTTGCAGGAGCATTAGGAAGTCCAAAGGGCTTCACAGTATCCTGGAGAAAAGAGTCAGTTGGAACAAAAGCTGAGATTTCTGAAGCACGGGGTGATAAAGGAACCTGCCAGGAGCCTCTTTGGCAGAACCCCCTCTATCCAGGCAATCCTCCATTCTTGGTAATGATAGGAATCAGGTTTTGTGACGGTATTTATCTTCTGGAAATCCGTACAGAATCTCGGGGTGCTGTCAGATTTTGGAATTAAAATTGTTTTCTTGGAAGAAAGTGACACTTTTGAGAAGGAAAATATCAGAACCAGCAGGAGGTGGCAGGGATCTTTATATGCGTCTTCATTTACATCAAGCTCACCAGGGATAATAACACTAATTCATAAATCAGTTTGGTAGATAACTGATAATTCAGGGATCTATTTTACAAGAAACCCTCAATTTGGTAAATATATATGGACCGAAGATAGATGATGACAGCTTCTTTACCAATCTTTTTCTAACCATGTCCTCTCTCCCACGTAGAATCCTCATTGGTGGAGATTGGAACTGCGTACTGAATCCTATTCTAGATCCTTCAACTGGAGTTGACTAAACTCATCATAAAAGCAGAGAATTTATTCAATATTTCATGAAGGAGTTAAATATTGTAGATATTTGGCAACATTTTAAACTTACTGATATATCATACTCTTGTCAATGTAAAACCTTCAATTCGTACTCCCACATTTTCTGATTTCATGATAGTGTCACAACATCAGACCATGCTGCATGCAATGTGAACTATACTCATAAAAGGTTGATGATAGACCCTCCCAGATGGTGCCTACAACACAAATGGCTCAAGGATGAAGCATTTGTTAGTTACATATGGAGTAAAATCGATGAATATTTTAGCATAAATACTACACAAACCAATGCTTGTATCAAATGGGAAGCCTTTAAAGCTTGTCTAAGAGGTTATATCATCTCTTATACGTCATCAAAATCTAAGGCACAATGCAAGAAAAGACAACAATTGGAGGAAAAAATACAGAAGCTGGAGGAGCAGTTGTTCAGAGATAAAAATTATTTGGTAGAAAAAGAGCTGTTGCTGTTAAAAGCACAGTATCAAAAAGAATGTGCGGGCCGGGCAGCCTCGAATACATTAAGGTTGAATCAGTCCTTTTATGAACCAGGAGAAAAACCCGGGAAGATTCTAGCGTGGCAAATGAGACAACTGGAAGCACAAAAAAACACAAACTCAATAATAAATACACAGGGTGAATCATTAGTGGACCCAATAGAGATAAACAATGAATTTAGGAAATTCTATGAAAAACTTTACGACTCTCAGAGCCATATAGATCCAAATACACAAAATGTTTTCCTCGACAAATTACACATACTGAACTATTACAGACGAACTTCATCAACAATCGGAGGCCAAGATTAGTGAAGATGAAATATGCAAAGTAATTGACAAGATGAGCGCAGATAAAAAGGCCGGACCTGATGGGTTCCAACCGACTTTTAGAAGAAGTTTAAGGGAAAGTTGGTAAAACCATATTTGGAAATGGAAAGAAGCTTTTTTAAATAGCAACCTTGCTCAATGACCAGAGCATTGATTATCTTACTAACAAAGCCTGGAAAATCAAGCAATAAATGTGAGAATATGAGGCACTGAAGTCTGCTTCACTCTGACTTAAAAATACTTTGTAAATTGCTAGCAATACGCATGCAGGAAACACGTCCAAAAATCATTCATAAGGATCAAAATTGTGAGGAGCCACACCTCGCACCAGCTCCGGATCCTTCCTGACACACCTGCAGGTGATGGTGTAGTTAACTCTCTCCACTTCTTAAGCACGGCAGCGAGGTGGAGCTGATGTCAGAAGGGGGAAGTCCTCATGTAGGTGGTCAGCTGCGTTCAGGTGCTCTCCAGCGCCTCACTCTGAGGGTCTCCGGCGCCTCACTCTGAGGGTCTCCGGCGCCTCACTCTGAGCGTCTCCAGCGCACCCCCTCTCGGCACGGCCCCGACCGGCTGCGGTCTCCTCGTCCGTGCGCTCTGCACTCCTGGGTCCTCACTCTCCCACGTACAGGTCTTGCAGTTTAAAATAAATAAATTGAGTGCACCTGCTCTGCCTCCTGGTCTGCTTCTGGGTTCTGAACACTACTCACCGGCCCCCTGCCGTAACACAAAATGGCGTTGTTTTAGGTCGCCAAGGTTTCCACAATGTAAGGAGGGTTTTTAACATCATTCAAGGATTAGACATCAACCACAGAAACGACCCGTCTCTCTTGAGATACTGAAAAAGCATTCGATAGGGTAGAGTGGGCCGATCTATTTAATGTGTTGGAACGCTTTGGTTTTGGTCCTGCATTTGGGAAATGGGTACCGTTACTATATTTACATCCAACTGCAGGGCTTAAACCAATACCAACATGTCCAAACCGAGTTTAGTTAGACAGGGATGTCCATTAGCTCCCTTGCTATTTACTGTAGCATTGGAGCCCTTTGCTTTTTCCGTGCGGTCACACAACACAAGCTTTCATAATATGCAGACGGCGTAATTGTATTCCTC
Organism: Lipophrys pholis; assembly: GCF_963383615.2. Lineage (NCBI taxonomy): Eukaryota > Metazoa > Chordata > Actinopteri > Blenniiformes > Blenniidae > Lipophrys > Lipophrys pholis. Next base: position 1,467,169 of record NC_137630.1, on the reverse strand, counting down.
TCGCAATTCACTTCATCTATTCCTGCTTTGCTAAAACTAATTGAGTTTGGTCACATTTCAGGATATGTGATAAACAGGTTAAAGTCATATATAGCGGTGGCAGTAGGAGGTGGCAGTAGCAGCGGAGAGACTCCTCAGAGTTTCAACAACTAAAGAAACTAGTGTTGTTCCAATACCAATTTTGTGTCCCGATGCCGATACCCGGTTGCATAGTATCGGCTGATACCGATACTTGCCGATACAGATACTTGCCTATACTGCAGTGTTTTTCTTCCTATTCTTAAGAACTGCATACTCGCTCGGTTAAAAAAATCATTGCTATTATGGCTCCATCTGGCTGCTTAAACCTTTGTGAAACAGGAAAAAAACACCAACACCGTAAATGTAGGACAACCTTTTTATTTCCTACCTGGTATGGGGGAAACTGAAAAAAGAATCAACTTTTCTTAAACCGGAGTTTTCGCTCACAAATGCCTAAAAAATAGTGCAATATCCATGTACCAGTAAATACACCAGTTAAATTGAAATAAAAATCACAAATAATATAGATATGAGGCTTTCCTTGGCATGCTCTGAATACGTCACCATAAATGGATCAGGAGTCAGGGCAGCAGTGAGGGAGGGTCGGGAGAGAGAAAAACACACGGCACTGCGTATCTGCAAGTTAATAGTCCGTACCTGCCGATACTGATACCAGCTTTTAGTGTGGAATACTGGTATCGGTATTGGCACAACACTAAAAGAAACCTTCACCAAGTTGTCTGTTGCTCCGTCACGGTCCAGCCATGCGCTGGTATTTTCGGACAGCACATTATTACAGGCCTACCTTGATTTGCATTGTGCATCATGTGATAACAGCTCCTGGTCAGGTGCGCTGGCCGCGACCCCAGATTTTATTCTGGAGGAGTTACAGGACAGAGCTCCCCGACCTTTTCTGCAACACTGATGGTTTGAAGCAGCAGCATGTTTCCTGGACCTTCAGGACGGAGGGTGAAAAGGTCTTAACGAGGCTTCATGATAGATGAAAAAAACCCAGAAACAAGCGCTCACAGAAGTGAAGCCTTTTTCAAAATAAAATAACAAAAAAAGACAATGCAGAGTATCTTTAAGGCTGCAATCAAAGTGCTTCCCGAGGCTCTTGATTGGCGGCTGTGATGGAAGCATGGTGACTCCATGTTCTGCTCTGTGACGGAGGGATGGTGACTCCAGGGCTGCTCTGTGATGGAGGGATGGTGACTCCAGGGCTGCTCCGTGACGGAGGGATAGTGACTCCAGGGCTGCTCTGTGATGCAGGGAGGGTGACTCCAGGGCTGCTCTGTGACAGAGGGATGGTGACTCCAGGGCTGCTCTGTGATGGAGGGATGGTGACTCCAGGGCTGCTCTGTGACGGAGGGATGGTGACTCCAGACAGTGAGAAGCAGAATATTTTCTTTCCACTGCACACCAATGGTAGGGGGATCCACTGACTCCGTCCACCAGGAGAAGCGGAACGCCCAGGAACACCGGAGCCTCCTCCAAACTGATTGGTCGAGACACTGGACAAAGCACCAGGTATAAAATCAGGGCCCGCGGACCCCCCCCCCGCATCTCCAAGATGAATCTGCGTCGATGAAGACGTACAACTTCGTAAGGAGACACAAGGAGGTAACCCACGAGGACCGGTCTTTTCTTTTTACTTTTCTTTCTTTCTTTTTTTCCCTTTGACCTGGATCCACGGAGCGTGCCGCAGCAAGCCCGCAAGCTCCCTTGCCAGCCAACCTGAACCTCACTTCTTCACACCCCACAAGAAGCGCCCGATCCTTCACAGGATTATTTGCGGACCTCCCCGTGTTTGCACACCGCAAAATGTAACTTAGGTTTTCTTTCTCTGGGATGCCAGAGACACACCCGCGGCAGCAAATCGACGGATTCTCCCCGGCCACGGAAGCACGTTTCACCCTCGTCCAACCCAAGTAAGAGGCCTAGTGTCTGGGTATGTAAGCATAATAACGTGGTATTGATAGTGCTGTGTATTTTAATTTTTTTAAATTTTTTAAATTTTTTAATTTTTTTTATTTATTTATTTTTTTTTTGCCCTTGTCCTGTTCGGCAGCTTGGGCCAACAATATGATGTGATTGAGAGCCTTCGGAGTCAGAACAGATTTTGGTCTTGCAACAGGGAGAGACCTGGAGTCTCCTCCTGTTGCCTTCTCCGTCAGAAGCTGGCATGGCTGCCGTACACGGCCGGGGGGGAACGCTCAAAGAGAGAGAGAAGAGAGAAGAGAGAAAAAGGTTGAGGGAGGAGGGAGGAGGGGGGAGGGGGTAGGGGGATAACATACAATATCCTTGTTGTGCTCCATATATTATTTGCAGTTATCACACTGATCCAAATATTTTCCAACTGTTTTTGGATTAAACCAGCCTGAGCTGCTCTATCTAGACAGTAAAATGATTTCTTAGATTAACCAGCCTGAGCAGCTCTATCTAGACAGTAAAATGATTTCTTAGATTAACCAGCCTGAGCAGCTCTATCTAGACAGTAAAATGATTTCTTAGATTAACCAGCCTGAGCAGCTCTATCTAGACAGCAACGTGAAGCAGGAACATGAATTAACAAAGAGGCGACAACAAAAGAGGAACATGATTTTTAAAGTTTGAGCAAATGATGATAGAGAACAAGCAACTTCAGAAGCACCTTTCGTGAGGAGTGGAAGTGTGTGTGTGTGTGTGTGTGTGTGTGTGTGTGTGTGTGTGTGTGTGTGTGTGTGTGTGTGTGTGTGTGTGTGTGTGTGTGTGTGTGTGTGTGTGTGTGTGTGGTTTGTCCACTGGGTGGGACCGGAACTGCTGTGGGGGGACCCGTGGCGAGACCAAGGGGTCCGAGGCCATCGGGCCCGGACACCGCCACCCCGGCAGACGGAAGCCCCCCAGGCCCGGGGAGACCCCAGCGAACCACCCCGGAGAGCCACGTCCCCGCCCAAAAAGCAGCCGACGGAGAATGCAGAGAGGAATCCCCCCCAGGCAAGAGGGGCCCACAAGAGAAGGATAAAGGGCACAGGGCCCCAGGCCCCGACCCAAGCCGCCAAGCCGAGAAAAGGCCGGAGCAGGGCCCCCGGGCCGAGCGGGTCGAGAGCCCCCCCAACCCCGGCCCGTGAGTCCCGCCGCACCCCCGGGAACAGGCCCACCCACCGCCCCCCCCCAACCCGGCAAGGCAGAGACGGCCCCAGCCGCCGCGCCCCGGACCAGCCCCGCCCCCAGACCCAGGAAAGCGAAGGCCGGCGCAGGCCCCGGTCGGAGGACAGTCAACTCTACACCCCCAGGAGCCTCATATCCCACCCGCCCCATGATCCTCCCCCCCGGTTTTAATTGAAATACCCAACCCCTGACCCACCCCCCACAGACACCCACCCCTGACGCAGACGCAGACGCAGACGCAGACGGGCACACACACACACACACACACACCCACGGGACGGTGGGGGAGTGATGACTCTCGCCCCCCCAGGCCGCCGGCCGGGCCCCCTCCCAGCCACCGCGGTGTCCCAACCTCCACCAATCCAACAGCAAATGGAAAAGGAGCACCGCGCCCCAGCCCCCCCACGAGCGCCATGCCCGAGGGAGCGCGCCCCCCGCATCCCAGCCGCACTCACCCCGGGCCGGGGCGGGACCCCAGCGGGAGGTGCTGGGGGGAGCCACGTCTCCCGCCCTCCCCCCGCCCTATATGTGTGTTGGATGTATGTAAGGGTGTGTCTTTGTGTTTTGAGGAGGTGGGTGCAATGTGTGTGTCTATGGTGCGGTTTAAAATTGGGGGGTAGCGGGGCCCGGGCGTTCTACCGCTGACAAGCGGCAGAACCCCGAAAGCGGCTTACCCCCTCAAGACCCTGCGTGACTAAGTGTGGTTAAAATTGTGGGTGGTGCAAAGTCGGGGGAGGACCCAGACCGCAGTTAAGTAGCCGGGACCCCCCACCTAGGCACCGCCCCACTGTTCCCTATTGTGGAGTAATATAAGGTGAGGTAAGGCAGGGAGGGTTCTGAGGGAGGGGGTCCCCCCGTCGCTAGGACCTTGGCCCAGCTGGACCCCCCGCGCTGCCCCACCCCACCCCCGAGCGGCCGGCCTAGGACCCGGGGAGCCACACCCCCCCCAACAAGGCGCCGTAAGGGGACCCGGGCAGGGAGCCCCCACCCCACCCAACGGCCAGACAGCAGAGTCTGAGACCCGCAGGGCCCAGTGCGAGCCCAGCCGGAGGCCAGTGGTCAGGGCACCCCCCCTCATTCGCCCACACAGCCCCACCCCTCTACACACACACACACACACACACACACACACACACACACCCATCAGGCCCTGGAGGTCACTCTCAGTCAACCAGAACCCGGAGCCCCCCCGTCCCCCGCGTGTTTTAATTTGTGCTTGTGAAACTCCGGGAAGTGCATCCCACACCCGATGCACGAAGTCCAGTGAGGTCAAGCTATCCCAGAAAGAGCGCGCACAACGCCTCTATTGGCCTCGTGGGTGTTTGCACTCTCACGGTGTACCGCCACCCGGTAGACGCAACGAGTCACTGCATCGCCTGGCGCCCTTCGCGGTCATCACACTGAAGTGACGTCTGTATCCCTGGGTGGACGTTGGAGGTCATTACACACACACACACACACACACACACACACACACACACACACACACACACACACTCTTTGTACGTAGTGTTGCTGTTTAGTAGATTAGATCTCCATGTTAGATGTTGATTTATGAGATGAATTCAGAATTATTTATGAATTAATACATTTAGTTAATAAACGCCTGTTAGCTGAATTGAACAATTCTTGGTGATTATTGTGTATTTATTGTTGACAATTCACTGGTTTGTAACAGTCTGTGCTCGGATCTCACACCTTCCCTTTTATTCAAATGAATAATTTTTCATTAATAGATCATTTTTTATAATTGATTAACTTTAAGTAATTAATCAATTACTTTAGTCGTTGTTAATGAGTAAATGACAGTGTATTCTATTAATAATGAAACATTTTTATAAATTAATTCCAGTGATTTATTACCTTCAGTAATCTATTACTTACAGTAATCTAATGCTAATAACCAACCATAAATTCCAACATCTCCATTCCCTTGACAGGCTTCACTGATGAGTTGTGTCACAACTCCAGTGGGTTCCAAACAGCTGGTCCTCCAGGGATCCCACTCATCTGCACAGTGTCGTCAATGTAGCTGTGCTATAGAAAGAACTCTATTAGTCGTCAAGACAAGATGCTGAAGAAAATCTCGCCTTCAATGCTGAGCAGTGAGACGGTCCTAAAGTGGCTGATGTTCCTAGAGTCCTCTTCTTTTGGGATTCACACACCCTCTGTGCACCTCCACTGGTCTGCAACACTTCCTCTGCATCAGATCCCAAACAAGATCTTCCAAAGGTGACAGAGTAGTGGTGGGCAGCGCTTGTATATGGTGTATGGAACACCACACGGTCCACTTAGACTCTCTCATCACAAAGTCCCCTGTTGGGGTTGTGGACTTTTGAGGGACTTACTTGGAATGCTTCCTCTCATTGGCCTCGTCCATGCTCTGTACCCACAGCGCTTGGAGCTTCAGAATGATCAGCTGTTTGACGGACTCTGACAGAAGGATTATATCTGGTCGCAGCCATGCAGATGTTACGCTTCCTAGGAACCTCAACTGTTTCCCAAGGTTCACGTCCAGTTGCCAGTCATATACATATAGAGGGAGAGTTGAAGATTCCTTAATCTTCTCAATCATTATAGGAAATTTGGTGAGAGTAAAGACAAGACTTCTTTGTAAAGTTAAGCAGGTTATCCATCGGGTCCTGGGGCTTGTGCTGGAGAGCTTCATGTGGTTCTTCTGTTTAGGTGGGAGCTTCTATTCCTTTGATCTGTTCCTCTTTTAATTTTCAGAGGTTAATAGAGGTTCCATTTTACCGTCACCAACAGACCATGAAATCATGTAAAAGATTACATTTAATGCCCGTTGCCATGTTTTTGATGCTGAGGAGCCCCCGATGGAGCCTGAACTCTGGCTTCTAGTCAATAGCGGTGGAGGAGGAAGGTGGAGGAGCAGGTCCAGTGTGCCATGGAGAGTTGTCACATACCACACTTTAGCTGCAGGTCCTCCGCTGAGGCTGGTGGGCCACCTCAGGGTCACCAGGACCAACACTTCCATCCATCATTGTTCCTGGAGGCCCAGATTCTAGTAAGTTGCCACTTGTATCACCTGCACATGCACATGTCATCCACAACTCGTCTTCCTGACAAACTCACTCCTTTCTCATGTATTCTGTTGCTGGTCAAACATCTTCCTTGACTATCTCACCTGATTCAGCCCATCAGTGGCTAAAACTAGCATTCTCAACATCGTAGTCCTTTTTTTCAAGATAGTTCACTTTGGTCCTTCGACAACCTTCCCCTTGGATTCATCGGCTCTTTCTCCATGCCCAAGACAGTCAATCCTGTCTCAGTCAGTCTCAAGCTGTCCGAAACCATGAGGGTCCACCCTGAGTTCAATGTCAGCCAGATCAAACCTGTCTCACCCCCCCACAGATCATGGATTCCGTGGATAGTGGCTCAGCTTCACGGTTCAGTGTCGAGCTCGTGGTAGTTCATACGGGAGGCAGGGAGGGTTATGGCCAGGGAAGAGTTCTTGGGTGTCTTCCTGGGACATTTTTGATCCCAGTCTAATCAGGAACGTCCATGACTACAACCCAACCGTTTCTGCCTGATTAGATTTCACCACCTCCATTTTCCTCAGAGCTCTTGTGGGGCCATCTGCTGTGTCCAGTGTTTTGAGTCCTCCCCTCAGCTGTGGCATCGGCAAGTAGTTTGATGTGTTTTATAGTGAGAATAAAGGGCTGCGGCTCATTGCTCAGAAGACAGTTGAATCAAAATGCTTTTCCAATTCCACAGTCACAAAACTCAGTTGCACATCATTCTTTCATTCATTCATTTTCTTCCGCTTATCCCTTTCCGGGTCACGGGGGTGACAGTCTGAGCACCGTCACCCAGATCACATCACACCATTTAAGAACCTTCCTGCAGGTGGTGAGCCCACGGGAAGGTGGCGCCCGGCGTGGGACACGAACCCACTACCCTGAGATTGTGAGTCTCATGCTCTACCAACTGAGCTAGCCGGGGGACATCATTCTGCTCAATGAAATCCAAAAAACAAGTCTCCTATTGCTGTCAATCTTTACAAAGACTGAGAAGATTTAGCTCTTCAGGAACACCTTCTTTCTGACTGTGTGACTTTGTCCATCTAATGCATCTTTGCCACCTCTCACTCATGGACAGACTCCAGCTGATGCTGTCTCACGTTATCAAATGCCCATTTCATGTTTTCTTATGTTGTGTGAACTCTTCCATGTGTCGCCCAAAAGATTTCGACAGTGACAAAAAATAAAAATAAAGCATGATGTGGAAACAAAGCATCATTTTGGGGCAATAAAAGACTGGAAGCATTCAAACAAAAAGAAATAAAATAAGTGAAAGGCAACGGCTCTGAAAAACTGACAGAAAAAGATGAACTTCTCAAGGATTGACGAAAAATTAAGCAATGTATGACTATATGTGAAAGGTATATGTAAAAATGACTTTCTTTGACATAAAATTTGTAAAGCTCGATTGTATTATGTTTGATTGACAGTTAAAGTCTTTGAATTTTTATGAACCTGTGTGAATCTTTGGGCTGGTGATCTTTGGGCTCTTTGCTTTAGGAACATGCATGATTATCTACCAGTGACTGATGTGTGGACTGAGGAACATTTTCAGAAACACGTGTCTGTGAGCAACTGTACGACGCTTTATCATGCAATGAAGCCCTCTATCTGAAGCCGACGTCGTCTGGCTGCTGCCCAGGACTTACACCATTAAATCCCCCACTTCCCATTTCATATTTGCACACTCACTTTGCACAGGGAGAAGGAATGCTGCATAAGAGGAAAAATGCCCCCGTCCCAACTGTTGTGAAATGGTATGTGTTCCTTTCAACATCTGTAATGATGTAGTTCATATATTCTGAAGGAAATGTATGTTAATGAAATGTGAAAATCATTCCATTGTGATTTATTTAGCTCACACGTGTCCCAGCTTGTTGGTGTTTAAAAGAAATCTGATGAAGTTGATGACGTGCTTTCAAACTCTAATCTATTACGACTACAATGATGAACAGAACCAGAAGATGGTGAATAGCCTCGTAAATGGATCCCAGCTGAGTCTGACGACATGGAGGAATTCTGGAAAGTGTCGGAGGGGAAATCCAACAAGAGGGGGAACTTTGTGGTCCTCCCAAACAAATCAGCTTCTTATGGAAAATGTATCAAGATGGGTGAGAATCTCACAAGTTGTTCAGAAATGTACCCAGTATAAAGGATTAAACAACCGTATGAGAACACCATTATCTTTCCATATGGCAGCAAAGCACCACCTTGAATGAAGGAGCATCCATGTCTGACTGAAGGCGAAAAGCTAATGCTATGGCAGTCATGAGCCCTGAAGTCATTCTTTTTTCTATTGCACCATTATTTTAGAAAGAGCTTTCCTGTCCTCCATTTGTCCATTTAATGCAGCACATCTGGCAAATCTATTTTCCTCTCTGGCTTCCCTTGTGAAAAACATCTGTCGTCATCGTAGCGATGGCGGGGGACGGAGGGGGTTGGCAGCATGGAGCAGCCGCTCGAGGTGAGAGGCATCACAGCTTTATGGTGCTGGCCGAGCCGGACGGATCCCAGAGTCAGCAGAACACATTGTTATGGTAACATCACAGTGAGCATGTTTAGACTGGGCTCTGCACTGGACTGACGTAATGCCTGTGATGTAACTTCAAGGAAACCAGCAGTGGAGAGGGGATACACTCTAAAATGGGACAATAGTGGAAGTGGCGCTGTTTCCAGAATTCAGGTTTATGTAGGACAGAGAAAGTGAGGAGAAAACAAATTCATAGAAAAACAGTTTCAATAAGAGGTTCAGCTTCAATGATCAACCTGAAACATCCAACTGTTTTTAAAGCCACTGTGTGAAATGACTGGAGCGTCCAACCTGGGCTCCACTTCAGGTACGTTTACACTATGTTCAAGGCAGCCACGTTTCAGGCCACCGTGTACAAAACGGGATGGACGTGCAGCATTGACCTATGATGGCATTAACCAGTGACAGCATTAACCTGTGAAGGCATTAACTTGTGACGGCATTAACCTGTGATGGCATTAACCAGTGACGGCATAAACCAGTGATGGCATTAACCAGATACGGCCTTAACCAGTTACGGCATACACCAGTGACGGCATTAATCAGTGACGGCATTAACTTGTGACAGCATTAACCTGTGACGGCATTAATCAGTGACAGCATTAACCAATTATGGCATAAACCTATGATGGCATACAATAGTGACACCATTAACCAGTGACGGCATTAACCAGTTACAGTATTGACCTATGATGGCATTAACCAGTGACGGCATTAACTTGTGACAGCATTAACCTGTGATGGCGTTAATCAGTGACAGCATTAACCAATTATGGCATAAACCTATGATGGCATACAATAGTGACGGCATTAACCAGTGACGGCATTAACCAGTGACAGCATTGACCGGTGACAGCACTAACCAGTGACGGCATTGACCAGTTTCAGTATTGACCTATGATGGCATTAACCAGTGACGGCCTTAACCAGTGTCGGCATTACCTAGTAACAGCATTAACCTGTGACGGCAGTAACCAGTGATGGCATTAGCCAGTGATGGCATTAAGTAGTGACGGCATTACCTTGTGACAGCATTAACCTGTGATGGCATTAACCAGTTACGGCATAAACCTATGATGGCATACACCAGTGACGGCATTAATCATTGACGGCATTAACTTGTGACAGCATTAACCAGTGACGGCATTGACCAGTGACGGCATTAACCAATTACGGCATAAACCTATGATGGCATACAATAGTGACAGCATTAACCAGGGACGGCATTAACCAGTTTCAGTATTGACCTATGATGGCATTAACCAGTGACGGCATTGACCAGTGACGGCATTAACCAGTGACAGCATTTACCTATGATGGCATTAACCAGTGACGGCATTAACCAGTTACGGCATTGACCAGTGAGAGCATTAACCAGTGACGGCATTGACCAGTGACGGCATTAACCAGTGACAGCATTTACCTATGATGGCATTAACCAGTGACAGCATTAACCTGTGAAGGCATTAACTTGTGACGGCATTAACCTGTTACGGCATACACCAGTGACGGCATTAATATGTGACAGCATTAACCAATTATGGCATTAACCAATTATGGCATAAACCTATAATGGCATACAATAGTGACGGCATTAACCAGTGACGGCATTAACCAGTTACAGTATTGACCTATGATGGCATTAACCAGTGACAGCATTGACCGGTGACAGCATAAACCAGTGACGGCATTAACCAGTGACGGCATTAACCAAATACAGTATTGACCTATGATGGCATTAACCAGTGACAGCATTAACCTGTGAAGACATTAACTTGTGACAGCATTAAACTGTGATGGCATTAATCAGTGACGGCATTAACCAGTTACGGCATTGACCAGTGAGAGCATTAACCAGTGACGGCGTTAACTTGTGACAGCCTTAACCAGTGACAGCATTAACCGGTGACAGCATTAACCTGTGAAGGCATTAACTTGTGACGGCATTAACCTGTTACGGCATACACCAGTGACGGCATTAATATGTGACAGCATTAACCAATTATGGCATTAACCAATTATGGCATAAACCTATAATGGCATACAATAGTGACGGCATTAACCAGTGACGGCATTAACCAGTTACAGTATTGACCTATGATGGCATTAACCAGTGACATCATTGACCGGTGACAGCATAAACCAGTGACGGCATTAACCAGTGACGGCATTAACCAAATACAGTATTGACCTATGATGGCATTAACCAGTGACAGCATTAACCTGTGAAGACATTAACTTGTGACAGCATTAAACTGTGATGGCATTAACCAGTGACGGCATTAACCAGTTACGGCAATGACCAGTGAGAGCATTAACCAGTGACGGCGTTAACTTGTGACAGCCTTAACCAGTGACAGCATTAACCGGTGACAGCATTAACCAGTGACGGCATTGACCAGTGACGGCATTAAACAGTGACAGCATTTACCTATGATGGCATTAACCAGTGACACCATTAACCCGTGAAGGCATTAACTTGTGACAGCATTAACTTGTAACGGCCTTAACCAGTGACAGCATTAACCAGTGACGGTATTGACCAGTGACAGCATCAACCAGTGACAGTATTGACCAGTGAAGGTATTAACCAGTGAAGGTATTAACCAGTGACGGCATTAACCAGTGACAGCATTTACCTATGATGGCATTAACCAGTGACACCATTAACCCGTGAAGGCATTACCTTGTGACAGCATTAACTTGTAACCGCCTTAACCAGTGACAGTATTGACCAGTGACAGTATTAACCTACGATTGCATTAACCAGTGACAGCATTAACCAATGACAGCATTAACCAGTCAAGGTATTAACCAGTGACGGTATTAACCAGTGACAGCAATAACCAGTGAAGGTATTAACCAGTGACGGTATTAACCAGTGATGGTATTAACCAGTGATGGTATTAACCAGTGACGGTATTAACCAGTGACAGTATTAACCAGTGAAGGTATTAACCAGTGATGGTATTAACCAGTGACAGCATTAACCAGTGAAGGTATTAACCAGTGACGGTATTAACCAGTGAAGGTATTAACCAGTGACAGTATTAACCAGTGACAGCATTAACCAGTGAAGGTGTTAACCAGTGACGGTATTAACCAGTGACAGCATTAACCAGTGAAGGTATTAACCAGTGACGGCATTAACCAGTGACACCATTAACCAGTGAAGGTATTAACCAGTGAGGAGGGGCAGAGCTGTCAACTGATCACCACCTGGTGGTGAGTTGGATGCGCTGGACGGGGAGAAGGCCGGACAGACTCGGCAGGCCCAAACGTGTCACGAGGGTCTGTTGGGAACGCCTGGCCGAACCCTCTGTCCGCGCAGTCTTCAACTCCCGCCTCCGGGAGAGCTTCTCACGGATTCCGGGGGAGGTTGGAGACATTGAGTCCGAGTGGACTATGTTCTCCACCTCCATTGTTGAAGCTGCTACTTGGAGCTGTGGTCGCAGGGTCTCTGGTGCCTGTCGTGGCGGCAACCCCCGAACCCGGTGGTGGACACCGGAAGTAAGGGATGTCGTCAAGCTGAAGAAGGAGTCCTATCGGGCGCTGTTAGCTCATAGGACTCCTGAGGCAGCTGACGGGTACCGGCAGGCCAGGCGGGCCGCAGCCCGGGCCGTGGTGGAGGCAAAAACTCGGGCCTGGGAGGAGTTCGGGGAGGCCATGGAGGAGGACTATCGGTCGGCCCCGAGGAAATTCTGGCAAACCGTCCGGCGCCTCAGGAGGGGGAAGCAGTTTTTCACCAACACCGTTTACAGTGGAGGTGGGGAGCTGTTGACCTCAACTGGAGATGTCGTCGGGCGGTGGAAGGAATACTTCGAGGACCTCCTCAATCCCACCATCACGTCTTCCGCTGAGGAAGCAGAGGCTGGGTTCTCAGAGGTAGACTCGTCCATCACCCGGGCTGAAGTCACCGAGGTAGTTGCTAAGCTCCTCGGTGGCAAGGCACCGGGAGTGGATGAGATTCGCCCTGAGTTCCTTAAGTCTCTGGATGTGCAGGGACTGTCGTGGCTGACACGTCTCTGCAACATTGCGTGGCGGTCGGGGACAGTGCCTCTGGAGTGGCAGACCGGGGTGGTGGTCCCTCTTTTTAAGAAGGGGGATCGGAGGGTGTGTTCCAACTACAGGGGGATCACACTCCTCAGCCTCCCTGGGAAAGTTTATTCCAGGGTACTGGAGAGGAGGATCCGGCCGTTAGTCGAACCTCGGATCCAAGAGGAACAATGCGGTTTTCGTCCAGGTCGTGGAACACTGGACCAGCTCTATACCCTCCACCGGCTACTCGAGGGTTCATGGGAGTTCGCCCAATCAGTCCACATGTGTTTTGTGGACCTGGAGAAGGCGTTCGACTGTGTCCCTCGGGACGTCCTGTGGGGGGTGCTCCGGGAGTATGGAGTCCGGGACCCTTTGCTAAGGGCTGTCCGGTCCCTGTACGCCCGGAGCAGGAGTTTGGTTCGCATTGCCGGCAGTAAGTCGGACCTGTTCCCAGTGCACGTTGGCCTCCGGCAGGGCTGTCCTTTGTCACCGGTTCTGTTCATAACTTTTATGGACAGAATTTCTAGGCACAGCCAGGGACCGGAGGGGGTCTGGTTTGGGGACCACAGGATCTCGTCTCTGCTTTTTGCAGACGATGTGGTCCTGGTGGCTTCATCAAACCTGGACCTTCAGCGTGCACTGGCGCGGTTCGCAGCCGAGTGTGACGCAACTGGGATGAGGATCAGCACCTCTAAATCCGAGGCCATGGTTCTCGACCGGAAAAAGGTGGCTTGCCCCCTTCAGGTCGGTGGAGAGCCCTTGTCCCAAGTGGAGGAGTTCAAGTATCTCGGGGTCTTGTTCACGAGTGGGGGGAAGATGGAGCGTGAGATCGACAGGCGGATCGGTGCAGCGTCTGCAGTTATGCGGTCGCTGTATCGGTCCGTCGTGGTGAAGAAGGAGCTAAGCCAAAAGGCGAGGCTCTCGATTTACCAGTCGATCTTCGTTCCTACCCTCACCTATGGTCATGAGCTTTGGGTCATGACCGAAAGAACGAGATCCCGGATACAAGCGGCTGAAATGAGTTTCCTCCGTAGGGTGGCTGGGCGCACCCTTAGAAATAGGGTGAGGAGCTCAGTCACCAGGGAGGAGCTCGGAGTAGAGCCGCTGCTCCTCCGCATCGAGAGGAGCCAGCTGAGGTGGCTCGGGCATCTGTTTCGGATGCCCCATGGACGCCTCCCTCGGGAGGTGTTCCGGGCATGTCCCTCCGGTAGGAGGCCTCGGGGCAGACCTAGGACACGCTGGAGAGACTATGTCTTTCGGCTGGCCTGGGAACGCCTTGGGGTCCCACCGGAAGAGCTGGAGGACGTGTCTGGGGCGAGGGAAGTCTGGGCTTCCTTGCTTAGACTGCTGCCCCCGCGACCCGGCCCCGGATAAGCGGAAGAAAATGGATGGATGGATGGATGGTATTAACCAGTGACGGTATTAACCAGTGACGGTATTAACCAGTGATGGTATTAACCAGTGAAGGTATTAACCAGTGACGGTATTAACCAGTGAAGGTATTAACAAGTGACGGTATTAACCAGTGATGGTATTAACCAGTGTTGTGCCTGAACGAGTTCAATGAACGATGGTTCATGAACTCGTTCATAGTTGAAGCAAACGTGAACTGATCTCATGGTGTTCCTGCCTGATGAAGGTTCTGCTGAGCACCTTCATTCTGGGGTCACACGTCTCCCCTTTGAACTGCTACCTTATCGCGGTGGGGGAGTTTGAGTACCCGAATGATCCTAGGAGCTACGTTGTCGGGGGGCTTGCCCCCCAGTAGGGTCTCCCAAGGCAAACTGGTCCGAGGTGACGAGTCAGACCAAAAGCAGTTCAACAAGCCCCCTATGACAAAACAACAGAAGAGGAAAGTGACGTCGCCCGGCGAGGCGCAGCCAGGGCCTCACCCTGGAGCCAGGCCTTGGGTTGGGGCCCGCATGCGAGCGCCTGGTGGCCTTTGCCCGCGGGGCCCGTCCGGGCCCAGCCCGAAGGGATGACGCGGGTCCCTCCTCTTCCTCCTGTGAGCCCACTACCCACAGAGGCAACCGTAGGGGTTGGGTGCAATGTGGATTGGGTGGCAGTCGACGGCAGGGGCCTCGACGACCTGATCCCCGGACACGGAACCTAGCTTTTGGGACATGGAACGTAACCTCGCTGGAACAGACCAAGAACACAGATGATCTACTGAGGGAACAGACCAAGAACACAACTGATCTACTGAGGGAACAGACCAAGAACACAACTGATCTACTGAGGGAACAGACCAAGAACACAACTGATCTACAGAGGGAACAGACCAAGAACACAGGGAAAGAAGAAGTGGAACCAAATCGCTCAGCTGTCCCTTTGTTTATTTGTTTATTTGTTCTAAGGGGCTCCACCCTGAACCTGCCAGTGAGGTGGTGGTGGAAACAGATGTGTGCAGTCCAGCTGTGCAGAGCTGACCCAGGTATCATTTATTGGTTATTAATGTTTTTATGCTTGTAATGTTTCCTTTGTCTTAACTTACTGTGATGATGTCACTCATGTGTTTGTAGGACCACTTCCTGATCCCCACATCCTGACATCAGGAGAAAAACTATGTCCACTTCCTGATCCTGACATCCTGGCATCAGGAGGAAAACTACGTCCACTTCCTGATCCTGACATCCTGACATCAGGAGGAAAACTACGTCCACTACGTCCACTACGTCCACAGTTCGTCCCAAACAAATGATGTGTCCCAGGTTGCTGACCTCAAGGTTCAGGATGAGCATACAAGTCTGAGGCGTTCACACACATACTCCTGGCAGGGACAGGGACAGGGACAGGGACAGGGACAGGGACAGGGTCAGCTGGTCAGTTGGTCAGTTGGTAATCACCAGGATGGAATGGTGCCACTTTGTCTCTGACACATTTAGAACCATAACTGTAGAGTGAGAGTGGTGTGATGAATCGGTCATTGACCAGATGGAATCTAAACTAGACATGTTTTACTTTAATACCATCAATGTGTTTATTTCAATGCAGTAATGATCAGATTAAAATGTATAAATGACCTTTTGTCTCTTTGTGTTTTGAACATTAAATCTCAAGTTGAGTGAATCACTGTAAATAGTGTAAATACTGTAAATAGTGTAAATAGTGTAAATAGTGTCTAACATGTCAATGAGCTGCTCCTTCCTGCCCACAGCCACCCTGAAGCAGAACATTAAAGCTCATCAATCAGAGGCATTCTGGGGCTTCATCTCCTCTTGTCTGAGCTCTGTGTGATGTTCTGTTTTTCCTGTTTGGAGCCGGCAGCTGATCGAAGGGTGCTGCCAGATTATTGTCGATCGTGCTGAGTGGTCCTGGTGTCGCCTCCCGTCTCGTCTCCCGTCCCGTCTCGTCTCCGACGCCTGCTGCTTGCACTCCTGTTTTGTTTTTTCAGCCGTACTCCGGCTCGCTTTGTGTTTTGCGGAGAATAAACTGTTCCTTTTTACCTCCGATTCCCCGCCTCTCCTTTTGGGTGCTTCGCCATCACAGAATAATCCGGCCAAAGTAATGGATCCTGCGGAGGTAGAGCAGATGCGATCTGCTCTACAGATCCAGGGCACACGGGCACGAACAAGCACGACAGGGCGTCGCCGATGTGGTTCGGGAGTTGGCGTCCTCAGTCGACCGGCTCACGACGCGGGTGGAACAAGTCTGTCCCCAGCGTCTGGACACCTACGCCATTGGCTCTGATTATGTCACCGCCGCACCTGCCGCTGCACCTCCTGCTGCTGCCAACAGCGCCGCTGGAGCGGCGCCACCTGCTGCGCTGTCCCGTCAGTTCCGCGAACCATTCATCCTTACTCCCGCCAGGTACTCAGGTGATCTAGGGGCATGCTGCCAGTTTATTCAACAGTGTTATTTATTTTTTTAGCAGCAGCCGCTCACTTATCTTTCTGATGGATCCAGGTTCGCCTTTTTGATGAGCTTATTGGAGGGGAAAGCTTCGGCTTGGGCAACAGCCCTGGTTAACTCCGGTTCCACTGTGTGTAATACACTGGACTCTTTTGTTCCTGAGATGAGGAGAGTTTTTGATCATCCCGTTCGTGGTGGAGAAGCTGGCAAGCAAGCTAGCAGCCCGTGATGAAACAGCTAGTCTGGAGGAGGTAATTTCCCTCACCATCAGTTTAGACAATAGGCTTAGGGAGAGATGCAGGGAGAGTTTAGCCAGGAGAGCTCCCCCTCACGTAGCACCTTGGCCCCGACCATCTCTTCCGCCTCCAGTTCCGTCTCTGCAGCCGTGTTCCTCTGTGGGTCCTACTGACCCTCCACGTGGACCCGTTTCTTCTCTTCCTCCTGAGGAACCCATGCAACTGGGAAGAGCAGGGCTTGACCCAGCTGAACGTCGTCGCCGAATGGACCAACGTCTGTGTGTTTATTGTGGCCAGGCTGGCCACTTCATTGCCAAGTGTTCTGAGGTGCCAAAAGAGCAGCCTCATCAGCCCACAGGGGGGTGCTGATGAGCTAGACATCCGTATCGGACCCCCCCTGTGAGCGTCTCACCCTAAAAGGTACTATGAACCACTCCGGAGCCTGTCACCCTGTCCTGGCGTTAGTAGACTCTGGTGCTGATGAAAGTTTTATTGACTCTGATTTTGTGAACCGTAACAAGATTCCCGTTGAGCCTCTTCCTGTTCCCAAGAGGATTTCTGCTCTGGATGGCAGACGACTAGCCCAGGTAACCCATCGCACTACCCCCATGTCCTTAATACTTTCGGGCAACCATTGTGAACTCCTTTCCCTCTCCGTTATCCCCTCCCCCTCGTTGCCGTTAGTTTGGGCCTCCCTTGGTTAAAGTTGACTGGTCCACCTTTTCCATCACGAACTGGAGTCTTTTCTGTCACACTCACTGTCTTCACTCTGCGAACCCCTGTGCCACTTCGAGTCCTCCTACCCCTGAGCCTGATCTCCGCCGTCCTTCCTGAGTATCATGGGTTGGCGGAGGTCTTTAGTAAGGACCGGGCCCTCTCCCTCCCTCCTCACAGACCTTATGACTGTGCCATTGATTTGCTTCCTGAGGCCAAGTGACCAACCAGCAAGCTGTATAAGTTATCCAAGCCTGAGAGGGAGGCCATGGAATCCTACCTCTCCGAGTCCCTGGCAGCTGGTATTATTCGCCCGTCATCCTACCCGGTGGGGCGGGGTTTTTCTTTGTGGACAAGAAGGACAAGTCCCTGCGGCCGTGCATAGACTATCGGGGTCTGAATGAGATAACTGTCCGTAATAGTTACCCCTTGCCTCTCATTGACTCTGCTTTTGGCCTTCTCCACAAGGCAACTATCTTCTCCAAGCTGGACCTATGCAATGTATATCACCTGGTGCATATCAAAGAGTGATGAGTGGAAGAATGCGTTCAACACCCCCACAAGACACTTCGAGTATTTGGTGAAGCCGTTCGGACTCATGAATGCCCCAGCAGTTTTTCAAGCTCTTATGAAAGATTGCTCAGAGACATGTTAAATCAATTCATTTTTGTTTATCTGGATGATATTAAAAAATTTTCTCAGACTCTCCAGGAACATGTGCAGCATGTGAAGCTCGTCCTCCAGAGACTATTAGAGAACCGTTTATTCGTCAAGGCAGAGAAGTGCCAGTTCCATACCTCCTCAGTGCCGTTCCTGGGCTTTGTGATCGAGAGGGGGCAACTGTGTGCTGACCCGGCCAAGATTCAGGCTGTGGCAGACTGGCCTGTCCCCTCTACAAGAAGACAGTTACAACAGTTTTTGGGTTTTGCAAACTTTTACCGGAGTTTATTAGGGACTACAGCAAGGTCGCCAGCGCGTTACTAAGGCTGACATCGGTGAATGTACCCTTTTCATGGACTGTGGATGCACAAGGTGCCTTTGACAGATTAAGAACTCTCTTTTCCACTGCCCCAGTACTATCGCATCCTGACCCAGACCGTCCGTTGGTCCTGGAGGTGGGCGCTTCAGACACTGGGGTGGGGGAGGTGCTTTCCCAACGCACTGCTCCAGATGAGAAGCTCCACCTATGTGCCTTTTTTCTCCCGGCGACTATCACCGGCAGAGAGGAACTATGATGTGGGCAACCGAGAGCTGTTGGCGGTGGTTTTGGCACTTCAGGGGTGGAGGCACTGGTTGGAGGGCTCCACACACCCATTCGTAGTTTGGACTGACCATAAGAACCTTGCTTACCTTCACTCTGCTCGCTGACTCAACACCCGTCAGGCCCGCTGGGCACTCTTCCTGGGAAGATGTCGGTTCAACATCACCTATCGCCCTGGCTCCAGGAATATTAAGGCGGATGCACTTTCTCGACAGTCGTCAGTCGACAGTCGACAGTCGTTGGAGTCGTCCGTCCCCCAGGCCATTCTTCCCCCTTCCTGTGTTGCAGCGGTTGCCCAGTTGGAGATTGAGGAGCTGGTCCAGGAGGCTCAACCCGCCCCAGGTACCCCTGAAGATTGTCCAGAGGAATGCCTATTTGTCTCCCCGGCTCTTAGGACCCAAGTTCTACAGTGGGGGCATGATTCCAAGCTGGCCTGCCACCCTGGGTTCCACCGTACCCTGACCCTGGCCTGGTCCCATATCGCTGTTGATTTTGTGACCGGCCTCCCTCCGTCAGACGGTAACACAGTGATCCTCACGATTGTGGACAGATTCTCCAAGTCTGCACACTTTGTCCCCTTGCCTAAGCTACCCGCGGCTCTGGAAACTGCTTCTCTCCTGACTCACCATGTTTTTCTCCTCCATGGAATCCCACAGGACATAGTTTCTGATCGTGGTCCCCAGTTTTCCTCCCGTGTCTGGAAGGCGTTTCGTCTGACTCTGGGTCATTCATTCATTCATTCATTTTCTTCCGCTTATCCGTTTCCGGGTCGCGGGGGTGACAGTCTGAGCACCGTCACCCAGATCACAATGCACCATTTAAGAACCTTCCTGCAGGTGGTGAGCCCACAGGAAGGTAGCGCCCGGCGTGGGACACAAACCCACTACCCTGAGATTGTGAGTCTCATGCTCTACCAACTGAGCTAGCCGGGGGACTCTGACTCTGGGTGTCTCTGCTATTTTGTCCTCAGGTTACCATCCACAAACTAATGGCCAGACGGAGCGAACAAATCACGACTTGGAATCAACCCAGTATCACCACTCAGTATCCTGCCTCCTGGTCCTCGAATCTGCCCTGGGTTGAATATGCCCACAACTCTTTAGTTTGCTCATCCACAGGTATGTCCCCTTTCATGGTGGATCATGGTTTCCAACCTCCCCTCTTCCCCGAGCAAGACGTACACAGTGCTGTCCCCTCTGTCCAAGATCACTTGGGTCGTGCTCGCAGAGTGTGGCGTGAAGCTTGTGCAGCGCTTCTTCGGTCCTCAGCCCGAAATCAAAGGTTAGTGGACAGACACAGATCCGACGCACCAAATTACCAACCGGGTCAAAGGGTGTGGCTTTCCACCAAGGACCTTCCCCTTCAGGTTGAGTCACGAAAACTCGCCCCAAGGTTCAAAGGGCCCTATTTAATTGAGAGGATTATAACCCCTTGTGCTATAAGACTAAAGATCCCTGCCTCTCTCAAAGTACACCCTACATTTCATGTGTCACTACTCAAGCCTGTCTCCACGAGCCCTCTGAGCCCTCCTTCCGATCCCCCTCCTCCCCCCCGGGTTGTGGGTGGCCACCCCGCATTCACAGTCAGTCGCCTCGTGGATGTTCGTCGTCGTGGACGTGGTTTCCAGTTCTTGGTGGACTGGGAGGGATATGGACCTGAGGACCGGTCCTGGATCTCACGATCCCTGATCTTGGACGATACACTACTCACACACTTTTACACCAAATACCCGGACAAGCCTGGTAGGACGCCAGGTGGTGTCCATTGAGGGGGGGGGGGTACTGTGATGTTCTGTTTTTCCTGGTTGGTGCACCTCTCCTCTCTCTCTCCCCTTCTCTTAGTGCTGCACTCTCCAGGGACAAGCACACACACCTGAGGCTGATCATGATCAGCATGGTACTTATGCCGGCAGCTGATTGAAGGGCGCTGCCGGATTATTGTCGATCGTCCTGAGTGGTCCTGGTGTCGCCTCCCATCCCGTCTCGTCTCTGACGCGTGCTACTTGCTGCTTGCACTCCTGTTTTGTTTTTTCAGCCGTACTCCGGCTCGCTTTGTGTTTTGCGGAGAGAATAAACTGTTCCTTTTTACCTCCGATTACCCGTCTCTGCTTTTGGGTGCTTCGCCATCACACTCTGGTCCATATATGAGGCGGGATGTAGGTGGAGCAATTGACTCCCAGAAGATGTGGAACCCTCTCAGAGGGGAATCTGCTGTAGAACCGGATCCGCTCATCAGAAACACCATAACGAGTAAAAAGCCTGGGAGACAAATTCACTTTCTCCAGCCGGGCTTCCAACTCCTTGATATATTCAAGAGCTTCATCTAGTGCAGCTGTGAAACCAAAAAATAAAATGAGATCCTACAATAAAATACATTGGTATATAAAGAAGGTCTAACTATAAACTAATCAATTCACAGTGTTATAAACAGTATTAGTATTATTTTTCATCTAATATTTCCATGACTTTATTTTTCAAATGTAAAATTAATTTAAAACATTAGTCTTGTTTTCATTTTCACTGGTGAGCACGATTTGTTAAATTATTGAGCTCCTGTGACATTATTTCCTTGTGGATCAACACATCGTGTGAGTCGAGGTACAAGTATATAGTATATATAGCCGTCATTGATTTGCTCTCAAGATGGTCTAGCTCTACACACTGGTGCTGCAACACGTCCTGCAATTGTATTATTAGTTATATTTGAGCTTATATAACAAACCATCTTGGATATTTACCTGTGGGTGGAGGAGCCACATGATGGTGGTCTGCAGTAGCAGCTTCAGCCTGGAGAGCTGCGAGAGGACAAGCTGCTGTTTCTGAGTCCTCTGGAGGACAGACTCCCTCTAGGTGGCGCAATACAGTCATTCCAGGAACAGAGAGATGGAACAATAGAGTCATTCCAGGAACAGAGAGATGGAACAGCTCCACTTGTAAGGCGACTGATGGTGGATCCGCTGACAGAACCCTCCTGGTGAAGTACCGGCTGCGTACCAAAGTGCTCCCTGGCTCTATGTAGAGTTTCAGACCTTCATCTCTTCTATCAGCTTGGATCCGCTGCCTCCTTTAGTCCGGGTCCGTAGGGAAGCGTGGTCAGAGAGGTATGGTTGTTCTCTTGCCCCACAGGAGCAACCAGGAACACAACAAAAACCACCTGGTGGAGACTTGAGCCATTACCGTCCCTGTCCAGCGCTGAAGCCAGAGCCACAGGAAGGAGATGAGCTCTACATCCGGTTTGAACTGCAGGAGTGTGAAGAAGGTCAATAAGGTTTCATGATCCTAGTTCAAGTTAAATGTATTGATTGATGCAGAAGTTAAAGTTGAGTCAAAAAGGTTTGTCGGCCACTGCTGATTATAGATTCATCTATTATAACGTCCTTCACCAACTCTTCATCTCACCGCAGAGGCTGAGCAAATATAAACCTGAGCCAGAAGACATGTTGGACATGTGGTCCAGAGGAGGACCTGCACCTGGGACCTGCACCTGGAAACGCTGCTGGTGCACAGAACAGGTCCTGAAGTGATGAATTGAACCAGATGGTGAGGTGGTGATGGTGAGGTGGTGAATTGAACCAGATGGTGAGGTGGTGATGGTGAGGTGATGAATTGAACCAGATGGTGAGGTGGTGATGGTGAAGTGGTGATGGTGAGGTGGTGAATTGAACCAGATGGTGAGGTGGTGATGGTGAGGTGATGAATTGAACCAGATGGTGAGGTGGTGATGGTGAAGTGGTGATGGTGAGGTGGTGAATTGAACCAGATGGTGAGGTGGTGATGGTGAGGTGGTGAATTGAACCAGATGGTGAGGTGGTGATGGTGAGGTGGTGAATTGAACCAGATGGTGAGGTGGGGATGGTGAGGTGGTGAATTGAACCAGATGGTGAGGTGGTGATGGTGAGGTGGTGAATTGAACCAGATGGTGAGGTGGTGATCAGACTTATTGATCCACGTAATCATAAAATTCCAAGCTTCAGTGTTCTAGAAGTTTCTTTAGTGAGACGATACTACTGAATCAGCAGCACCATGATCAATAGAACTGATTTATTATTAATTGTACAGAGCAGAGGATAGAACTGATTGATTATCAATGACAGAGGGTAGAACTGATTGATTATCAATGACAGAGGATAGAACTGATTGATTATCAATGATAGAGGATAGAACTGATTGATTATCAATGACAGAGAATAGAACTGATTGATTATCAATCATAGAGGGTAGAACTGATTGATTATCAATGATCCAGAGGATAGAACTGATTGATTATCAATGATCCAGAGGATAGAACTGATTGATTATCAATGATCCAGAGGGTAGAACTGATTGATTATCAATGATCCAGAGGGTAGAACTGATTGATTATCAATGATCCAGAGGGTAGAACTGATTGATTATAATTTGGGACCAGTTGTGTAACAATCAATCCAACCATGTATATATAACACAGTTACAGTCGTGCGTAAAGCTGCACTATGGATGCTCTGGTACAGTCATGTGCTCTGGAAGCTCTGCTGCTGCTGACAGACGACCTCCCCCTCCTCCACCCTCTTCCTCCTCCACCTCTAGTGACTGAGGATAAAACACAAAGTCCAGCGAACCTGTTCACCGTCTCTGTTGAAATAATTAATTTATACATTTAATAAACAGATAAAACTTGAACTTCATCATTCTGCTGTGTGTCCACCTCCATGATGTCACTCTCCTCCATGATGTCACTCTCCTCCATGATGTCACTCTCCTCTGACCTCCATGATGTCACTCTTCTCCATGATGTCACTCTCCTCCATGATGTCACTCTCCTCCATGATGTCACTCTCCTCTGACCTCCATGATGTCACTCTCCTCTGACCTCCATGATGCCACTCTCCTCCATGATGTCACTCTCCTCCATGATGTCACTCTCCTCTGACCTCCATGATGCCACTCTCCTCCATGATGTCACTCTCCTCCATGATGTCACTCTCCTCTGACCTCCATGATGTCACTCTCCTCCATGATGTCACTGTCCTCCATGATGTCACTCTCCTCTGTGATGTCACTCTCCTCTGTGATCCCACTCTCTTCCAGATGTCACTGTCCTACATGATCTCCACCGGCTTCAAGAAGCAGCTGAAACGGCTCATCCAGCTGAAGCACCCGGCTAGTATTTCAAGGTCTGTGCATGTTTTTAGATTTGGGAAATGATTGCAATGGAAAAACATTTGCACCTTCAGGTTTATTAATAATTCTTCCTTCAGACAGCAAGTTTCTCCTCATGTTTTTGAGAATATTCAGCTGCAGCTGCTACGAGTGTGACTGAATGGGAGGCAACGGGGGGGAGGACAGTATTCTGAGGGGAATAGCTCCCAGAAACATATTCAAGTTATGAACTAGTTCAAATTGAAATGTTGAACTTCTCGTTGTTGGATCATTATTCCTAGTTGGTCATGTGACTCCTGCCCCTCCTCTTTTAGATTTCTCTGTGTTTTGGACTCCGGCCTGATTAGACTACCTGAGGCTGCGTTTGGGTTCACCGCGATCCGTGACAACAATGTTGTATAAATAAATAAATAGATAAGCTTGAGAAGAAAAGCAACATGTAAACAAAGGATTTGAATGACAATGGTAGACTTTTCACATCATAAGGACATATCATAACGAGGAACATTATCAGTCAGCAAAATCCCACATCTTCTTTACAGAGGTTTTTAAATTCCATGGAGGCGACTCGAAATAAATGTGTTGTTTATCACTCACACATCCTGACACTATGGTGCTCCACCCACCATCATCCTGACTCCATGTTGCTCCACCCACCATCATCCTGACTCCATGTTGCTCCACCCACCATCATCCTGACTCCATGTTGCTCCACCCACCATCATCCTGACTCCATGTTTTCTCCACCCACCAACATTCTGACTCCATGTTGCTCTACAGGCTTTCAGCGGCTCTGGCCTCATTCCCGTCTCCGTCCCCATCCCAGTCTCAAGCCTCTTCCTCTTCCTCTTCCTCTTCCTCTTCCTCTACCCCGTCCCCGTCCCCGTCCCCGTCCCCGTTCCCGTCCCCGTCCCCGTCCCCGCCCCCAGCCCCCAGCCCCCAGCCCCCAGCCCCCCCTCCTAGCCCCGGCCCCCAGCACCAGCCCCTGCCCCCGCCCCTAGCCCCGGCCCCCAGCCCTGCCCCCAGCCCCCGGCCCCGGCCCGGGCCCCCGGAGCCGCTGAGCGTCTGAACTAGAGCCGGGCCACTGGAGGCTCATTTACTCCCCTGAACCCGCCAGTGGGGGCCCTTGACCACAAACATGTTTCATAACCCAAAACCCTCTGATGTCAAACATAGTCAGTCTGCCTGGGATGTTTTCATTGCTGCTATTTAAACTTTGCTTTCTTTGCTGCCGCTCGCTGGTTTTCATGCTCACCAAAGCATTTCTTCCATCGTCTCGTGAAGATGGGAGTGCTCGGCCCATCCAGCGCTGCTTTTTGTTTATCTGAGGAAGTCAGAGATTTTCTCTGGGTGTGGCCTCTCTGTTTTGCTCGACTCTGGGACTCGGCTGTAATTGCTTGTTTAAGGATAATAACAAGGGAAGACTCGGCGAAGAGCCCACGCTGCAATCACCCGCCTTCAGGGGAGCGCCGCAACCGCAGCGCAGTGCGACGCCGGAGTGGAGGATGAGGCAGAGGCGGAGGAACAGAGAAGACAAGGCAGACTGGCTGGTAATTAAGGGCTTTTTTTCCAGCAGACTGAAGAGCATCTGCTCAGCTCTCACCTGCTCAGGAGGGATTGTGCTTTTTCTGTGTCGAGTGTGAACATGTGAAAGATTTCTTCTTTCCTGAACTGCCTGCAATGGATCTCCCAGTGCGTGCGCGCGTGTGTGTGTGTGTGTGTGTGTGTGTGTGTGTGTGTGTGTGTGTGTGTGTGTGTGTGTGTGTGTGTGTGTGTGTGTGTGTGTGCGTGCGTGCGTGCGTGCGTGCGTGCGTGCGTGCGTGCGTGCGTGCGTGCGTGCGTGCGTGCGTGCGTGCGTGCGTGCGTGCGTGCGTGTGTGTGTGTGTGTGTGTGTGTGTGTGTGTGCGTGTGTGTGTGTGTGTGTTTAATGTAATGCAGGGAAGGCAGCCAGCATGAGCAGGAGGCCTGTCAGACACAGGGAGGTAATTAAATTAGGGGTGGCACTCTGGCAGCCTGGAGGCTGAACGAGACATGGGGGATTTCAGTGTGATCTCGGAGACTACCCCCAACCCCCCACCCCCCCGTCGCCCCTCCCCGTTCCACTAACGCACAGCAAGCCTGTTTCACCCAGCGGGCTCGCTGCACATCACAGAGTGCCGCTTGGGAAGACAAACTTAAGTACACATGATCACTATCACATAGTATTTCATACACAGAAGCCGTCTGCTGAGAGTGGAAAGAAGAAACATTTTCAGGTAAGAAGCAGAATGACAGGAAGGCCTGACAGCAGCTATTGATCCTCTGACAACTTCAGAAAGCAGCGTGTCAGAGGCCTGCTTTCATCAGACTGACTGGTGATATGAGAGGAAACAATGGTTAAAATGACCAAGTTGGCTGCGCCCTCATTGAAGCAGACATGCTTGCATCACTGTATTGTTCATCTGATGTTCTGTTCTGGTGCTGATGACATCTGTACACAGTTTTAACTTCCTCACTTTGCAAGGGACAGTTACTGAATAGGTACAAGATGACATTAATACGCAGAGTCCGGCTCTCCGGGGAGCCATTGAAGGACAGGGTCTTGCTCGGGGAGGCATGGCGGTGACCTTCCTGCTGTGACCGAACCTGAACATTCCCATCCCAAACCGCCTAGCGAGCCTGGAGGCACCACTGCCCTGAACCACTGGACCAGGCTGCCACGTGTGAGCTGCTCTATGCACTCACTGGGAGCAGTGTGGGCACACAGTCACTTCAACATGTGGACAGTTAGAGATGAGA
Organism: Lipophrys pholis; assembly: GCF_963383615.2. Taxonomy (NCBI): domain Eukaryota; kingdom Metazoa; phylum Chordata; class Actinopteri; order Blenniiformes; family Blenniidae; genus Lipophrys; species Lipophrys pholis. The sequence goes on along the minus strand of NC_137630.1, from coordinate 1,440,410 downwards.
TTCAAACCTATGACCTTCAGACGAAGGTCGACTCTACCACCTGAGGCAGAGCCGTCCAGTTAGCATTAGCCTGTATCTAGCTGATTGTTTTAGCAATTAAGAAAACGTGAGTTTATTTCTCATTGCCGCCTGCAGCGCAGTACTTTCTCTCTGCTGCTTCAGCTTGTTGCCATTAGTTTCTGACTTTATTATGTTCAGATTACAATCTTCCTCCATGAACATCAGATTATAGAGCACCTTCCTCCACGAACATCAGATTATAGAGCATCTTCCTCCTCTAACTGATGTAACTTGAAGGTGAATTTAATGAGTGGATGAGTCATTAGATGCCCACAGAGCTGACAGCTCGGCTGATGTATGACTGCAACTCGACAATATAGACATATATATATATATATATATGAAATATGTGTGACAAGACAAGTCAAGTCAAGTCAACTTTATTTATATAGACACTTTTAAACAGCTGTGGCTGAGGCCAACGTGCTTCACAAAATAACATAAAAATGACAATAGAAGAGTAAAAACAGTGAAATACAGTAAAACAAACAATAAGATTAACAACAATAAAACCAGGCACAGAGTCTCAAACATGGTTAAAAGCCAAGGAATTAAAATGGGTCTTAAGATGAGTTATAAAAGTGGACAGTGGGGGGACTGTCTGAGTGGAGCTCATTCCACAACAGAAGAGGCTCCGCCCCCTCTGAGCTTTGGTTTGGACCTCGGTACCTCCAGAAGGAGCTGATCAGCTGACCGGAGGCACCGAGCAGGGGTGTAGAGGTGGAGCAGCTCAGAGAGGGAGGGCGGGGCAAGACCATTCAGAGATTTAAAAACAAATGAAAGAATCTTAAAATGATTTCTAAAATGACCAGGCAGCCAGTGGAGAGACGCCAGAACGGAGTTCTGAGCTCCGTCTTACCTGCTCCAGGTAGAAGGTGGGCTGCAGACTCGTTGGTCACCCTAAATTAAAGTGTGAATGTGAGTGTTTGTGGTTGTCTGTCTCTCTGTGCTTGGATGGATGGATGGTGGATGGATGGATGGATGGATGGATGGATGGATGGATGGATGGATGGATGGATGGATGGATGGATGGATGGATGGTGGATGGATGGATGGATGGTGGATGGATGGATGGATGGATGGATGGTGGATGGATGGATGGATGGATGGATGGATGGATGGATGGATGGATGGATGGATGGATGGATGGATGGAACTTGCACAGCACTTTTACAATTGAGGTGAAAGCAAAGTGTGACAGCTCCACAGACACAAATTGTCCAGACTGAAGAATACATCAGTTCTTAATTCCAAGTTGAACTAATTTCTTTCTTCCTTTTTGCAGCCTGCCATGGTTCCTATATGCTGCCTGAGCAGTGCTGGACTCAAACCTGCATCGTGGAGCAGATGGTTTGTACAGCACCAGAGCGTTGGGACTGCTTCTGCACCGCCAGCTTGCCTTGGATTGGTTCCATCACGTTAATAGGGCGGGGGCAGAGTGGAGGGGAGAAGAGACTGACGGCCTTCAGTGGTTTCAATTCAGCATTTTAGCTCTTTCAACGAGAGAAAGAGAAACTACAGAGTTTGACTGGGCAGGACACCGGTCAAAGGGTAACGCAGGAGTCCTCCAGCGAGCTCAGGGAGGACTCCAACCTCCCGTAGAGTAGAAGGGCAAAAGCTCACTGGATCTTGATTTTCAGTATGAATACAGAGCAGGAAGGTGGAGCCTCACGATCCTTCTGACTCTTTGGGTTTTGATCAAGAGGAGTCCGAAAAGTTCCCGCAGAGAGAACTGGCTTGTGACGGTCGAGTGTTTGTTGCTTTTTGATCCTTGGATGTCGACTCTTCCTCTCATTGTGAAGCAGAATTCACCTCGTGTTGGGTTGTTCACCACTAATAGGGACCGTGAGCTGGTTTAGACCGTCGAGAGACAGGTTAGTTTTACCCTACTAGTACTTTAACTGCTCAGTGGATCCGATAATGCAGAGACGTGCTCCATTCTAGTATGCTGAAGAGTTTCAGGCTCACACATCAGTGATGCTACATGCTACATGCTAAAAAGTTTCAGGGCTCAAACATCAGCAATGCTAGATGCTACATGTATAATAAACCACAAGCTTGGTGCCTCGGTCTGCAGTACGCACAGGGTGGAGTACCCACTCGCTGCGCTCTGATACTGTAGACGCAGTAGTACACTTGAGCCGTCAGGGCTGGTGGAGGTGATGTAGCGGGACGCGGCGGGGCGGGACAGGACGGGACGGGGCGAGACAGGACGCGACGGGACCAGAAGAGTCTACTAACAGTTAAATAGATAATAACAACGATGGCGGATTTCTTTTGTTTTTGTAAAAAAACTCTTGCGTTTATTCTCTCTCACTCTTTTTTTCCCCATTCTGAAAAGTCAATGAAAAGAAAGAAAATAATGAATATAAAAAAATCAGTGTTTCCTCCGTGGTGTCATGACTCCCAGTCCATATTCTCCTGGGACTTGGTACTTTGGTCCACCAGAATGTCGGTGTACTGCCATCATCAATGTTTCTGACAGTGATAGTGAATATTGTTCTCTGCTGTGTGTGTGTGTGCGGTGAGGCTTCTGCCATTGCCGTGGAAACAGACTAGAGTTTATAGAACGTTGCCATGTAAATGCAAACCTTTTGTGAAATTAAAATCCAAAAAATGAAGCATTTTCACTTTCCTAAATCTCAGTGGCTCAGCCGTCTGTACCGTTTACCCTCTGCTAGCTGGAGGAGACGGAGCCGTACTCTGCTCACGCTCCAACTGGCACAACAAACATTGGGTTAAAGAGGGAGCTCTGCTTTCAAGCCCCTCTTCTAGCGTCAGCCCCCTCCTCCACCTCCTCATGTTATCCCCCTCTACAGCGGGGGGGGGGGGGGGGGGGGGGGGGGGGGGGTGCAGCTGGCCTCGTCACCGGCCAGTCAAGCAGGTGTATTCTTACACTTGTCTCCTGCTGCCTTGATCTATATTTCCCCTGCAGCGACGCCCCCACACCCTCCACTGTTCACCCCGCACTACTGAGTACACACAGAGGTCCTATTAATCCCATTATGCAAATGGGAGTTATAAATCGCAGAGGGTTTTCTCCTCTCCTCCTGCCTTCCCTCATTCCTCCACATTTCCAACCATGCCACCACGGCACAGGCCTTTCCCTGCTATTTAATGAAGTGGAGCAGCAAGGGCCTCTACAACCAACACAGGAGCAACCCAGTCAGAAGCAGTGTGTGGGGCGTGGGGCATGAGGCATTAAAGCTGGCAGTGACACACTCTACTGACCCAGACCAGGACAACTGGCCTCAGAACGCAGACAGATGGCAGCACTGGTGGGTCACAGTTCTGCTGTAATCAGCTGCACATTCGTCACTTTGATCCAAGAAAAGATTTACCTTTTGTACATTATCCCCGGTCTTGTATAGAGTCTTTGAACTTAGATTTACACCCAGGCAGCAGATCCAGATTCAAGCCGTCCTCAAAGGAGAATAAGCTCAATACAGTTGTAAGTAAATGACGTCCCCCTTTCTCAATCTGGCTTTATCTTTGGACAGGACCGGCAAGAGAGAGAGAGCCCCAAACAAAATATTCAACTTAGGCTCTGTTCATATTTGCAGGCAAATGGGACCCAATTCAGATTTTCTGCTCACAAGTGACCCACATCACCCCCTTTGTTTTGTGACCATGTGAATGTTGCATTTCTGATGTTTGCTATCGCTGTCTGAATGGTCAAGTCGCATGTACAGTAAGTGAGTTCATCATGCACTCCTTTACTGAGCCAGCACATATTGTTGTGCAGCAGAAGATCCCTGACATTTTGTCAGGAGAATTTCCTAGTAAAAATCCTCAGGGAGATCAAAAACACAGGAGTCAGACTGAGAGCGATTTAAAAAGTTTAAGACCACTTTTATTACATTATTCTTGAAAGAAGAGACCTGGTCACAGTCCCTTTACAGGAGTTTGTCTAACACTGAAGTCAGACAGCGCCTCCTAAAGGCTGAATTGTTTTGAGTCTGCATTGAAGGACACCAAAAGCAGCACAGAGGTTCCAGAAGTGCTGACACAGGTCATCCTTCTTTATGAGACAAAACAAGATTTCTCTCACACATTTCCTTTAGCAGTGTTCTGATGAGGCCATGTTGCATATGGGAGCTCTCCTGAACCAGATTCACCAGTTTTGTCACCATATTCATCATGGTTTTCATTTCCCCACTCAGCTTTGCACGCAACACTGATTTGTAAATGATGCAACGAAATGCTGGATCACCGGCGACCAGCCTGCATACCAAGCCCCTCTGCCGTCCCACCATCGACGGAGCCCATCGGGGACAACCAAAACTATATTTCAAACATCCAAACCGGTCTTCTCGAGGAACTGTGACAACTCGTTGAAAATGATTTTCCCCGGTGCTGCGGCTGGGAAGAGAACGCAAACAGAGCAGCTCCTCTCTAAAGGTCTTCCCATCAAAACATCTTGCAAACACGGACAGCTGCTCCATATCAGTCGGGTCACAGGATCCTTAATCCTCCACTCTTCTTGTTGCTGTATTGTCCGACAGTGGCTCCTGCTTTAACAGCTCCACAACCGTTTTCTTGCTTTTCTCATCGTGACTTAAAACTTCATCAACTATATCAGTTGCACACTTTTTATTTAAGTCAGAATCAGCAAAGGGTTTCTTAGCTTCAGCAAGATTCCATGAAACAAGCATTGATGCCGGTGTTGCTCTCTGGTGCGGATGTTGATCTACATATCATAGACTGGGAGTGCTTGTGTGATGTTATCATATTTTCAATTTTTCTTGGGCGGGCTTGGGCTTTTGGAGGGTAGTTAGCGTTAAAGCTGACGGCATTCAGAGAGTTGAAGTGTCGCTTTAGATGATCCGTTAAGCTCACAGTTCCAATCTGTGTGCATATCAAGCATGTGGGTTTAACATTAGTATGGTCCAGCAATTTCAAATTAAACTCTTCAGTCCGGTCAGTTATGAACTGATAGTTTTCCTGGTCAAATTTAAGCCTTTTCACACTGCAGGTGCTGTTTACAGGTTAAATTTGAATTAGACTGACTGGGAATAATTCTGCTAAGTAGCAGGGGGTTTCTCAGGTCATGAAATCCTTCTGTGGAAATCTGAGCAGAGCAAGCGAAGACATGATTAAGTCAGGCTCACTCTGCCTCTGGCTTAGTTCAAGTCTACGATGTGGGATGACGTCCAGACAAAACTGAGCAGCCCTAACCTTATAGACCTAAACCCTTTAAACCTAAATCCTAACCCTATTAACCAAACCTTAACCATATAACCCTAAGCCCCGATCCTACAACCCTAAGCCCTAACCCAATAATCATAAACCCTGACCATATAGCTCTGACACAATAACCCTAAACCCTGATCCTATAACCCTAACCCTTACCCCATAACCCTAAACCCTGATCCTATAACCCTAACCCTTACCCCACAACCCTAAACCCTGATCCTATAACCCTGAACCCTGACCATATAACCCTAACTCTATAACCCTTATAACCTTAAACCTTACAACCCTAAACCCATCCATCCCTCCATCCATTTTCTCCCGCTTATTGTTCCGGGTTGCAGGGGTAGCAGTCTGAGCACCGTCACCCAGATCACATTTCACCGATTAAGAACCTTTCCTGCGGGTGGTGAGCCCACGGGAAGACAACCCTAAACCCTATAACCTAAAAGTTGAATTCCAGAACCAAGGCTGATTAGGGGAAATGCACTTTGAATACAATGTCGTTGGACTTCTGACACCGACGTGAAGTTGTTGAAAAACTGCATATTATGGGACCTTTGGCACCCTTGCCTCCGTCCCTCTGTCCGTCTCATCCTCCTCCCTCTCTTCTTTTCTCCCCCCCTTGCTCCATCCCCCTTCCCTCCATCCGTTTCATCCTCCTGCACTTCCTCACTCCCTCCCTCCCTTCCTCGTTCCCTCCCACCTTCCCTCCATCCCTCCTTTCCTCTGTCCATCCCATCCACCCCTCCCTCGAGTTTACAGAGCTCCATGCAGAAATATGGAAAGTGAGTCAGACAATCTTGGCAGACGAGTGTTTGAAAAAACACAGTATGAAGACAAATTTGGTATATCAATCGAAAATGAGAACTTCCTGAAAACATGAGAGAACAAGCCTATCGAACAGCTCTAACACCTTTCTGAACACCAAGGAACCCTCTTCCAAATAACAAACCTGAAGTCTTGTAGGGTCTTTCATCCCTCCAGCAAACACTAGATAAGAAGCCTGAGATGAAAGAACATGTCATCAAGTTCATGCAAAATATATTCGAGTAAAGACAGGACGAGCAAGCTCCACCACTCCAAAACAGTCAGGAATGCTGGTATGTACCTTTTTTCAGAGTTTATCACTTTCAAAAAAATCACGGTGGTGTTTTACTCTATAGAGCCAGATGAAAGGTGTTTCTCTAAACAGTGTACTGATGCGTGTATCGGATCCTAACAAAAATCTGGTTAGAGTCCTGATTCACTTCCATGAAGAACCTGTTGCAGTCACAGCTGATGTTCAACAGATATTCTACTGATTCACAGTCTCTGAAGAGCATTGAGACTACCTGCCGTTCTTCTGGTACATAGACAATGACCTGTGAAAAGTTGTGAAAGGGTTTCGCATGACAATACATGTGTTTGTCAACAGTCCATTGCCAGCAGTTGCAATTTCCTGCCTTAGATGAGTTGCCCAGGAAGCAGAAGATTCCAACACAGGGGCAACCACATTTATCATGAGCAACTTCTATGTGGACGACAGGCTTGCATCATTCCCAACTGAAGCAGAGGCCATCAGCATTTTACAAACATCTCAGAAAATGTGAAAATGTGGATTGAGCCAAGAAACTGAAAGACCTGGACCGAGGAGTAGAACCACACCCTCTTCAAAGATGTCGAGGTCTCAGCTGTAAAGTTGAGCCAGACAGCTTCACCTTCTCCGTTTCCCAAGAGGAGAAGCCTGTCAAGAGAGGTGTTCTGTCAACGGTTCACAGCTTGTTTGACCCTTTGGGATTTGTCTGACCTGTCACAATTGAAGGAAAAACCATAATGAGGGAGCTGTCGATTGAACACTACTAGTGGGATACGCCACTCCCAACCTTAAAACAAGAACAGTGGAAGCTTTGGAAGATTTGATGAAAGAACTAGTCCAGCTCCAGATTCGCAGATGCTACGTTCCTGTTACTCTGGCCAAACAGACACAGTACAGAGCTCTGTGTGTTTTCTGACACATCAAACATTGCCATTGCTGCTGTGGCCAATCTAAAAACAGACAGCACTTCAAGACATAATCACATTAGGTTCGTTGTGGGAAAATCCACACAGGCTCCACGTCCAGCTCATTCCATCCCACGTTTGGATCTGTGTGCAGCTGTCTTAGCTGTTGAGTTGTCAGACTTCCAGAAAGATGAACTGGACATAAACATACATTCAGTGAAGTTCAACACAGACAGCAAAATCATGTTGGGCTATATTCACAACAGGTCACTTCGATTCTATGTCTATGCATTCAATAGAGTCGTACAGATAAGGGAGTCTTTACATCCGGACCAGTGGTCTTTTGTGAACAGAGAGGAAAATCATGCAGATCATGGCACGCGACCAGTGGCTGCTCCAGCTCTCAAAGAGAACAAATGATTCTGTGGGCCATTGTTTCTGTCAAACTCTCAGCCATCACTCAGACAGACAACTTTGAGTTGGACCATCCGGTTATGGATCAAGAGATCCGCCCTACGGTGACAACCTGTGCTACAAAGGTAACAGGAAGTTTTCATTGATCCCACAGACTTGAAAGGTTCTCCACTTGGAGGTCAGTAATAAGAGCAGTTTCCAAGACAGCAAGAACTGTATCAAAATCTCCCATCATCTGTGGTGCTAGAGAAAGTGAAAGTGCACAAACCACAACAGGAATTATCAAAGCTGTGCGGCAAAATTTCTTCTTAAAAGAAGTACATTGTCTTTCAAATGGAGATCCAATCCCAAAACAAAGTTCATTAAGGAAGTTGACCCCATTCCTGGACAAAAATGTACTGTTGAGAATCAGTGGTCACACATCCTCACCACACTTGCCTTTCGACGACAGACACCATTTAATTAATCCCAAATCTCATGTTGCTCCCTTGTTGGCAAGACTTTACTATGAGCAAGTAACACATCAAGGAAGGTATTTCACCGAGGAAGCTGTTCGATCAGCTGGATTGTGGCTCACTGGAGACTTCTGTCGAATGTGATACATAAGTCCATTGTCTGCAGTAAATTAAGAGAAACTCCATCCAAACAAAAATTTCTGACTTGCCTATGGACAGACTTTCTCCTGAACCACTGTTCACACATGTTGGCTTAGATGTTTTTGGTCCATGGACAGTGATCTCCAGAAGAACAAGAGGTGGTCATGGTGAAAGCAAACGCTGGGCCATTATGTTCTTATGCTTGAGCACCAGAGCAGTGCATATTGAAGCGATAGAGTCCATGACAACAACAAGCTTCAACAATGCGCTCAGATGTTTTTGCAGCAATTAGAAGACCTGTAAAAACACCTCATTCAGATCGAGGTATAGACTTCATTGGGGCCTGCAAAGGACTCAGTTTCAACAAAGATGATCCTGATCTGAAAATCTACCTCTAGACTACACCTGGATATTCAATCCTCCCCACTCATCTCACGAGTGGAGTGTTGGAGAGGATGATTGGCGTTAAACGACGTATCCTGGATGCTCTTCTCCTAAAGAACACGTCCCTGCTCACACAAGAAGGTCTTATAACTCTGAAGGCAGAGGTCACTGATAGTATGACCTCAAGACCCTTGGTGCCTATATGTTCTGACCCAGAAGAACCAATGGTTCTCACCCCATCGATGTTCCTGACGCAGAAGATGGAGTTGCTGTCAGTTAATGATGACTTTGATGCCAACGACCTGTCCAGCAAGTACTGGAGGAAAGTTCAGGGCCTCGCTGATGCAACCTGGAAAAAATGGAGACTGGAGTACTTGACCACTCTTCAAGGAGGAAGTGGCAAGCTGTGAGACACAACCTCCATGAAGGAGAAGTACTTGCTTGAGGACGCACAGGCCAAAGAAGAGACTGGTCAACTGGAATTGTTCCTAAGACTATACCTAGCCAAGATGGTTGGGTGCGAAAAGTTGAGGTTAAAGTAGTTTGACAGGGTTTACTTGTGACCCAGAAGTTGCTTTTCTCTTGGATAGTCAAAGTACATAGTGGTATAAAGTGTTGTACCATGCAGGGAGTGTGCTGCCACTATTCTTGCAGCCATGTACCAGCAGGTGGCGCCTCACATTTGAGCCTTTGTTGCAATTATTGATTTGAGTTTTGAACCTGCTGGCATACTTAGTTACTTCCTGTTTGTGCTCTGAGTAAAGAACAACTGAATTTTCAGTTTCTAATATTATTTCTGTTTTTGAAGTGAGAAAAACAGATGTCTGTGAGAATTTAACTGATTACCATTTGTGATCTTGTTTTAAGTAAGAGAAATGTTGTTCAGTTTAGTTTGCTTAAGTATCTGTAACATTGGTGCTAATGGTTAGCATGCCAATGGGCTTTCCTGTATAAGTTATCACAGAGTTAGCAAACTTTTTTATACATCTATTTTAACAAGTGTTGTTACTTACTGTGTTTTTATGTATTTTCAGTTTTACAGTTTTTTCATACGAACATAATAAATTATGTCTGAACCCACAAAGCATCGTCTTTGTATGAAGACTGTCGTCTACCTGCGAACCGGACCAGAAGGAAGGGAGGGCAGAATAGTTGGGATTGTGTGTTTGGATCAGGAGAAGGCCTTCGACAGGGTGGATCACTCATATTTGTTTTCTACACTCAGGGCTTTTGGGTTTGGTGATGGTTTTCTGTCATGGATCACCTTATTGTATAGTGGTGCACAAGTATTGGTGAAAACAGGGGTGGGTCTGAGTCGGCCGGTCCCTGTGCAACGGGGGATAAGGCAAGGCTGTCCTATTTCAGGACAACTTTACAGTTTGGCTCTTGAGCCCTTACTGTGCAGGTTAAGGGAACGACTCGGTGGTCTCTCTTTACCTGGTCCTCGAACCTTGACCTGCATCTAACTGTTTCTGCGTATGCAGATGATGCAGGACGCCCTGTCTTTATATGAAAAAGCTTCTTCTGCAAGGGGGAATAGGGGAAAAAGCAAAGGCTTGTTGCTGGGACGGTGGAGGGATCAAGCAGTCCCCACTCTGCCTGGGGGGCTTCAGTGGGGGAGGGGGGCCTTGAAAAGGCTTGGAGTGTTTTTGGGTTCGGAGGGCATTCAGGCTAAGAACTGGGAGGGTGTTAAGGAGAAGGTGTGTGCACGGCTGTCCAAATGGAAATGGCTGCTACCCCAGTTGTCCTATAGGGGAAGAGTCCTGGTTGCCAATAACTTGGTCGCCTCGGCTCTTTGGCACAAGTTCAATGTCCTGACACCACCAAGGACTCTAGTAGAGGACATTCAGAGGGACATGGGGGATTTCTTCTGCTCTGGAAAACACTGGATTTATGCTGCAGCGCTCTATTTGCTGGTGGCTGAAGGGGGACATGGGCTGATTGACATCCGGTCCAAAATTGCCTCTTTCAGGCTGCAGGCTGCACATAGACTACTATACACACCTGGTCCAGGTTGGACCGATACAGCGCGACTACTGCTGAGGAGAGCCGGACGCCTGGGTTACGACAAGCAGCTCTTCCTCCTGCAGGACGATGGGGCAGACCTTAGGGGTTTGACTCCGTTCTACAGCTCCGTGCTGCAGGCATGGTGGACTTTAAAGAGAGAGCGTACTCCAGTGGAACGTCCTGGTATGTGGGTGTTTGAGGAACCCTTGTTCTTCAATCACTTTCTGAAGACTCAGACGTTGCAATCTGCCAGCCTGCAAACAAACCTCAGAGAAGCTGGCTGCACCAAGCTGGGTCACCTGATGAAGATGACTGCAACGTCCATGGACACTCTGAGAACGAGGAGCAACATCACCTCTACCAGGCTCCTCAGCAGAGTGGTGGAAGACCTGAGAACGAGGAGCAACATCACCTCTACCAGGCTCCTCAGCAGAGTGGTGGAAGACCTGAGAACGAGGAGCAACATCACCTCTACCAGGCTCCTCAGCAGAGAGGTGGAAGACCTGAGAACGAGGAGCAACATCACCTCTACCAGGCTCCTCAGCAGAGCGGTGGAAGACCTGAGAACGAGGAGCAACATCACCTCTACCAGGCTCCTCAGCAGAGCGGTGGAAGACCTGAGAACGAGGAGCAACATCACCTCTACCAGGCTCCTCAGCAGAGCGGTGGAAGAAGTCTACACTGCTCTACCACATCCCCTCAGATTGTTTGCAAAGAGCAGCAGTCTGTACGATCAATGGGATGAAGGAGGTGATTACAGCTTCCCTTCTCTGCTCATCACCCCAGCAGTGGGGGAGGGGCAGGAGGGAGGAGCTACATCACCCCAGCAGTGGGGGAGGGGCAGGAGGGAGGAGGACAGCTGCTGTCTTTTACATTCCCTCATCTGGACACTTTCAGGGATGCAGGGACAAAACCCTTGTCCCACCTCTGTGTGAAGGTTCTCAACCTAAAGTCTCTGGCAGGGGTGAAGGAGTCGAGGTGGTCTGAGCTTCTTGGCACGGACGCTTCCCAGAAAGGCAGCTGGAGGTCCCTGTACCAGCTGGAGGTCTCTGTACCTGCTGGAGGTCAGTGTACCAGCTGGAGGTTCCTGTACCAGCTAGTGGTCCCTGTACCAGCTGGAGGTCCCTGTACCAGCTGGAGGTATCTGTACCAGCTGGAGGTCTCTGTACCAGCTGGAGATCTCTGTACCAGCTGCCGGTTGAAAAGCGGACAGCAGACCTCCAGTGGAGAGTCGTACATGGTGCGATAGCAACCACCAGGTACGGTGCACACCTGGATCCAGGTACGGTGCACACCTGGATCCAGGTACGGTGCACCCCTGGATCCAGGTACGGTGCACACCTGGATCCAGGTACGGTGCACCCCTGGATCCAGGTACGGTGTACACCTGGATCCAGGTACGGTGCACACCTGGATCCAGGTACGGTGCACACCTGGATCCAGGGGTGGGGGAGGAGCGTCTTTTTTGCACGGAGACAGAAACTTTATTTGATTTGTTTTCACAATGTCCACGACTGTCTGCACTGGTTGATCTTGTATAAAAGTGGTTTCAGGGGTTTGGAGAGGCGTTTTCTCTCATTTTATTTATATTTGGTCCCAAAAACTGTATAAAGAAGAAAAGTGTTCAAACGATGATTAACTTCCTGTCTGCCACTGCTCAGGCGGCCATTTGGTTGACCCGCAAGAACAAGACTCAAGGTGTGGGCAGTGTGGAGGTGGTCCCGGTTCTGCAGGGTCTGCTGAAAGCCAGACTGAGGCTGGTCCTGGTTCTGCAGGGTCTGCTGAAAGCCAGACTGAGGCTGGTCCTGGTTCTGCAGGGTCTGCTGAAAGCCAGACTGAGGCTGGTCCTGGTTCTGCAGGGTCTGCTGAAAGCCAGACTGAGGGTGGTCCCGGTTCTGCAGGGTCTGCTGAAAGCCAGACTGAGGGTGGTCCCGGTTCTGCAGGGTCTGCTGAAAGCCAGACTGAGGGTGGAACACACTTATTACTGGATGAGGGACAATGTGAAGCCTTTCAGGAGATTTGGGCTGTGGGGGGGTTTTGTGTTCGGTGGGGGACGACGAGGATTTAAATATTAGTTTTTGATTAAGGAAACTCTTTTGATGAGTCTGTTGGTGACAGTTGTTCAGTAAATGTTTTAATAAAGGGACTTTTAAAACCAAAACCTCTCCTCTCCTCTCCTCTCCTCTCCTCTCCTCTCCTCTCCTCTCCTCTCCTCTCCTCTCCTCTCCTCCTCCTCTTCCTTTTATTAAGATATTGCTCATGTCTGTGATACCCTCTGAGGTGAGAGGTGCTGATCAGTGGCTCCCCGGCTGTGTTGTTAGTTAATGGTTCTATGAGTGTGGACGGTGTGTCTGAGGCCGGGGGTGAAGCCCTGCGGAGATCAGAGAACAGCAGTGAGTGATTCTCCGTGACCAGCAGTCCACGCTCAGTGCTGTTCTCACTGCAACACGTTGGGGAAGAAGCCGCCTGCTGGGCTGTGAGTCACGTCAATCTGGACTGCAGCGAGACGCCATCACTGCACGGCCGAACACAAGAGGATCCAGACTGCACCGTGACAGAATATCCCAGCATGCAAAGAAAGACACAGCCGGCGTGCCAGGCTTGTCTGGCTGAATCACACCCCGTCGCTGCGCACGCAGACGCACACTCATGCTGGGCGTCCAGCGGGATGACTGGACAAAAGCTGCCCATTGCCTCTATTTTCTGCTCCTCTTCACTTTCACCATTTTCACGCCGGAAAGATTACATAAAACAAGTCTGTTCACCAGAAGTATCCCTGACAGTGAAGCCACTGAACCAACATTCAAAATAAATCATATAATTATAAATGATTCTAACCCTTAAAATTGCAAAAACCCAGAACAAAACTGTGAAAACCATAGAGAATGAGCGTAACCAGGACTGGCACCATGTACTGGAACAGCCACATGGAAACGACTACATGAAAAATGATAAACATTACAGAGCAGTTAGTCAAGAAACACATCAACACATTCTGACCTGCCACACTGCCACCTGCTGTGAGTCTAGGGGTGTGGCCTATGTTTCCTTTCCTTTTTATTTGTCCTGTTCAGCAGCTGGAGTGTACAGCAGTGATGGCTGCTGATACAGTTCTTAGGTGGGGCGCTTCATTATTATTGGATTTCAGCCAATGTTAACTTAGTTTAAATACAGTGTGTTTATAAACCACATTACAACAATCTGCCCTTTTTAGACTGAGAGTCCCTCGGTGATGAAACACTATAGTTCTTTTAAACAGCTAGTGAACACAGAGCCCTCTAGTGGTGACGATAATAGTTATTTTAGACAGGTAGAGAACACAGAGCCCTCTAGTGGTGAATATTATAGTTCTTTTAGACAGGTAGTGAACACAGAGCCCCCTAGTGGTGAAGGTTATTGTTCTTTTAAACAGCGAGTGAACAGAGACATTCATTAAGACTCCTTTATTAACATACTAGGAAACAAACACAAGCAGAAGCTTCATTAATCCCTTTTAGAAAATGAATGTTTTGTTGCTGGTTTACTGGAAATGATAGTTAGTCTGAGTTGAGAGAAAACAAAAGGTTTATCAGGTATATTTTCAAACAACACATCAATCATCTTTCAAAGTATTTTAGAATTCTTTGAACGAATCCTCAAAAAAAAAACTATGATTGAGAAAGTCGAAGCTGACCTGCAGCTATTCAGACAAATTTCATCTTTCAAACCGATAAAGTAGAAGAGAAGTGGCAGAGTTAATAATCAAATAGTGAATTCGTTCTTTGCATTTTTAATGAAAACTGGCTGCAGGAAATGGCCGGCGGGGGTACCAGACACAGACACAGACACAGACCCTGCAGATTTATTTAGCGTCTCAGCCAGAGCAGAGGTGGGCGAGCCCTACTGGAAAGCAAGGAATAATCTTTTTTAGCAGTAGTAGTAGTATTAGTCGTAGTAGTATGAGTAGTATTCAGCTTCTAAGCAAACTGCCACATTTTTGACTTGCTCAAACCTTTGTGAAACTTTGCACACACCTCACAAGTGGCGAACCATTTAATATGCTATGGTCATTGCACGTTAAGCATATGGAGATTAATCGATATGAATCGGGATCTAGATACAAACGTGCGCGATGCGAGTGTATTGGTTCCTTCTTGGAGATGCTTGAATTTTCGTGTGTTGGACTTTTATAGTAGTGCGTCATGGTCCGACCCCTGGAGCGCTCCGGCTGAGTCTCAGCCAATCTCCTTGGGCTGGTCTCAGGTTTCCAGAAGTTGGTGGATCCCCCTGGTGGTGAGCTGCAGGGATGCAGCTCCCGAGGTGGTTGCCGGGGGCCCCCTGGTGGGTGCCCCACGTGACCAATGGCGAATTCTTTCAGTGGTGACCACATGTTTCTTTGTTCTCAAAGTGTGTTTAAGTTATGACAGGTGATAAAACTAGTTCCACATGTGAGAAACTGATTCCTGTTCCTTATGTTAAATCTGGTTCCAAATCCCAACGCTGTGAAAAGGCCTGTTTTTTGTATCGTGCTGTTTAAGAGGCCAAAAAGAAGACGTATAAAGTGATGCCTACTTCTAGTAGACTATAAGCAGAATGTGAACTTTTTGTTAAATTTGTTGCTTATGAAGATTGGAATAAAGAAGACACCCTCTGCCTCTAGTACCATACGGAATTGCAGCTTCTTATTGTCTATTAAAAGTTTTGGTATAATTTCTTCGCATCATGTTCATAACTAACCCTAACCCATTAAATTAATATCAAATCGTATCGAATCAGGAACAGGGGTGTATCGTATCGCTAGAGGATTCAATGATTCTCTAATGCATCATATCGCTGGTATCGAGGTACATGTCGAATCGGTGTCAGTGACGGAGATTCACATGCCTACTGCAAATGAGTCTGGCAAAATGGCTCCATTGCGCCCCCTACATTGTTTTCACATTTGTAACATCTACTATGAGAAACTCTAATCCAACAGGAAGTCATGACACCCAGACTCTAACCCAACAGGAAGTCACTGACACCCAGACTGTAACCCAACAGGAAGTCATGACACCCAGACTGTAACCCAACAGGAAGTAATGTCACCCAGACTCTAACCCAACAGGAAGTCATGTCACCCAGACTCTAACCCAACAGGAAGTCACTGACACCCAGACTGTAACCCAACAGGAAGTCATGACACCCAGACTGTAACCCAACAGGAAGTCATGTCACCCAGACTCTAACCCAACAGGAAGTCACTGACACCCAGACTGTAACCCAACAGGAAGTCATGACACCCAGACTCTAACCCAACAGGAAGTCATGACACCCAGACTGTAACCCAACAGGAAGTCATGACACCCAGACTCTGACCCAACAGGAAGTCATGACACCCAGACTCTGACCCAACAGGAAGTCATGACACCCAGACTGTAACCCAACAGGAAGTCATGACACCCAGACTCTAACCCAACAGGAAGTCATGACACCCAGACTGTAACCCAACAGGAAGTCATGACACCCAGACTCTAACCCAACAGGAAGTCATGACACCCAGACTCTGACCCAACAGGAAGTCATGACACCCAGACTCTGACCCAACAGGAAGTCATGACACCCAGACTCTAACCCAACAGGAAGTCACTGACACCCAGACTGTAACCCAACAGGAAGTCATGTCACCCAGACTCTAACCCAACAGGAAGTCATGACACCCAGACTCTAAACCCAACAGGAAGTCATGTCACCCAGACTCTAATCCAACAGGAAGTCCTGACACCCAGACTCTAAACCCAACAGGAAGTCATGACACCCAGACTGTAACCCAACAGGAAGTCATGTCACCCAGACTCTAATCCAACAGGAAGTCATGACACCCAGACTGTAACCCAACAGGAAGTCATGACACCCAGACTCTAACCCGACAGGAAGTCATGACACCCAGACTGTAACCCAACAGGAAGTCATGACACCCAGACTCTAAACCCAACAGGAAGTCATGACACCCAGACTCTAAACCCAACAGGAAGTCATGACACCCAGACTCTAACCCAACAGGAAGTCACTGACACTGTTGGGATTTATGGTTGGTTATTAGCATTAAATTACTGTAAGAAATAGAGTACAAAAAGTAATAAATCACTGGAAGTATTTTATGAAAAATTTTAATTATTAATGGAAGTAAACGGTCATTTACTCATTAACAACTCCTAAAGTAATTGGGAGTTGTAAGGGGAGGGTTCTACACTCTAATGTGGAAATGTGGCCATTTCCAGTGAAATGTGTGTATGTGGGAACATACAACAACACATTTCACTGGAAATGAAACAAAAACTGCTAAAAACAATTGTGGACATGCCTCCAGAAATGGGACTGATACTGGACGTGTCAACGGCCTTGAATAAAAAAAGCGCATTAATTGTGTACTTGAGGCTTCAGTCGCAGGAGATGGAATCACCTGAAAATCTGGTCTTTGATCTTGTGGACTTAGAAGACCTCTCTTGAGCTTGCCGGTCTAAATGAAGCCTTTCTTTCCCGGACGCTGATTGGCCTGACCTGTGACGGTGCCTCTGTTAAGCTGGGGCGCGAAAGTGGAGTGGCAGTTAGACTTCAGACACTTCTCCCAAACATCATGGTGTGGCACTGCTCCGCACACCGGCTTGAGCTCACTGTCGGTGATGTCATTCAAGAAATGGGAGCCATAAATCATTTCAAAATCCTCATGGACAAACTCGATGCACTGTACAACATGTCCAACAAAAACCGACTGGAGTTAAAGGAATCTGCTGACAGCTTAGACATCCAGCTGTGTGGAACAGGTCGGGTTCTGGACAACAGGTGGGTGGCCTCCAGTGTTCGAATGGTTGAAGCTGTGTGGAGAAGTTACCCTGCTCTGTACAGACATTTTATGCACGCTGCGGAAGATTCCTCGTGCGATAGCACCTCCCACGAGAGCTCCAACGGCCTGGCTAAGCACAAATCTTCTCATGCTTTTGTAAAAAATCTCGGAATAATGTATGATGCTCTTCAAGAACTGTCAGAAATGTCCCTCGAACTTCAAAAACAAGACTGTACTATCATAAGTGCACATAAAGCCATTTCCTGGAGTGCGCCCCGGCCTCACAGCCAGATGAGCCAGAGAGGAGTAGAACATGTTTCAAGGTGTGTCCTTACATCCAGGTCGACCCAGTGACAAAACCACGGACCATAAAGCATTCTTTAGGAGCCTTGCAAAGACTGTGGAGAAACGCATGCTCTCCCATGGCAAAGACCAAACAGGATATGACAAGTTAATAGATGATTTAAAAGTGCTTTACGCGCAGTATTGGCCGAAGGACGCAGAAGCACTATTTGGAGAAGATGAACTCAGGAGTCCCTGTTTGCACTTTGGAATTGATGGCTCCTCACGTAGGTGGTCAGTTTCGTTCAGGTGCTCTCCGGCGCCTCACTCTGAGCGTCTCCGGCGCCTCACTCTGAGCGTCTCCGGCGCCTCACTCTCAGGGTCTCCGGCGCCTCACTCTGAGCGTCTCCAGCGCACCCTCTCTCGGCACGGCCCCGACCGGCTGCGGTCTCCTCGTCCGTGCGCTCTGCACTCCTGGGTCCTCACTCTCCCACGTACAGGTCTTGCAGTTTAAAATAAATAAATTGAGTGCACCTGCTCTGCCTCCTGGTCTGCTTCTGGGTTCTGAACTCTACTCACCGGCCCCCTGCCGTAACAGTTTTGGAGGGTTAAAAAGGTAAGCACGCTTATTCTTTTCATTTTCTGCTGTGCTGCTGCTGATTCATGAGAGGATTTGTGGCCTTATGGGGGTAAAAGGTGTTAAATATTTATTTGTAGATTTTTCTGTTCATAAAGTTTAGTGCAATTTGATGAGTTGATAAATTAGCAGTGATTTTGCGCTGAGTGCTGAAATATATGAGAGAGAGAGAGAGAGAGAGAGAGAGAGAGAGAGAGAGAGAGAGAGAGAGAGAGAGAGAGAGAGAGAGAGAGACGGACGCGCTCACTACGGGCGATTGTCCGTGCCTCTTTAAGGCTAATTAATCTTTCTTGTATGAAACATTTACACCGAGTGGCTAAATTAGCGGTGATTTTGCGCTGAAACACGTCAGATTTGACAGCTGGCACTCAGAGAGAGAGAGACGCTCCATACCGGCTGATTGTCCGTGGTTCTTTAACGCTGATTCATCATTCTTTTATTAAACATTTAGGTGAATTGACTGTTTGTGTTCACATGATATTATTCGTCCGTTAGCAAAAGGTGCTTTTAAAATAGAAGTATTCTGTGACATTTTTGTCTGTGTTGCCGCCGGCAGCCTGTGTTCTGGGACCTAATGATTTACAAATTAAGCACTTATCAAAACCATATGACAAACTCTATACACAGACATAGCGCCACCTGCTGGGAACAGGAAAATTCCTGTTTTACATTTGTATGTGTTTTATTAACTACTTGACCATAGTAGCCTTAAATGTAGGGTTGTGAGTGTAAAATATGCTGATGATGACTCACGGTGAAAATTGTGATTTTTGGTCAAAGGGTGTGTCAGGTGTGACAGACACAGGTCCCGCAGTGAGCTGCAGTGCCACCTGGTGTCCAGCTGAGGAATCTGACACTGGGTCATTTATGTGACTGGAGGTTTTGCTGAAGACAGGGGGGGGGGGGGGGGGGATCTGTCACAACCGGATCAAAAATCTGATATTTTTGCTGCGTTCATGTCGTACTGTTTGAGCAGGTTTGCAAGGACCGGTTAACGCTGCTTTCAGTTTAGATGTTACGGTTGTAGTTACAGCAGAGACAGACATAGCACGCATCCAAAATGGACCTGGACAACGTCACCTGTGCACTCAGCACCCCACCAGGCACGGGAGGGCCCCAGCAAATCAGCTCAGAGAAAACCAGGACCCCAGACCTGAAGGCACCAGAGGAAGGACCCAGAGAAGATCAGCTCCAGTGAGAAGAAGTCTGTAGGAGAAGGACACGGGGGCCCACACCCCAACACAAGCCATCAAGGCCAAGACTAGACAGGATCTACAGCTCCTGGGCCCAGACCCTGACCTGGAGAGAGCCTGGCTCAACCCCAGGGTCAAGGCCCCCCACACCAGCCGACACTGCCCAGCAGAGCAGGCCCCAGCCACCCACCACCACGAAGACAAGAGACCCCCCCACACACACACCATTACCACCACCAACAACAACCCCATATTGTATTCTCTCAACCCTGCCTCCAACCAACCCACCAGCGCCAAACCTGAACCCTACATCTCCACACACACACACACACACTGCCAGTGTGTAGCTGAAACCCTCTGGGTCACAACCCGGTGGCCAGGCCAGCAGGAGAGCCCCCACCAAACCACCTGAGGTCTCACCCTTCACCAGTCCTGCCCCCATCAGATCCTGGGCCTTTACCATCAGGCATGTGCTGGACGGCTTCATGCAGTTCTTCTATTGAGCTGGAAACTTCTCAGCCTTCGATCTGTTCATCTTTTGATTTTAGGAGCTCAAGTGGAATTAGAAAGCTCTTGAGTTCAGATTGTGATGTGTTTGTTTGAAGTGTACAGGGTTTTTCCAGGATTCTATGAATGTGTTGTTTCTTCTTGAAGATCATGAGTGATTTTATGATTCGGAGTTTGACTGAAGAAGATCGTACATTTCTCTGTATTAGAGATAGGGATTTGGTTTCAGCTGATTGGCTCAGAGTTTGATAGATGTATTACCATGTTCAACATTATTCAAGCAGAAACTCTGCAGTTGAAATTCTATTTTATTTAGACAATCATTTCATTGAGGTCTTTTGCTGTTCTCTGCAAACAGGTGCCAAACAGTGCCCACTAGTGGCCCAACATGAAAATGATCATTTTCAGCATTTCTGCGGTTTTCATGTAAACGGGTCCTGAGACTGATTGAAGGTCTGTTGCCTCGAGTCGAGGCCTTGGTACAAACCCTGATAGCTCACTTAGATAAACATCTTAGCTTCACTTTGTGTGCACAAACATTAGTATATTCATTTTCTATTCAGTAGTTGTGTTGCAATTACTGCTTCACCAACATTTGACTTTAACTCATTTATTTAGGTGTAGTTTTGAATTAACTTGAGCAGGTGACTTGCAGTTTAGCTGTGGCGCCAAACATTGTGGTATACTCTGAATAAATTAGAATCGACTTGTCCTGTTGTACAAGTACAAACGATGTCTGCTGTCCAACCAGAAGCAGCTCGTTCTGACCTCCAGTGATTTATGATGTAACTGAAACGGCTCATAAATTGGACTTGACGTTGACACAGAAACAAAGGCGAGTGGCGGCGAGCTGAGCTGAAGTCGCTCCAGCTGGCAGACGATGAGGAGGCAGCTGTGATTCACTTCACCGTCTCCGCTGCTCAACGTCATAATGAGGGATTGAACCTCGTTGGCACTGCTGCCGCTGCTCTCCTTCCTCTTCCTCTGAGGACAGCGTGATGATGAGGATGAGGATGATGATGAGCTGTTTTTTTCTGTTGCTGGCACAGCATGACACATTCAGCCCCCCAGATGGTGGTCCTCACCCTGATTCAGTCCGTCATGTTGTCTGTTGCTGGGCAGCAGTGCAGACCAGACAAACATCACACACACTTCAGAGCTGAGTGTGTGTGTGTGTGTGTGTGTGTGTGTGTGTGTGTGTGTGTGTGTGTGTGTGTGTGTGTGTGTGTGTGTGTGTGTGTGTGTGTGTGTGTGTGTGTGTGTGTGTGGTGTTGAAGATGTTGGTGTGACCAAGAAAAACAATGAAATAGTTGTTCAGGTCTTTCAGGAGCACAGCGGGGAAACACTGATGTTAGTGAAGTTGGATCAGTAAAGACGGATCCCGGCACAGTGAAGGGAGGAAGCCACCAACAAGACGTGTTGGTAACAGTGATGGCCCGTCCCAAACGTCTGTAGAACCTTCACAGGTCAGCTTCAGAGTGTCTTGAGTTGCTGACCAGAACAAATACAAGTTGTCAGATTGACATGTGATGGTTGGGTCTGAAGTAATAATGAGCCACATGAATGAATTCCAAAGCAGACTCCGGTTTGCCTCCTGCTGCTTCCCAACCTCTTTGTGGAAGTTTACATGTGGTGAAAGACTCTGGGGCTTGTCTGCTGGGTCTTAATGGAACTGAAGCTTCTTGTTTGACTTTAAAAAAAGACACAAACATCTGATGTAGGTCAACATAATTGATGTTATTAGTTTCATTTGCAATCTGTCATCAGCTGGAGCTGTTCTTTTCAGTAAACTTGCTGATATTAACTGTCAGTTTAGATGAAGTGCTGTCCAAACAAATGTCATGTTGATTCGTGGTTAAGCAGCTTTGCAGACAGCATGACATCGCCATACTGGCCTCATTGGTACGGCGGCGTTCTCAGCCTGACAGCGAGAGCTCGCTCACCTCGCAGAAGAAGGATTGTGCCGCTGGTTCGAGACCAGCTGGCGCCCCAATGCATGGCGTGGAGTTCATAGGTCAATCGCAGGTTCAATCCCCACAGCAGACAGGCCACCACCGTGGCTCCCTGTACGTGACCCTTGACCCCTATCAGCTCCCCAAAGCGCTGAAATGTAGCCGCCCACTGATCCCAGTAAAGTATGATTAGTTGATATGAAGATGTCCCACCTTCTTCACTGAAGCCCTGAATGTCAGGAACACTTAAACAGATCACCACAAGTTTCTGCAGGTTGCTTCTTATAAATGTTTTTGGGTTTCGAGTGTCACAATGGGATCTGGGTGACGGTGCTCAGACTGCCACCCCCGCGACCAGGAAACAGATACGTGGGAGAAAATGGATGGATGGATGGATGGATGGATAGATGGATGGATGGATGGATGGATTGTCACAATGGAGAAACTATAAACTGACTGTCCAGGACAAAACTCCACCTGGAGGCGCTCACCTTAATGCTTATGCCAAAGTTTCTACCTGAAAAGCTGTGAGAGATGTCTGGATGTGTGATCTAGAGCAGAGTCACCAAAAGTTGCATTAAACACAGCAGCCTCACACTGAAAATTAAACAAAAACCACCAGCATCTTGGCAACAGATCCTTCTGACGTTCTTGTCAGCACATCCCACAGATGCTGGAAAGCTGCACTTTTGATTTTTGATTATTTTTATTATGTCACTGAATTCCCTGCAGTTGAACATCCTTATGCTTCCATACATTTTATCCCACATACCAACAAGTGCCTCATTGATTCACTGTACCCGTCAATGGCCTCAGTGATTAGGTGATTAGTTTACAGGCCTGGTAGACCCCCTCATTTGACACTGATTTCATTGTTTTTGGACATGAACACCTTGGAAATAAATTGTTTGGGTGAATTACTTCAGGTCCAGCAACACTGTCAGAAATGAAGTTAATTCAAGCAGGATTTGGTATCTGCTGTATTGAAACAATAATGGAGCTATTTCACTAGTATTACCTCAGCCCGACTCGACTCTACTCTCCTCATCCTCGATCGTTTCCCATTACAATAAAGTACGACCGCGTGGTGGGCGGAGTTATCAGAGCTTTCCCTCGTTGTGCACAAGTAATCCCCCGGATATGAAGCGAAGCAAACATGCATTGGAAATCAGCTCAAATAATAAATTAAATAGTAAATATTGTTATATATTTATTAATAATATTACAGGATGTGGATTGTTACGATGGTGCTTCACTGTCCGGTGTTTCGGTTTCACTGGTGCCCCTGTTAACTGGTGACTTCTTTTTTTTTTTTTTTTTTTTTTTTTTCTTTTCCCTTGTCCTGTTCGGCAGCTTGGGCCAACAATATGATGTGATTGAGAGCCTTCGGAGTCAGAACAGATTTTGGTCTTGCAACAGGGAGAGACCTGGAGTCTCCTCCTGTTGCCTTCTCCGTCAGAAGTTGGCATGGCTGCTGTACACGACCGGTGACTTCTGCCACAAGCCGCTAGCAGCAGCTGATGTTAAAATAAGACAAACAAACGCTATGATACTTTAAACTTTAAAGGGAATGTGGTTACACAGCGTTCTCCAGGACAGCTACGAGTTCTGGTCGGGTTTTTAACATCGGCTTTGAAAAGGAGACGCTGGAGGAAGAAGGTCACCAGTTAACAGGGGAACCAGTTAAGTCGTAGTGGGTCGCTTCGTCCAGCTCCTGAATCCTCTGGTTGCCACCACACAAAGAAACGCCTGCATCTCGTTGCTGCTCCACTGGTTGATTTCTGAGCCTCTCTCTCAATCTGTGAACGTTCTGGTTGTGATCGGCCAATCAGCAGCTGCCATCTGACGACGTCACATTGTCTACTGGCCTCAGCTCTCTGGGATCCTGGAGGGGGGACCAGTAAAGTACCTGGTAGCAGGGAATAACAAGTCAAGCTGGAACTCGTGGAGAAGCACAAGTCTTCAGGACAAGTTGTAATAAAATAAAAGTAAGTAAGTTAAATGCAATGCTGAATACGCATGTTCTACCTGATTCTGATAATGTTTAATCTGTACAATTTTGTTCCCGCCCATAATCTGAAAATATTCTTGCTGATGTTGATTAAATTAAGGACTTTAAATCAAAGGGTGTAAGGAGTGACGTTGTGCTCCCTGACAAGCGGAGAGCAGCCCAGAAACCACTTTTTTTATTTACAAACAGTGGCATATAGGAAGACTATTCAGTGAAAATCCCTCCATACTATTGGCTCATTTCGGTTTCCTTTATGGTCACCCATACCACCCATATGGTCACGTCAGCTGGTTCCACCTTGGAAACACAGAGTTCAGGACCGGGGCCAGAAGGGACTCGACACCCAGATTCACCATGATTAATGCCAAGGAGTCTCTGTGTGGCTGATTGACTGTAGAGGACCCTCAACAGCAATGCTTTCTGTCCAACACACCCCAGAGGATGAGCTAAGGGGTCTTCGTGACTTACTCCTATACCTTCTGTGTAGTTCTTATGTGGAGCAGTTTAAATATAAAAGGGGTTTTTTCCCTTTATGGGGCAGATGGACGACGGGAAGAAACGTTACTTCATCTGCATCTCTGAATATTGAGTCATGAGGAAAAGGAGGAAGACAGGCCGTAGTGAGGTCACATTGGAGGACTCCACTGAGAGACCACAGTCCAATCAAATGACTCTTTGTCCATCTCATACTGAGTAAGTCTGGTTCAGTAATCTCTCTACCCTCATTTAATCACATTGTACAGACTCTGTAGAGAGAAGTGAATCACAGCAATGTAATAAAAGGTAAGCATGCTTCTACAGCAGAGCAAATACACACAACAACCAAATACTACTTTAATAATGCTCCAATGTCTTACATTCAAAACTTTCCCAGTAAATGATTTGACATTCTAAAAACCCTGAGCCTAATAAGGAAGAAGAGCTAATCTTTTGATCAATATTCATTTGCTGTTTTTGCACCTAAAATGTTTCTTTACCATTTTCACACTTGTTCTATTACCTTTTAGAAACATTTAAATATAGCACAACACTGAGATGAGAGCATTGTCTTAAAGTCCTCACTATCTGTTGAAATTCCATTTTGGTTTCAGTATCGTAGGTTAAGTGTAGGCTTCACAACAGATTTTCAAAATGTACTTCTACTTGGCAGGTTGCTTTCCATCATTTCTCCTGTTAAAACCACTCCGACCTCCAGAAATCAATAATAAACATCATCAATCACAATCAATAGAAACATTCACAGGTTGTTTATGCGGCTTCATAAGTGAATGACAGTAGATCCACGACACCTCCCTCTGCCCGCAGTGTACCGCCAAGGTAATAACCACATTGATCTTCTCCTGGGAAATCAAATGACTAGTTTCATCAGCAGATTGTTGCATGAATGAAGAAGAAGAATCAGATGTGAGGTGTTGCAGTGCATCGTCATGACATGAATTCCTGCTCCACAAAAGCATCAGTCTATTTAGCCCCATTTGGATTAATTAGCAGAAGCCACCGGCAGCTAAATGGGCTCTATTGATTGATCCCATTGATCTTTCAGTTTGTGTACATTATTAACTGCTCCAGTAATTAGCAGCACACGGGCTAAACACTAATACTTAAAAATGTTAACTATAAAAAAACAAGACAGGAATGTTTGTAGACCACTCAGCTAGTTGATGGAATCCAGATCCAGATCATCAACAGCTGTTTGAAAACGGCTCACGGAGGAAATGAAAAAAAACAAAATGCTCAGGCCACATTTCCACATACCTGGGTATTTAATACTGATATTTCTCAGTGTTTCTTTCATTTTCATACTGCGAGTCTCCACAAAAAGTGATTCCTGAAAACTCTGGCCACAGTGGAGATTTAGAAAAACTCCCTGCGACGTTAGAATCCAAAGAGAGGAGGCGGAGATTTACATCAAAATGTGTGATGCTGTGTTTTTCCAGGATTTATGATTGGCCATCATGGCTTCATGCTTTTCGCTACACTGCCCCCTACAGGTTTGGCTGCTTATCGCAGCTCTGAACCAGGTGGATATGCAGGTCCTTGTCAATGAAGATTTTTTTGCAAACATACAGGGAAAATATCAATTTCTGTCAAACCCTGCGTCGGCGTAAACGTGGCCTCAGCTCCAGTTTTGCTTAAACGGGCGGAAATGAGACTTTGTGCTGTCGATTGTGGAAACGCTGATCATGAGCACCACGCTCGTGCTTGTCGGGTCTGTCTGCGTCTGCCCATGTGTGTCTACCTCACTTTTCCAATTATCCAATTGTCTTTTCCCTTTGTGAGCAGCTATCTGTGTCGTTATGAGTTTCACCCGTGTCTTCCTTTTCCAGAGCTGCTATGAGCATCCAAACCTGTAGGGGGCAGTGTAACAAGAACCATGAAGCCATGATGGCCAATCAGAATCCTGCAAAAAAACACCACATCACAAATTGTGATGTAAATATCCGCCTTCACCTTTAGACGCAACCGGAGACCGAGTTTATCCAGGTCTCCACTGTGGATGGAGGTTTCAGGAATCTTTGTTTGTGGTGAGTCGGAGCTGGTTTATGTGTAAATACAAGAAACACAGAGAAATATCACTATTTTTTCAAATACCTGGGTACGTGGAAACGCGGCCTGTGTCAGTTAATTTCATCATTTTGTTTTGTGTCCGTCCCAATCCCTGCTCCCCAGTGTTATCTGTGTGCTCTCTGGTTCTTGGACTTTGCTTTGATTCAGATTTGTACTCCCCTGAACAATTTTGGGTTTAAATAAACAAGTTTGGGTTTTTTTCTTTTCTTTTTTTTAATAGAACTCTATGAGTCTGCGTTTGGGTCCACCTACACCTGTGACAGTGGTAATAAATGTTCTGTACATGCTTAGTAGATGGACAATAACCTTAATGAGTGCATGCATAATAACAATCCAACTTGGTGGTTTTATTTTGACAGTCACCATAATAACAATCCAACTTGGTGGTTTTATTTTGACAGTCACCATAATAACAATCCAACTTGGTGGTTTTATTTTGACAGTCACCATAATAACAATCCAACTTGGTGGTCTGTCCACTAGAATGTCCATGTTGTCCCAGTGTGTGTGTGCATGTGCTCTGTATGTGTGTGTGTGTGTGTGTGTGTGTGTGTGTGTGTGTGTGTGTGTGTGTGTGTGTGTGTGTGTGTGTGTGTGTGTGTGTGTGTGTGTGTGCGTGTGTGTTTGTGTGTGTGTGTGTGTGTGTGTGTGCGTGCGTGCGTGTGTGTTTGTTTGTGTGTGTGTTGTGTTTTCAGTGCTGAAACTAACATCAGCACCAACTAGTGGCCTGACATTAAAACTACATTTCTCTTAGCATTTGTGCTGTTTCCATGGAAACAAAAATTCTTTTCAGAATGTTATGTAAAGGTGAAACTTTTCTGAAACCAAGACACATCAAAGAAGTGTTGAAGGCTCCGTGCAGTGTTGTCTAAGTGTGTGTATGACTGTGGCTGTAAATGAGTTAGAGTGATGGTGTAAAGCACTCACACTGTTGGAGCAATAGAAACATGCACCAGTGAAATACTGTATATTTACCATTAATCGTTTGCATTCGATCCATTAAATTGGAGCGGGACTTCTCAGTAATGACTGTTCTAATCAATGAACAGTTTTAGGTTGAAAAGGTTAATTAGCCTTAATATATGTCCAGCAGCCAGCCAGAATGGACATGCTGCCTTCCCTGTGTCCTGTGATGGATGAGCCATGTTATTGTCTGTGTCCTCCTGAGTGGTCTGTGCTGAATATATACTGGATTTCCATTTCCACATGGAGGATAAATCTGCAGGGGAACAGATGGACTCCCAGCTGACAGGTCCATCTCCCATGACACCGCTGCACTCCACTGCATATGCACTCTCAAACACTCCATACATTATGGACTCAGCCACTTCTCCTCAGCTGTTGATGGCGAGCCGACAGCGATCCGGGTGTGTGTGACTGCAGCGGTGGGGAATCGTGTTACTGTGTGAGAACGAGTGGCAGGATCTAGCTTCATAAGCTGTGCAGGGTCTGGGGTTTCCTCACGTCCTGGGTACACACACACACACACACACACACACACACACACACACACACACACACACACACACACACACACACACACACACACACACACACACACACACACACACACACACACACACGCACACCAACATATCATGTCTGTTCTCTTTAGTAGTGAGGTTGTGTACTGTTCTTAGAAATCCATCAGGCCTTTGAAGGATTGTTTAAAAGAACAGCTTGGATGATCTCCAAACCTTCTATTGATCCTATTTCTAATTTGAACTGCCAACATTAAAGAAGTTAATTGGCACAGAAAGTGGGAAACACATGATTCTAATTAATGTAAGAAGATGAAAGATGTTTTATCTCTGAAAGAAAAGAAAAGAAAAGCTCTTCATTAAAGTGGAACTCTACCATTCCACCTTAATAGAAGAAAAGCAGCCCAACCCTCGGTTTCTCTTCAGCACTTTAGCCAGGCTGACAAACAGCCACTGCTCTGTCCATCTTCTGTCCCTTTAACTCTGAGAGGTGTGACTCTGTCAACTCCTCTATCCACTGAATTACAACTGTTGATATCAAACTGAAGACACAGTCCCCAAAGGTGTCACAAACTGATCAACCACATCTGCAGAAAGCCCCCTCCTCTGGGTCTGGTTCTGCAGGTTCCTTCTCCTCTGGGTCTGGTTCTGTAGGTTCCTCCTCCTCTGGGTCTGGTTCTGCAGGTTCCTTCTTCTCTGGGTCTGGTTCTGTAGGTTCCTCCTCCTCTTAGTCTGGGTCTGCAGGTTCCTCCTCCTCTGAGTCTGGTTCTGCAGGTTTCTCCTCTGGGTCTGGCTCTGCAGGTTCCTTCTCC
This sequence comes from Lipophrys pholis, assembly GCF_963383615.2. Lineage (NCBI taxonomy): Eukaryota > Metazoa > Chordata > Actinopteri > Blenniiformes > Blenniidae > Lipophrys > Lipophrys pholis. The sequence goes on along the minus strand of NC_137630.1, from coordinate 1,411,528 downwards.
TCTGAATTTGGTTCTGCAGGTTTCTCATCTGAGCCTGGTTCTGCATGTTCCTTCTCCTCCTCTGGGTCTGGTTCTGCAGGCTCCTCCTCTGAGTCTGGTTCTGCAGGTTTCTCCTCTGGGTCTGGTTCTGCAGGTTCCTCCTCTGGGTCTGGTTCTGCAGGTTCCTTCTCCTCTGAGTCTAGTTCTGCAGGTTCCTCCTCCTCTGGGTCTGGTTCTGCAGGTTCCTCCTCCTCTGAGTCTGGTTCATCAGGATCTTCCTGTTAAAAGGGAGTTTTTCCTTTCTATTGTTCTTTTGCTGTTTCATGGTGAATCGTTGGTTTTTCTCTGTAAAAGAACCTTGAAATGACTGTGTTGTATTTAATGTAATAGAAATAAAGTAGAAGTATTTGATTGTTGTATTTAATGTAATAGAAATAAAGTAGAAGTATTTGATTGTTGTATTTAATGTAATAGAAATAAAGTAGAAGTATTTGATTGTTGTATTTAATGTAATAGAAATAAAGTAGAAGTATTTGATTGTTGTATTTAATGTAATAGAAATAAAGTAGAAGTATTTGAATTGAATATATATAAGTACAGCTCCTGTTACATTTCCAGCTCTTGATACTTGTAGAAACTGATGTTAACAATATTACCAACGCTGAGGTGAAAACCTGATTGTTGCTTTTCTTCGGCCTTCGGACTCAGACTATTGAAGATTCCGTTTTTCTTTCCAAAAGTCAGTTTTTTCCAGCATTTTTAATCGGTACCTGGAAGGAGTTCCTGTAGAACTGCCTTCAAAACGCACACAGAGAGAAATAAAACAAATGCAGCTACATATATGAACAAATATTTAACAGTTTGATTCCCAGCATGTCAGATCGTCCAGCTGGGACAATAAAACCAGGATGAACCGAGCTGACCAATGACAGGGCCCTGGTCCTCAACCTGTCTTCAACCTGGACCTCCGTGTCCTGGAGCGAGTACTGCCAGTACTACAGACAGTCTTCAGTGAAGAACAGAGAAATGAAACGTAAACCATCATCGTCCCTTCATGAAGACAAATAATGCTCAGACAGAAACAGAGTTTGTCATTTATTTGTCTGTCTGTTCGGAGGTCTCTGATTGGCCCGCCCCCCCACTGCCTGCTTCAGGAACACTTTTCTTAGAGGCCAATAATGAGAATTTTTTCATATGGAGCTAATTATTTCTTGTCTGTTGCTTTAAAAGAAAATTGATTACAAACAAAACATGACAGCTAAACACTGACATGGTCTTGTACTTCTTGGACTCTATAATTAAAACCTAAACTACAGGGTTTTTATAACTTTCTTTTTTTTAGTTGTTGAACAAAAAGGAAACAAGAACAGGAAAAATACAAAATGAAATATAGGGGAAATAATTTCTAATCACACGTGGTCACAAGTGTCCTTTTCATCGTGTCTCTTCTCAGTTCATAATGTCGCTGCTCCATTTCCTCCATTGAACCTCCAACTGGGGTCGCTGTCGTCTCACCCAGTGGGTCAGACTCTCCAGTGGATAAATCTCCTCAATAGTTTGGATCCACTGTTCCATAGATGGTGTCAAGAACTTGGCTCAGACGGAGGAAGACTTCAGGGGTTTTAATAAGGCAGAGTCGCTGCACAGGAGGGCAATCAGTGAGGCAGAGACATCCAGAGGGTGAGACAAGGAGAGTAATCCACAACTCAGAGTTGGGATCAGTCGGACAGAGCAACGCTGGGACACTGCGACAAAGACATACAAACTGACACGGGAGGACGGGAGGACGGGAGGACGGGAGGACGGGAGGACGGGAGGACGGGAGGACGGGAGAGGTTTTAGATTTACCTCAATTGTGCTGATGAATAATAATCTTGCAGGTTGGGGAGAGCCAACCCCTCTTTATCTTTAGGGAGCTGGAGAGTTGTGTACTTAACTCTGGGTCTTTTCTCTCCCCATATAAATCTAGAGCTGTTCTGGTCCCAGGATGAAAACTGCTCGGGTCTTTATTGGGAATGATTGGAGGAGATAACCGAGCCTTAGATGTTCATCTTTACCATGTCTATTTTTGGGCTGAAGTGTAAAGGCAGTGTGCTCCATCTCTCTACATCTTTTTGGAGATCGATAGTGACGTAGTTTATTTCACAAACCGTATTTAAGTTTTTTGTAACCATCACTCCCAAATATGTTATTGCCTTGCAATTCCAATTGAACATACAATACCCTTGTTAGTACTACATATATTATTTACAGTTATCACACTGATCCAAATACTTTCCAACGTTATTAGATTAAACCAGCCTGAGCTGCTCTATCTAGACAGTAAGATGATTTTCTAGATTAACCAGCCTGAGCAGCTCTATCTAGACAGTAAGATGATTTTCTAGATTAACCAGCCTGAGCAGCTCTATCTAGACAGGAACATGAAGCAGGAACATGAATTAACAAAGAAGAAACAACAAAAGAGGAACATGATTTTTAAAGTTTGAACAAATGATGACAGAGAACCAGCAACTTCAGAAGCACCTTTAGTGAGGAGTGGAAGTGTGTGTGTGTGTGTGTGTGTGTGTGTGTGTGTGTGTGTGTGTGTGTGTGTGTGTGTGTGTGTGTGTGTGTGTGTGTGTGTGTGTGTGGCTTGTCCACTGGGTGTGGCCGGAACTGTTGTGGGGGGCCCCGTAGCGACACCCCGGGGTCCGAGGCCATCGGGCCCGGACAGCAGCCCCCCAGGCCCGGGGAGGCCCCAGCGAACCACCACCTTCTTTGTATAATATTCCTGTATTTCGTCTCCACAGCATATTCCTTGTCTTGTTTCCAATCTGAATCTCCAAATGTAGAGTTATGATCAGATACATCTGCACTTTGAACTCCCTTATTTTGTGTATATCTTGTACATTCACCAAGAAGTAGTCTAGCTGTGAATGTGTTTTGTGTCGTGACGAGTAGAATGTGAATTCTTTTTCCTTTGGATGTAGTTATCTCCAAATAGCTGTCAGTCCTGGATCTCTTAGAGTAACTTTAGTAAACCTTGATAGATGTGTCACTTCTCTTCAGGCTCGTTGAATCCAGCTTGTGTTTCAGGGTTCTATTCAGATCTCCACCACATATTAAGATCCCTTGTGTTTCTATTGCTACTTTATTTAAGATAGATTCCATGAGATCTTTTTTACAATGAGGGGGTGCATATATGTTGACCAATGTAACATCTGATCTTCAAGTTTTCCTTTATTTAATATATACCTGCCTTTGTTGTCTCTTATTTCACTCATCAGCTAAAACTTGATAGTTTTTGATATCAGTATAATCACTCCTCTCATTTTATTAGTATAGGAACTATAATAATCATTGTTAAAACCAGATTTCTTTATTTTTCCAGCTCTATCCTGTCTAGGTGGGTTTCTTGTACGAATACCACTTGGGCTTTTTCTTTCTTTATTCTTCTCATGATCTTTTCCCTTTTAGCAGCTGAGTTGAGACCGTTCATGTTCAGCGACAATAGTGTGACATTACCGGATGTCATGATCAGCTAAGCTAGAACAACATTTCCCCTGAGAACAAAAAACAACAACAAACAAAACAGACAAACTACAGAAGATTCAGTAAAAATCAATAATGAAGTTAAAACCTGCTTCCTAAGGAGGAGTAGGCCTTCCCCTCCCCTGGTCCCTGCTGGTGGGTGAAGAGTGAAACCCCACATGGAGTGGGGGCCCGTCCCCAGACTTGTGGACACAGTGTGTCTCACGAAGTCTGGATATGTCCAACAATAGCCAATGTGCTCTCTCGAAGCCGGAACAGAAAACATTTCCGACCACAAATATAATCGCTTCATCAGTAATTTTCTACGTGTCTACTTTAGACTGGCGGTCTGTAGAACTCACTCATTGATGGAGAAGGTGAGATGAAGTTGTTGCGCCTTTGAACAGAGTCAGTAGATCATCTGGTAATCCTGTAATCTTTCCCTGGCTCTCAGCACGATGTCCCGGCTGGAGCGTCGGCCCCCCGCATGGCGCCAACCCAGGGTCGTCACCTTAGCGGCGTCGGTGGTCTCGTTTCGGACGTCGATCTGGTATCCACGTTCCCTCATGTCCAGCGCCGCCTCTCTGGCTGACTCGTGTGTGCGGACTCCACTGCCTCAGTGGATTCTCAGTTTTGTGAGGGGCGTCTGGGAGCAGATGCTGTTTTCCTTTAGTTTCTTTTTATCTGGTTGTATATGGCTGCGGAGACTAGCTCCCCCTGCTCGCAGCGCTTCCTCATGCTGTGTGGTTTCCTCCCGTTCCTCTTTGTCATGGTTTTCTTTCATCATGTTGGGTCTGCCAACTGGTTCAGCCCCCTTCTGTCTGTGTCTGCCACCTTTCATGCCAACGGCGTACAGTCCTAATCTTGAGATAAAGTGATCCTATCTCGAGTTTAGTTAACCGGCTTGGAGAGCTCTTTCTTATGCGTCTGGCTGCATCGCCAACTTACCGGAAGTCCAGGAATGCAAATTGATAGAACTTCTAAACTGCAGTTTTGATGTGACTTGTGAAAGTATACACGAAAGGTTGAGAAAGTTACTTTAAAGCCTCGTTTGCATGTCAATGTCATTTACAACAGTGTGATCTACAAGCAAAAACACAAAACTTTTAGTGATTTGTTGTCTGCAGCATGGTTGTTTTCTTTCATTACAAAAACAACCAACAGCACCCACCAGTGGCCCAACATGAAAACATCTTCATTTTCAGTGTTTGTGCTGTTGGGTGTGTGGGGGGGTGCACATACTCCATTAAACATGTTTCTGTCAGAACAAAGAGACAAACCTCAAACAAAGACCAACTCCCTGATTTGGTGGGACCTGGAGGAGGTGGAGCTCTCCATGTCCCATTGGAGTCCTGCTCTCTACTGTCTGTTACCTGCACCTTGTCTCCATGGCAACACACACACTTACTTGCACCTCATCTCCATGGCAACACACTCACCTGCTGCTTTAATTGTACTTTTGAACTTTTACTGGTACTTTATTGAAACTTTCCCGCTGTTCCTCAGTCTGACACCAGGTGGCAGCGAACAGCAGGCACGCACAACATTTCATCTTCAAGTTTTTTTTTCTTTTATTGGCATTAAAGTCCAAACCAGCATCATTTCTCCATCCAAGCAAACAGCTAAGTTATTTAGGTTATGTTGCTGGTGTTGGCTAAAACCTGCTTAGTCAGCATGAATCTTATATAAACATACACGGTGAATGAAGTGGAAGCACATCGGTCTTCTTCTCTCCCTGTTGTGATGAAATGGTAGAGACAATAGTTGTTGGACAGTCTTGGCTGTTATTCCATTTCTCTATTGACCCCCCCCCCCCCCCCCCCATTTCAGCTGGAGAGAAGCATACATCCACAGTATGTGATTACACTGGCTCTCCTACCTTCAGCTCGCTGTGCACTCCTTCCATTTTTGTTGGATGTGAGGCTTTGTCCTCAGGGGTCCAGAGGAATGCTTAGAGAAAAGATGGATATTATGCTTGGAGGAAACAGTACCTGGTCTCACGCTCCAACCCTCCGGGCCGTTCCACTGGGCTGTCAGTCAGAAGGACCCCATGCCTGGCCTGAAAAGCAAAGCGCTGTGAGAAAAGAATTGACGTAAGAGAGGGCAGAAAGCAGAGAGGGCAGAAAGCAGAGAGGGCAGAAAGCAGAGAGGGCAGAAAGCAGAGAGGGCAGAACGCAGAGAGGGCAGAAAGCAGAGAGGGCAGAAAGCAGAGAGGGCAGAAAGCAGAGAGGGCAGAACGCAGAGAGGGCAGAAAGCAGAGAGAGCAGAAAGCAGAGAGGGCAGAACGCAGAGAGGGCAGAACGCAGAGAGGGCAGAACGCAGAGAGGGCAGAAAGCAGAGAGGGCAGAAAGCAGAGAGGGCAGAACGCAGAGAGGGCAGAACGCAGAGAGGGCAGAACGCAGAGAGGGCAGAACGCAGAGAGGGCAGAAAGCAGAGAGGGCAGAACGCAGAGAGGGCAGAACGCAGAGAGGGCAGAAAGCAGAGAGGGCAGAAAGCAGAGAGGGCAGAACGCAGAGAGGGCAGAAAGCAGAGAGGGCAGCAGAACTTAGATGAAAGAGTGAGATTATTAGAACAGATGTTTTTTTTAGGATCTAAAACATAAAGACATTTTAAATATCTGTGTGACTGAAGTATGAAATGAAGTGCTGCTAATAATCAGAGGAGCATTAGTGCTGAGCTTAACCTGAAACTTCAGGTGGAGCAGTGGTTGGTGTTCTCACCTCACAGCGACCAGGTCGTAGGTTCAAATTCTGCATGTTCTGTGTGTGTGTGTGTGTGTGTGTGTGTGTGTGTGTGTGTGTTTCCTCTGTTTGACTGGAGACATTAAAAGGGCCCAAGGTTTGGATGTGAAGGACTGGAGACCTGCTCTTACCTGCTCAGGTGAACCCACCCTCACATGGATGGATCATAACGTCATTGTTGACTTGAGTTGTTTTGCCTGATGTCTTTCATTTGAACATTTAAAATAATTTTAAAATTGCAACACATTATTTGATCAAGTACATTTAAAACTAGAGCAAGTGACAGAATTCCCATTTAGAGAACAAAACAAAGACCCAATCTAAAACTCATTTCTTCCCAAACTGATATTAGCTTTTTGTTTGTTTGTTTGTTTGTTTAAAGAAAAAAGGAAAAAAGAAAAGTGGCATTAGCTGATGAAGCTCGCTGTGTGTTCTGACAGTGTGGATGTGGGAAGCAGAGTTTCACTGCATTGTGTGCAGGAATCAGCCTTTCAGTGGCTTTTGGTGTTTCTAGGACTTTTTACCAAATGTCTTCCTCACAGGTTGATGAAGGCCAGACTACCTTATTCTTTATGCAAACCAAGCTGAGAGAGACGAAGAGTTGGTGAGGCATGTCGAGGGTGAGACTGAGCGTTCTGGAGATTGACACCACGTTGATCCCTCACCCACTACAAAGTTCCCATCAAACAAACCAAGTCATTAAATCAGCTCAGCACACTCTCATCTTTTAATTGAACTTCCATATTTCATGGAAATCTTTGAACGTCAGTGAATGTGGCATATCCAATGTATGTTTCATGTTTTGGGACTAATCAATACAAGCGTGATTAAAGTTAATGCGCTGTATGGAAATGTGGCTTTCAGGGCACTGCTGTCTTGTTATCTCTTACTCTTTCTATACATCCATGCATATGATTTGCAGAGCGGGATCAAAGATCTTGAGTCGGGCCAGAAGACAGGATTACGATGGCGATGTCGTTGGCAATCTTATCGTTGAACTGTCTCCTAATCTCTGTGAGAGTGAAGAGAAACAGCCGTCGTCTTTAATGCCACTGTTCCTGCTATCAGATGCTCACTCCTTGTTATGCTATGAGAATACGGAGATGTCTCAACACAGGACATGAAAAGATGCTCGCGCAAAGATTCCTCCAAAGAGCTCACACTCTATTTGAACAACACGCCCCTTGAGCGTCTGAACAGCGTGGCGAGTGTTTGAAGAATCTCCTTTCAGCCACAGCGACCTGGAAGCAGGAGAGCTGGACCTGGAGCGCCATGCAGACACACTCAGCTCAGTGGAGGGAGGAACCAAGAGCTCTGCTTTGGCTTTTTATACTCTTTACTTTGATTATGCGATAAATACAAAATGTGACTTTACTTTGAACTCAGCGCATAAACACCAGAACAAGATATCTGGGTTTGGTTAGCGGGTCGATCTCTTTGATCTCAGAACAAAGTGTGTGAGGAATCAGACAATAATCCTGGACAGGAGCCAGGAGCAGTGGTATAGTGGCTCGCTCCCTCACCTCATGACCAGTTTCAATCAAGGCCAGGCCTTCCTGTGTGGAGTTTCCATCTTCTCCCAATGCAATGCAGGTTTTTCTCTGTAAAAGTTCCTTGAGATTACTGTTGCTTTTAACTAAATAATAGTTAATAATAGAAATATAATTAAATAGAATTTTCTTCGAGGACTCTAATTTCCTCCCTCATTATAAAAACACACACCTGAAGTCTGTTGGTAACTCTAAATACTGGATTATACTTTCTACATGGACGTGACGTGTGGAATCTACACAAGAGAATGAGAGTGGTATTTACACTGGGCGCGCCTCCGGCTCCCAAACTGCAGGGGGCAGTAAATCGCAAACACTTCTCCTGCTGCGGTAAACTAGGGTTGAAGAAGTGGACTACTCGTAACTGGTAGTTCTGCACATGCTCAGTAGAGCCAATCACAACAAAGTTTCCTCCATCGTGTCATCACTCCCTGTTCATATTCTCCTGGACTTGGTACTTTTATTTTGACAGTCAGCGTAATAACAATCCAACTTGGTACTTTAATTTTGACAGTCACTGTAATAACTGAAAGAACATGCAGACTCTTCAGAGCAAAGCCTCCGTGCCGGGTTGGAACCTGAACAAGCCACTGCTCCACCATGCCGCTCTCATACAGAAACCACGCCAAGTATCAGGTGTAGGTTGAAACTGCAGGTGCAGAAATATTGTGACGTGATCACATCCCATCAGCTCCACTTCCTGTTGTGAATCCACTTTCGCTTCAGGCCAAAGGAAAGGTTCTTCATCCAGACCTTTCAAGTCCAATCAATTCAAGCCTCCAATGTGTGTGTTTTCATTTTCACTTTTTCTTTTAAGCATTTGTGTTTTTAATTCAGTGTCAGAGCCCTTATGTGACTGTCACAAGGCTGTCCAATGTCATTAATTTGTTTTCTGTTCTCCTTCTTTTCCTGCCCCCTCCCTCACAAGCAGCATCTTTTCAAAGAGCTGGGGCACCGCTGGAGAGCCTTTTAAGAAACCCGAGTACTGTGGAGGGGTAGACGGTGGGTTTCAGCCTGCATGGAGTCTCTAGACACACGAGAGGGCCTGGGCTGGAGCGTGAATAAACACCGCTCAGCTCGAGCTGCTTTTTGAAGAAACTCAGTCCTTAGACCTGTCCTTGGAAGGAAAAGAAAAATGGGAGTTGGGAAGAAAGGCAGAGTGGAGAAAAAGAAAAATAGAGGTATTAGGAGCGCCCCCCGTCAGCCACCTGGAGTTCCTGCAGGCTCTCAAGGCATTCCAAGGATCATGAAAACCAGCGGAGAAGAAAGAAAAGGCGATGTTGTAAAGGAGGAGGCCCAGATGATCCAGTCTACCCTCCCCCCTGCTGCCCTGCTCTTTTCACTGAATATACAAGAGGACAGGGTCGGCCCCTCCATCTGAAGCAGCTCCCGGAGGGCCGAGGACGAGCTCCTCTCTCTTCTTCACTGGCTCTGTTTGACATGCCGGCCTGAGGAGACGAAGGGCCGATCCTCAGACAGGAGGAGACAAAGCAGCACTCAAACTCAAGAAGCTCCGGCTGCACAGGAACAGAAGAAACAGAACCACAACGCCTTTTCACATTGATGGGACGAATGTGAGCAGGCAGCCAAATGTCAGTCATCACGCTGGTTTGACCTTTGTCTCCAACACTACCTGCAACACACAACACAGCGTCCACATACAAGAGACGGGTCGAATCGTGTCCGACGCCATGCTGTGTGGTGTTTGCCACTTGGTTTGAAATAAGGTCAAGTATCGCACAGCATCAACTCCAGGAGTGTGGAAGAGATAAATGTTGGTCTTTACGTTCAGACTCCTGTTTGAAAAAACCTTCCATTAGTCAAAAGTGAAAAATGGTTAATGAATGAAAGTTCCACGATGCTTCTCTTGAGGCATCTTGATCCTTTAGCTTATTACTTCTAATTTCATGTGAAATGTTCTGGGCTCCTCGTCACCGGAGAGAATCTGGAAGGGAGACACACACAAACAGATGTTCTGGACTTCAGCTCCACGTTCACCAGCATCGTCTCGCAGCATCTGATAATTAAACTGCCCCTGTGGAGAGCTTGAGACCAAGAGAGTAGCCATCAACCCCATGCCTCGCCACACCCCAGACAAGTTCCAACAGAGCAAAGTGTTTGTCCAGGAGGGAGGGAAACAAACGTCAAACTGACATCCAGGCCGAATTCTTGACGAAGTTCTGCATCGTGGTCCGTCAAGTCCTGTGTGATTGGTCACATTTTACACATTCCGCCGCTGACAGAGCTGAGCATCGTATGTGCTGCCGAGTGCTGCGCACTCACGTTCCAGCTCACGACTGAGTATCAGTCATGTTTTAAACCATATTTAGCTTGTAGCCTCGCTACTGTTTCAGTTCCTACGCTCATTAGCATGTAGCATGTAGCATGTAGGACGGATCGGAGATTACATGACACATCACTCAGAGCTGTCAGCTGCAGTTAAAACTTGCGGTTAAAACCGGACCAAAGTAGCAGCTCAGACAAAAAACTTTCTCTTTTATCACCCAAACAGTTCAGAGAAATGTGTTTCTGAAAACATTGGAAGCGAGAAATAAGCTGCAGTTCAAAAGTTAAAACGCCACTTCGGTGAAGCGTGCCTGCTGTGAGGGAACGTGGCCTGCGATTCCCACAGCTTCTTCTCGGAGCGTGAACTTCCCTGCTGAACAAGAAGTTATTTTGGAAGCTGGCTGACGTCACAGACAAACTTCCTTCGTCAGCCTTTCCTCACAGAGCTGACCTTCTCTTGGCAGGAGGCCATGGCGAAGCCTCTGAGTGGAAAAAGCTTTGTTCTGCTGATCTCATGACTGAAGCTGCTGCAAGACGCTGGAAGGCTGAGGAGGCCAGTCGAAGTAGGCTTAAGGACTTTGGGATCAGTGGACAGGTCCAGAGAAAAGCCATGAAAGCCTTGGCCAGTACTGCAGACAGAAGCAGTCACTGGCTGTGGATGAAGAGGATAAAGAGGATGAAGAGGATGAAGAGCAAAGCCAAAATCACTGCTAACACAGAAAGCCTACTGCCTACCAGGAAGTCAGAAGGAGCGACGTGGCACCACTGACGGCCGGAGGCGGGGAGACGAGGCGTCCCAGGAAGTGGAGATGAGGCGAGTCCGTCTTTGAGAGCGAAGCCTCAGAGTCTCAGAGTGGAAACAATTAATTAAGAAAATACTTCAAAACACTAATGACACTCAACAAAAAGAATTTGCTCAAACCGCTTAATATATAATGACTGTACTCTATACCCTAAAGAGAACAAAAGGGGGGCAAATGTGTCCTGAAAACATAACAGCCCCACCCAGGTCCGATCAGCCTCAACAGGGCCAAACACCCAGTGACACAACTGAGGGTGTGTCAACGGTTGGTTTCCCTCTGGAATCACGGCCGGTGTGCTGAACTTCAGGGACTGTGAGATCAAGTCCTAATGATGAATTTGTGGCTTCAGGAAGTACTAGCCCAGCAGTGGAGACCATCAGCAGCTCCAGGTTCCTGGAGATAACAGACTTTGAACTTGTCCAGCGGTGCAAACCTTCCTCCACTGGACCAGGAGAGTTCACCTACCTCCTCCCATCCCACCACCTTCACCTGAGGAACTTCAGAGACCAGGCTGACCGGCTGCATTCCACTGCTCAGGGTTCTGTAACACCTCCCACTGCTCAGGGGTCTGTAACACCTCCCACTGCTCAGGGTTCTGTAACACTGTAACACCTCCCACTGCTCGGGGTTCTGTAACACCTCCCACTGCTCAGGGTTCTGTAACACCTCTGACTGCTCGGGGTTCTGTAACACCTCCCACTGCTCAGGGTTCTGTAACACCTCTGACTGCTCAGGGTTCTGTAACACCTCTGACTGCTCGGGGTTCTGTAACACCTCCCACTGCTCGGGGTTCTGTAACACCTTCGACTGCTCAGGGTTCTGTAACACCTCCCACTGCTCAGGGTTCTGTAACACCTTCCACTGCTCAGGGTTCTGTAAGACCTTCCACTGCTCAGGGTTCTGTAAGACCTCTGACTGGAAGTCCCTGCAGAAGGTGGTGAGACACAGTAGAGAAATAATTGGGACTTCACTTCCTCTCTTTCAGGTTTATGCAAAGAAATGCTGTATGACAAGACCAGACCCTGGATCTGGTCCTGGTAGGGGTGTGGGATTATGGGGACGGTTCTGGACCCTGGTTCTGGTCCTGGTAGAGGTTTGGGGTTATGGGGACGGTTCTGGACCCTGGTTCTGGTATTGGTAGGGGTTTGGGTTTATGGGTACGATTCTGGTCCTGGTAGGGGTTTGGGGTTATGGGGACGGTTCTGCACCCTGGTTCTGGTCCTGGAAAAGTTTTGGGTTTATGGGGACGGTTCTGGACCCTGGTTCTGGTATTGGTAGGGGTTTGGGTTTATGGGTACGATTCTGGTCCTGGTAGGTTTGGGTTTATGGGGACGGTTCTGCACCCTGGTTCTGGTCCTGGAAGGGGCGACACAAGTAATAAACAGCTAACAGATTGTCACACACGTCTGCACCAAAGAGGACAAGCTCTATCTGTGGAATCTTTACAACCGTCTTTACAACCGTAGACAACTCCGTGACTCCAGAGGTACTGCTTCAGCGCTGCTCACTGGATCTCCCAGGACTCCGCATGTACAGAGTGTGTGTGTGCTCTCACACACTTCAGATGAAGGACTCTGATGCTCTCGAGCTGCTGAAGGACTGTCAGTGATTCTCCTGCAGCCTCGCAGAGAAGACGAACTGTCGTCTGAATTATTCAGTCCCCTCACAGAGCGAAATAATGCTCTCCACAGCGCACACTCAAAACATTTCACAGTTGTTCAATGTAATTCATTCACTTAACCCATAATCAATTCACTTCTCTATGTTGGCTTGTAAGATGTACCCTACTTTAATAAGTTTAACTTAAACTGGACACCAGCATGCCCACAGGATGTACTGAGCATGCTTACAGGATGTACTGAGCATTATCACAGGCTGCACTGAGCATTATCACAGGCTGCACTGAGCATGCTTACAGGATGTACTGAGCATTCTCACAGGATGTACTGAGCATGCTTACAACCTGATGTCATCAGTTGTTCTTCAGTCATAGTTTGGAGACACAGTGCAGGAAACATCCAGCAACATTCATGTAATTATTAAAGTAAGTACTAAAATTTATTTTAATCTGTGATGCTGCAATGTCGTGTCTCGTCTGGTCCTGTCGGACTGACATCCAGTTCAGACCTACAGTCTATTATGATAAATTCATTGAGAGATCTTGGATCTTTGATAGAGTCACTTCTTTTCTATTTATAGTCAAACATAATCGTCAAACATGTAAACATCAAATGTACTGACTGAATCCAGTTGAAAAGAAAAACTAAATTTCAAGCCAGGAGCAGGACAAACGCCTGTGAACTATTTTATGAGAATCAGAGCCGTAAAATCTTTTGCACGTCAGTAAACGACAGACATTTCTACCCAACATCAACCGTGTTGTCGCTATTTCAGCTCAACTAGTTGCTTCTCGGTTCTTCTGTGAGAGTTGATTGAAGGAAACAATGTTTTTCAGCAGCCTGAATGTAATCCTGGTGAAAGTGAGCGCCACTCTCTGGATCCATATTGCTCAGCAACACGAGTCAGTCAGTGGGTCTGTCAGGCCGGCAGACCTCACACCGATAGGCCTCCCTTTATTCTTGCTGCCCTTCATTCTTCATTATCTGATTCAAGTGTCAATTTTCAGCCGGCGCCGGAGTTGACCCTTTCTTCTGCCTTTGTCTCTGCTTGCTGGGGCGGGATGCCTCCCACTTAATCGTTGATCCAATTAATTTGAGGGACCTTTCTCTTGCTTTCTTTACAAGAATGATGGCCACTGAATGAAAATGTGCAACAAAAGAAGTAAGTTAACACAGTGTCAGTGATTGACACTGGTGCCAAAATGCCAGTGTGTTACCATTATGCCCGCTGGAGTTATGGAACTTTAGCAGATAAAGGTGGTCCTGATGAAAGACATGAACATGTCTAATTAACTTGTGTCAAATAAAAGTATCTGCCTCTATGCAAACAGTTCAACCACCCCACAGGTTTTTATGGGTGCCGCCTCCTGGTAGCGCCTTTTAACTAGCAGCAGCTTATTAAACGAATGTCATTTCATGGTTTTGTCTTCTAACACCTGGCTTCTCTATAGACCTTTCTGTACTGGCTGTACAAGGAAGCACTGAGCTGAGCTTTAGTGGGTTTCAAACTGCCACACACTGTAGGACAGGCAGTAAGAAAACCTTCTGAAAGGGAATCCCAACGCTTCTTCACAATGTTGTGGTGGACTTCACCTTGTTACCTGATTGGTCAGCTTCCCCGCAGTTTGAATCATGTGAAAAGAAAAGATCCATACTGATTCAGAACTCAGTTGTCTCGGCAGAATGTAGAATCACAGACGGAGCTTCTCTCTGCAATTCCCTGCTTCATTATTCGATGGATTCTATTCGGCTAATTGGTGCTGGGATTGAATTCCTCACAGGGACAGAAACTCATGTGAGCAGACTAGACTGGATCTGCAGAGGGCTACAGCGTTCACTTCTTCTGAAGGGTTAAAAAGTGTGTGTGCTTTAATAAATCATGTGTCTGGACATGAATAAATGATCAGACGCTGGTCTTATGGGGAGATGCTTCAGTCAGTTGGGGGATCAGGATTGAGATGACACGGTGCTTACATAGAGGCAGGTGGAACCAATGGGATCCATAAAGTGCATAAATGATGAAGGCAGGTTCACTGTGTCTGTTGTGAATGTGGAATACATCAAATCACGTATCTTCTGCTTTTCATTGACACAGCTTTTAATTAATGGGAGCAAACAAGATTTCCAGGCCTGTTTTTGAATATTTCTTGTGTAAGCTGATGTGTGCAGCGCCGAACGTAGCTGCATGTACAGAAGCATGTGCTCCAGCAAAGGAAAGCTTTCAGGTTTTTATCACTGTAAGGAAACACTGCATTAGACATGACTCATTTTCACATATCACCTGTATCGCTTCCATTTTGAAACAAGATCAGCAAATAGATCAGGTTGGGAAACAACTTCCAGACACAGCAGACCGTCCAGTCATGTACACAGAGTCCAGACAACACCTGTGGTTGTCTGCGTGTGTTTACTTATTAAGTGGTCGGTCGGTCGGTCGGTCGGTCGGTCGGTCGGTCGGTCGGTCGGTCGGTCTGTCTGTCTGTCTGTCTGTCTGTCTGTCTGTCTGTCTGTCTGTCTGTCTGTCTGTCTGTCTGTCTGTCTGTCTGTCTGTCTGTCTGTCTGTCTGTCTGTCTGTCTGTCTGTCTGTCTGTCTGTCTGTCTGTCTGTCTGTCTGTCTGTCTGTCTGTCTGTCTGTCACCACGTTTTCACAAAAACTATTAACGCGATGGTGTCTTCAGGGAAGGTTGGTCATCAAGGACAATCCATTCGATTTTGGGATCAAACGGGTCCTGGAGAGGAAAGATGTTTCTGCTGTTGTGGATCTCCGCGAGGCGCCATCAGTCAGGGCTGCAGCACAGAAGCTGCTGCTAGCCACCTGCTAGCACACTGCTAACCCCGCTGCAGTGCTCACAGCTAACGTCTCGGTTCAGGGAGTATCTAGAAACAAATGTGTGAGCTCAGTGACTCAGGAAGAGGTTTTTCAGGGATGTTGCTACCTCACAGGCTAATTAGCACCAATACGAGCTAATAGCTAACATGCTAGCGATGCTAACTTGGTTCAACCAACAAATGTGGCATTGGCGAAGGTCTGCACTCTACAGAGTGTAGTTCTAAGCCACGTTTACACGTTCTCGGGTTTTTACAAAAATGGATATTTCCTCTTCTAAGTTTAAAAAAACATCTTCATCGACATGGACGGATCCACCTGGTTCAGAGCTGCTATGAGCAGCCAAACCTGTAGGGGGCAGTGTCCTGAGAAGCATGAAGGAAAAAACACCACGCCACGAATTATGACATAAATATCCACCTCCCCCTTTAGATGCAAACAGAGACACAGAGTTATTCCAGATCTCCACTGTGGCCAGGATTTAAGGAATCATCTTTTGTGACGCTTGTAGCTGGTTTATGTGTAAATGCAATAAAGAGAAATATCATTTTTTAAATACCCAGTACGTGGAAATGTGACTCCAGTGTCCAGCGGTCATCTTTAATCAACTACTTGAAGTGAGCCCCCCTACTGACTGACTGACTGTGTGTGTGTGTGTGTGTGTGTGTGTGTGTGTGTGTGTGTTTCCTCTGCTGGTTTTCTGTGTGATTCACCCACACTGAGGGTGGAGCCCATTACACAAACACGCACAGGGTGGAGCACATTACACCACCACTCTGAGAATGGAGCACATTACACGAACACACTGAGGGTGGAGCCCATTACACAAACACGCACAGGGTGGAGCACATTACACGAACACGCACAGGGTGGAGCACATTACACGAACACACTGAGGGTGGAGCCCATTACACAAACACGCACAGGGTGGAGCACATTACACGAACACACTGAGGGTGGAGCCCATTACACAAACACGCACAGGGTGGAGCCCATTACACAAACACGCACAGGGTGGAGCACATTACACAAACACGCACAGGGTGGAGCCCATTACACAAACACGCACAGGGTGGAGCACATTACACGAACACACTGAGGGTGGAGCCCATTACACAAACACGCACAGGGTGGAGCACATTACACGAACACACTGAGGGTGGAGCCCATTACACAAACACGCACAGGGTGGAGCACATTACACGAACACGCACAGGGTGGAGCACATTACACGAACACACTGAGGGTGGAGCCCATTACACAAACACGCACAGGGTGGAGCACATTACACGAACACACTGAGGGTGGAGCCCATTACACAAACACGCACAGGGTGGAGCACATTACACGAACACGCACAGGGTGGAGCACATTACACGAACACACTGAGGGTGGAGCCCATTACACAAACACGCACAGGGTGGAGCACATTACACGAACACACTGAGGGTGGAGCCCATTACACAAACACGCACAGGGTGGAGCCCATTACACAAACACGCACAGGGTGGAGCACATTACACAAACACGCACAGGGTGGAGCCCATTACACAAACACGCACAGGGTGGAGCACATTACACGAACACACTGAGGGTGGAGCCCATTACACAAACACGCACAGGGTGGAGCACATTACACGAACACACTGAGGGTGGAGCCCATTACACAAACACGCACAGGGTGGAGCACATTACACCAACACACACAGGGTGGAGCACATTACACCAACACACTGAGTGTGGAGCCCATTACACCAACACACACAGGGTGGAGCCCATTACACCAACACAACATTACACCAACACACTGAGGGTGGAGCCCATTACACAAACACGCACAGGGTGGAGCACATTACACCAACACACTGAGTGTGGAGCCCATTACACCAACACACACAGGGTGGAGCCCATTACATCAACACAACATTACACCAACACACTGAGGGTGGAGCCCATTACACCAACACCCTGAGGGTGGAGCACATTCCTCCGTGCACCCTCTATCTCTTGAAAAGTTCCACCACAGGAGCTGTTTTTTCATTGTTTCGTGAACAAACACCAAAAATGCAGTAAAAGTTCTACGTCTTCCTTTGAAACTGTTCCCATGTAAACAGCTTGGAACTGGCTTTTCTCTGCTTTGGGAGAATCCTTGAACTGAAAACACACGTGTGTCTCCAGACCTCCAGCCAAGTGGAAAACAGAGGATGGCAGATTGGAACTGTGGCTGTTGGAGTTTTAAATCCTCTGGAAAGTCAGGCTTCACCTCGCCACTGCAGCTCCCGCGGCCTCGGGCCTGTTGCTTCCCTTTAAGTGGTTGCAGGTGAGTGTGCACAATTACCAGCGTCTCTTCCATTTTAGGCTGAGTGGGCGGATAAACAAGCAGCGTATGGTGCGACTAATTGTTCCATTACATGAAATGGAAAGTGCATGAGGGGTAATCAAGCAGCTTTGTTGCAAATCACATGCGGCAGAAATGTGTGTGTTCTGCCTGATGGTGATTGGAGCTGTGAGGAGTGAGGGCCTGCCAGGCGGCCTGGTCCACCTGTGCTCTTTGGGAGGAAAATAAAATTACAGATGATGGCTTGCCCTGGAGGATAACATGTCTCTAAATGCAGCCTATTATTTCACTTTGTCTGCAGGTCACACCACGGGCTATCTGCACACACTGTGCATTTACTGCTCATCTAATTATCCCACGTCCTCTCTACATTAATATATACAACTATTTGTATTATGTCTCTCCCAGGAGCTCCTGCAGAAAATTACTACTTTTGACTTGAAAAGCAACGTTAGAAAGTTCTTTGTGGGCGTAATCTCATTCTTCACCTGAAGGGATGGAAATATTAACTGCAATGGTATTCTTTACATGCAACAGCAGCTAAAAGGGCTATGAAGCTGGTGTCAAATTACTGGTCCTTTATCCTGTATCATGGAGTAAAGGTCTGTCAGCTTTCTGACCTCTGACAGAATAAACAAATAACGTGGTTATCTCTTCACAGGGCGTATGTTAGTGGATGAGATATATCCATCAGTTACAACAAGAAGTGAGCATATGTGCATGTAAAGGTGAGCACGGGTCTGATCAAGCTTTGGCTCTATATTATATTATATGTATATGTGTTGGAGGCAGAAACATGACCAGCTCAAGGATTACACTGAGTTTAAGGACAGCTGGGTCCGAGCTTTTCTTCTGAGGTGTACATTTCCACCTACCCAGGTATTTACAAAACTGTGATATTTCTCTGTGTTTCTTGCATTTACACATAAACCAGCTACGACTGACTCACAAACGATGAGTCCTTAAACTCCGCCCACAATGAAAATCTAGATAAACTCCATGTCTCCAGTTGCATCTCAAGATGGGAGGTGGAGATTTATGTCACATTTAGTGGTTTTTTTCTCCAGGATTCTGATTGGCTGCCATGGCTTCATACTTCTCGTTACACTGCCCCCTGCAGGTTTCATAGCAGCTCTGAACCAGGTGGCTCTTTGTAAATAAAGATTGTTTTGTAAATGTAGAGGGGAAAATATCTGTTTTTATAAGAATTTTACAATTTAGAAACGCACTAACCCTAACCCCTTAGTATGCAGTGGACAGAATCAATAGCAAATATGACTAAACTTCAGGCCTTTCATGTTTACACACCTCCTAACTTTACGTCCTCCAAGGACGTGATAAAATCATCGGCATATATTTGTTAGTCTGTCTGTCTGCCTGTCTGTCTGTCTGTCTGTCTGTCTGTCTGTCTGTCTGTCTGTCTGTCTGTCTGTCTGGAAGATTAATGCAAAACTCCAACATGGATTTTCTTGAAATGTATAAATATTAGGAAATGGAAGATTCCGTTGAATGTTGGCGGTGATCCAGAAACTTTTTTTTTTTTTCTGAGTCCAGGTCGACCTTTGGTGGAAGTCAGAAATCTCTGATTGCTCTTGTTTCACATAAAAACCTTGAAATATGATATTTCCCAACATAATACAATCAAGACATGGTGTGTGAGGATGTGTGTGTGAGGGGAATCGAATTTCCCCCAGAGAATCATGAATGAGGCGAGCGGAGCAGAGACCACAGGTCGGGGTCGACAGGCTGTTACAAGCTTCTGGATGCATCATGACAGACGTCAGGGTCGTAGGAATGGAGGGAAACCATGAGTGGAGGGACTTTCCAACTCTTGGATGGAACACAGCTGTTTCGAGGACCGAGGCTTCAGATGTTGTTCCTGGATCTGCTGCCATCCTGAGTGCGTCGACGACCACTGGACCACGTCAGCTTCAACCCTGCACATCTGCTCCGGCTGTTCCTTCACTTCAATTCAATTCAATTCAACTTTATTTAAATAGCACCAAACACAACACAGTCATTTCCAGGAGCTTTTAACAGAGAAATGAGAAAAACCCAAATAATCCACTTGAGCAGCAGATTGATTTGTGACTGTGGAAAGAAAAACTCCTCTAACAGGAAGAACCTTTGTAGAAACCAGAGTCAGAGGTGGAGGCTTTCTGGGCTCTGGTTGGGGGGGATAGAGGAGAGGAAGGGATAGGATAGACAGAGAGATAGACTGAGGGGAGATACAAACCTTGGAAACACACCCTGGTTATGGTAGGAGAGGTAGAGAGAGGTAGAGAGAGGTAGAGAGAGAGAGGGGTAGAGAGGTAGAGAGAGAGAGAGGTAGAGAGAGAGAGAGGTAGAGAGGTAGAGAGAGAGAGGGGTAGAGAGGTAGAGAGAGAGAGGGGTAGAGAGGTAGAGAGAGAGAGAGGTAGAGAGAGAGAGGGGTAGAGAGGTAGAGAGAGAGAGAGGTAGAGAGAGAGGTAGAGAGAGAGGTGTCGGGGGGGGGGGGTGTAGCAGTCCTCACTGTAACCTTAGTAAATAGAAAAGTCTTGAGTAGAACCTTAACAGTAGAACCTGTTTCAGCCTCCCTAACTGGATCTGGGATGTGGTTCCACATCAGAGGAACCTGAAAGCTGAAAGCTCTGCCTCCATTCTACTTTTAGAAAAGCTAGGAACCTCCAGTAAGCCAGCACTGTGAGAACCAAGAGTTCTTCTGGGGAGATCTGGGACCAGCAGTTCTTTAAGATCTGATGGAACCTGGTTGTTCAGAGCGTTCTAAGTTAGAGGGAGGATTTTAAATTCTCTTCTAGATTGAACAGGGAGCCAATGAAGCGAGGTTAGTATTGGAGTGAGCTGATCTCTGGTGCTGGTTCTTGTCACGACTCT
Source organism: Lipophrys pholis (assembly GCF_963383615.2). Classification (NCBI taxonomy): domain Eukaryota; kingdom Metazoa; phylum Chordata; class Actinopteri; order Blenniiformes; family Blenniidae; genus Lipophrys; species Lipophrys pholis. The sequence continues at coordinate 1,390,998 of NC_137630.1, read as the reverse complement.
GGCTGCAGCATTTTGAATGAGCAGTTATTGATTCACCCTGATAATAGGAAGTTACAATAGTTACTCTGGAAGTAACTAATGATGGATTACTTTTTCAGCATCACTCTGAGTCAGCATGTTTCTAATGTTGGAAATATTACGGAGGTGAAAAAAGGCAGTCCTGCAGATTGTTTAATGGTTCCCAGGTTCCTCACAGTGGTACTGGAGGACAAAGTAATACCATCTAGTGGTACTAGATCTTTAGATCATTTCTCTCTCACATGTTTTGGGCCAAATATAATAATTTCAGTTTTATCAGAGTTCAGGGGCAGGAAATTACATCTCATCCAACCTTTATGTCTTCAAGACGGCTTCTAGTTTAGAACGTTGGTTATTATCCTCAGGTTCCATAGATCAATAGATTTGTGTGTCATCTGCATAACAATGGAAGTTCATTGAGTGTTTTTTAATTATATTCCCTACAGGAAGTATGTATAAAGTGAAAAGTATAGGACCTAAGACAGAACCCTGTGGAACTCCATGTTTAACTTCAGTCTGGACTGAAGAGTTATCATGAACATGAACGAAGTGGAACCTGACTGATTAATATGATCAGAACCAATTTAGTGCTGCACCTTTAAGCCCAATGATGTGTTCTAGTCTCTGTAATAGGTGGTTCTGATCAATAGTATCAATGTTCTGATCAATAGTACCAATGTTCTGATCAATAGTATCAATGTTCTGATCAATAGTATCAATGTTCTGATCAATAGTACCAATGTACTGATCAATAGTACCAATGTTCTGATCAATAGTACTAATGTTCTGATCAATAGTATCAATGTTCTGATCAATAGTACCAATGTTCTGATCAATAGTACCAATGTTCTGATCAATAGTATCAATGTTCTGATCAATAGTACTAATGTTCTGATCAATAGTATCAATGTTCTGATCAATAGTATCAATGTTCTGATCAATAGTACTAATGTTCTGATCAATAGTACCAATGTTCTGATCAATAGTACCAATGTTCTGATCAATAGTATCAAATGCAGCACTGAGATCTAACAGGACCAGAACAGAGACCGGTCCTTTGTCTGAGGCCAAGAGACGATCATTAGTAACTTTGACCAGAGAGTCTCTGAGCTCTGATGACTGGAAAGACTCAAATAGGTTATTTTTACTTAAATGGTCACAAAACTGACTTGTAATCACTTTTTCTAGGATTTTAGAAATTAAGGAAGGTTGGATATTGATACTCAGAGACTGAAACTACTTCCTGTAGGATTTTAGAAATAAAGGAAGGTTGGATATTGATACTCAGAGACTGAAACTACTTCCTGTAGGATTTTAGAAATAAAGGGAAGGTTGGATATTGATACTCAGAGACTGAAACCACCAGTCTTGTCCCCCTTCAGAGACTCCAGCTTGCACGGCCGTACCCCTGGGAGGAGAGCCCGAGCCCATGAGGGTCAGCAGAACCAGCCTCATGCCAGAGGAACGCAGCAGTCGTCGTCAGGAGAATCTCTGCCTGTACAGCGGTCAAACTGGTCACTTCATCTCCCACTGTCCAGCAAAAGCACAGGCTCGCCAGTAGCTGGAGAGATACTGGTGAGCCCAATGGTTGGACTCCTCCCCAAGAGGCGGCCCCTCTGTCATACCTGTTTACTGCTGGCAGGGAGGTCACACACTCTGGCAACATTTATCGACTCTGGGGCGGATGTCTCCCTCATGGATGATGAACTCACCCGACAGCTTGGCATCGAGAGGGTTCCCTTGCCCCAGCCGGTCTCCGCCAGCGCCTTGGATGGTCATCTTCTGGGTACTGTCACTCATCAGACAAGACCGTTACAGATGCTCATCTCCGGGAACCATCACGAGACTATTCGTTTTCACATCTTAAGGTCGCCCCATCACCCTCTCATTCTGGGATACCCCTGGCTCCGTCGCCATAACCCCCACATTGATTGGGCCACGTGGTCCTTCCTGGGGTGGAGTTCTGCATGCCATCAAGTCTGCCTGAAGCAAGCCTCAGTTCCTCTGTCCGTGACCAGTACCATCCCTTCTCCGGAGCTCTCTGGGGTTCCACCAGAGAACCAAGATTTCCGAGAGGTCTTCTGCAAGGCCAAGGCCACTTGACTTACCCCTCACCGTCCCTATGACTGCGCCATCGACCTTCTACCCGGCACCAGCCCACCTCGAGGTCGCCTGTACTCCCTGTCTGCACCTGAAAGAGAGGTCATGGAGATGTACATTAATGACTCCCTGGCAGCCGGCATCATTCGCCCGTCCTCATCCACTGCTGGTGCTGGGGTTTTTTTTGTGGAGAAGAAGGACAAGCCCTTGAGGCCTTGCATTGACTACCAGGGCCTTAACGACATTACAGTGAAGAACCGGTACCCCTTCCCTCTCATCCCGTCAGCCTTCGAGCTCCTGGAAGGGGCCACCATCTTCGCTAAACTAGATCTCTGCAACGCCTACCACCTGTTCCGCATCCGAGAGGGGGACGAGTGGAAGACGGCGTTCAACACACCTACCGGACACTACGAGTACCTGGTCATGCCTTTTGGCCTTACTAATGCCCCCGCAGTCTTTCAAGCCCTCGTCAATGACGTACCCCGTGACATGCTCAACAAACTTTCAAACAAATCTTTGTCTACCTGGACGACATCCTCATCTACTCCAGGACCAAGGAGGACCATGTCCACCATGTCCAGGTGGTACTCCATGGCTTCTGGAGAACTCCGTCTTTGTGAAGGCAGAGAAGTGCGAGTTTCATGCCTCCTCTGTCTCCTTCCTGGGGTATGTGATTGGCCAGGGAAACTTCCAGATGGATCCAGCCAAGGTCTCCGCTGTCGCTGCCTGGCCCGCCCCCGAGTCTCGTAAGCAGCTACAGAGGTTCCTTGGCTTCGCCAATTTCCCGTTTGGCTCCTCTGGAGTTGGTTTCAGTTCCTTCCTGTGGCTGGTTGATGTTCTGGACCCTGTGTCTGTTGATCTCAGCTGTTGTGGTGCCTGACAGGACCGTCTGTGTTGTACAGACAGCGGCTACCTGCCAGTAGTTTGGCGGGATGGTTCCCTCCATGATGAGGACAGTTCTACCTGCTGTGGGTTAACCAGGGTGGATGGGTTCCAGGTCAAAGCAGGGTTTTTTGTGTAGTGAGTGTCTGGCAGAGCAAAGTTAGCTTCTCCAGCCAGTATGAGCATCATATTGGGGTCTGGTGACGTTACTCAGCTGTCAGGTCCACCAGCCACTGGGCATCAGTCATTTCTGCCTCTAACCATCTTTTCCATGGATGATTCTGGTTGTTACGTACTTTGTCTGATCCCCTCGGAGTAGCTGTACTAAAACACTGTGATCCCCCAAAATTTTAGAAATGATAGAACTTGCGGGTTCATCCCACAGAATGGATCTTCTGACTGGCCAAGTCGGCCACAGGTCTAATGTTTACCACCTCAGCCTGACACCAACCAATGTAGAGTAATCTTGACAAAACAGGTAAGACAATCTATATGCATTGTGTGCTGGAAAAGAAGGTCTAAACAGGAAGACCTGCTGTGAAACTCAAAGCTTGAAGCATGCAGCGTTGGAGCCTTATTAATGTGATTTTAATGTTATGGCAGATATGTGTAGGTTTTCATTAAACATGACACTTCTTCAGAGCAAAACAGATTTTACATGTACTTGACACATTTTAGCAGAATAGAATAGTGTTGCTTCGCACCAGTCCGTATTGACCCCCCCCCCCACCCCCCCCCCCCCCCCACCCCCCACCTCACACACACACACACACACACACACACACACACACACACACACACACACACACACACACACACACACACACACACACACACCTTTGCACAATGTGTTCCCCAACATCGGAACACAAAAATACTTCATGGCACATCTGACATTTGATTTCTGTCCCAGTGTGAGGCCTCCTGCTGGGACACTGAGTGAGATTGTGGGAAAAGGTGGTCAAGTCCTGACACACATGGCAACAAAGCAGATAATCACCGGAGTCACATCCTCAGTACAATTTGGAAATGATGAACTACAATGTGCTGCGAATCTCGGGGAGTGAGAAAAAAACTGTCTGTACTCGTCTGTTTAGTTCACATATGAATGAATGAGTGAATGAATGGTTTATTTCCCATTAAAAATACTGACATGTTTTCACACACAATAATGTTATTTTACAATATCTGTAGACGGAATGGGTATAAGCTGAAACCAAGGCTTGTTTTTGCCTTTCTCTTAAACTCCAGTGATACAAAATAAGTTTTTCTTCTTAATCATTTCTAATTTCAGTCATTTTGCATTGTAACCCTTAATTATTTTCCCTAAAATGTGTATATATATATATATATATATATATATATATATATATATATATATATATATATATATACATATACATATATATATATATATAGAGAGAGAGAGAGAGAGAGAGAGAGAGAGAGAGAGAGAGAGAGAGAGAGAGAGAGAGAGAGAGGTATGTGTATACGGCCTATATGGATAATGGATATGGTTTTCATACAGTATGTGATTGCCCAGATGTTTGAAATGTTTCATGCCTAAAATGAATTAACAGAAAGAAAATAAATTGTGCTCATTAGCAACACTTTAAAATAAACCTCAGCAGCTTCAGTAATTCAAGACATAAATGTCTTCAGAGCAACTATTTTACTATCATCTTTGATTACTTGTAACCTTTGGATCCCTTCAGCTGACGTCCGGATGCTGAGCTGCAGAAGTGATGATCACATGCAGCAGGACTAGAAGGAGGAACCAGAGGAGTCAGTCCACCTCGGTGAGCCGCAGCGTCTCATTTCCCCTTCAGGATACGTTAGTACTCAGCATGAGCAGCAGACAGGGAGGGAGGGGCCGTGGCAGATGAGCAAATGGAGAAACATTGGAGATCATCTCTTCCTCCTTGGGACCTCAGAACAGCAGGAGAGAAGCTGATTCTGCTTCACATGCTGAGCCAAAGCTGAGATCATTTAACCTCCTGAAGCAGAAGCCAATCAGCTGCAGTCTGTCCTCCTCCTGTTTAAACTCCTCAATCACAAAACCAATCCTGAAATACAGTAGTGTGCTACTCTGTGAGCTTATCTACAGTGTAAATCAGAATAGAAACAGTGAGAACTTTCACACATTCAGCTATTTAAAAACACACCTTCAGTTCATTTGAAAAACACTCAATGATCAATATGAATCTGTTTGCTCACTCTGGTAGTTTCTTTCCATTGGCTACTCGAACTTTAAGCTTTTAGGAGAGTGGGACCAGCAGGACGAACGAAGGAGGCTGCCAGAGTATAAGTTAAAGCTGGAAAAAGGTGAAGCAGTGACAAGAGAGGAGGAGAATGGGGCACAGAGAAGATGATGATGAAGAGTCAGACACACCAGGGTATAAGGAGTGCAGGAACATCAAGTATTAATAGCAAGATGAAACTATGCACATTATCCTCTGGAGTACTGAGCCCCATTCGGAGTTCAAATTACAGAATATTAGCTTTGATTATTCACCATTTCTGAAGAGACTCATCATCTCTCCGGGGGCTGCACTCCTGGCAGGAACTGATGGGCTTTATTGACCCAGAAAGCAGGATTAAATCATCAGAAAAAAGATTTTACAATCCAGCATTACTTGTGTCTGCATGTCACCCACTCATAATAAAAGCAGCCAGAGATGACACATTAAGCTGGAGGGAAGGAGAAAAAAGAAAAACAAGAAAATCAACAAGAGAACACTCGCCCACCACCAATTTCCGGGTGTCATGCCGCAGTTCTTTGATGTCTGAAGTTTGGTGGTAAAGCTTCTGTGGAGTGAGAGCAGTGGTTTCTACCTCCAGCCATCACAGCCTGGAATGTTCTGCTTCAGCCGTGTGCTGCTGGTCGGGCCTCCAACTGCCCTGTCAGGAAAAATGTCATTTTCCTCAAATACTCCTGTTTGTTTGTTACTATTAATATTTATTACTTATTAGTCCCCGAGAGAGGAACTTTCTTCACCAAACTGGCCCATGAGTCACACAGCAAGGCACTCAGGGGCGATGGTGGGGTTGAGGGTCTTGTTCAGGGGGGATGGGGGGGTCGAGGGTCTTAATCGGGGGTATGGTGGGGGTCGTGGGTCTTAATTGGGCTGGGATAGTGGGGGTCAAGGTTCTTGATTTGGGGGGATGGTGGAGGTTGAGGGTCTTGTTCAGGCTGGATGTGGGGGTCGAGGGTCTTAATCGGGGGTATGGTGGGGGTCGTGGGTCTTAATTGGGGGGATGGTGTGGTCGAGGTTCTTGTTCGGGGGGGAGTGTAGGGTTGAGGGTCTTAATTGGAGGGGATGGTGGGGGGTCCAGGGTCTTAATTGAGGTGGGATGGTGGGGGTCAAGAGTCTTGTTCAGAGGGGATGGTGGTGGGTCCAGGGTCTTAATTGAGGTGGGACGGTGGGGGTCAAGAGTCTTGTTCAGAGGGGATGGTGGTGGGTCCAGGGTCTTAATTGGGGTGGGATGGTGGGGGTCGAGGGTCTTAATTGGGGGGATGGTGGGGTCGAGGTTCTTGTTCGGGGGGGGGTCGAGGGTCTTAAATGAAGGGAGGGTGAGGTCGAGTGTCTTAATTGGGATATGGTCAAGGGTCTTGTTCGGGTGGGATAAGGGGGTCGAGGGTCTTGTTCAGGGAGTTATGTGGGGGTCGAGGGTCTTAGTTGGAGGATGGTGGGGTCAAGGGTCTTGTTCGGGGGGTATGTGGGGGTCGACGGTCTTGTTTGGGGGGAATGGTGGGGTTGAGGGTCTTAATTGGGGGCGATGGTGGGGGGTCAAGGGTCTTAATTGGGGGGATGGTGGGGGGGTCAAGGGTCTTAATTGAGGTGGGATGGTGGGGTTGAGGGTCTTAATTGGTGACGATGGTGGGGGGTTCAGGGTCTTAATCAGGTTTCTGAAATGTGTGAATAGATTTTCATCCCTCTTCAACCAGAACCTGCAGGTTTAAAAAAGATCTGAGATGAATCGTGTAAAAAGAGCCAAGTGCTTGATCATCCCCCCCTGAGGTTCGTCACTTCACCTCCTGATTTCCCACAGCAGGACGCTGACGACTAAAAACCCTGATTATTTGAACGGAAAATTAAAGAAACCCTAAATGTCTCATTTGGAAAGATTTTCCTTTTCATTGGCGCTCGCTCCTCACCACCTGGTGGAAGATCACCAACAAATGCTAGGATAGGCAATTAAAAAGTACAAAATGATCTTAATGAAAGACAGAAAGCCAATCAGCTGCTGTTGTGTTCATAAGAGAACGTTAAAGTGATTGTAGTGTGGAAGAAATGCTCCCACAGGACTGCAGAAGGGAAGTGAAACAAAGAGTTCAGACTGAAGATTAACATCAACAGCTCCAAGACACGACTTCCGTTTGAACTCTGATCAGAAGTTGGAAGGTTTTTGTCCAGAATGGTGATGGTGGATGTTCTTTCTCTGAGGACACTGGTTCTGATTGGTGATGGGAGAAATTCACTTGTCCACACTTGTCATTATTGAATAAATTGAAATCCTAACTGTGGATACTGGGCTGGGAGGGAAGTCCTCGGATCAGTCTGGGCTTCATGCTGCTCTGCTGGGTCTCTGCTCAAGCTGTGGTGAAGTCAGCAGCAGGTCCTGTAATGTTGGTGGCTGTTCTGTTCGGTTCTGAGGTTCCTGGTGTGGGATTTTGAGGGAGTTTGTGCCATGGCTGATGAAGCCCAGGCTCCAGAAGGAGAGCTGGACAGCCGACGGCCATGGTCACATCATCACATCAGTGCATCAAACACAACTGAAGACACTGACAGAGTAAAAACAACAAATCACCTTTAACAGGAAGGAACCTGCAGAACCAGGCCCAGGGGACACTTTCTGCAGAACTAGGCCTAGGGGACACTTTCTGCAGAACTAGGCCTAGGGGACACTTTCTGCAGAACCAGGCCCAGGGGACACTTTCTGCTGAACCAGACTCAGAGGAGACTTTCTGCAGAACCAGAGTCAGGACTTTCTGCTTTAAACAACAGGTAAACATGGTGGCTTGTCCTGGTCTTTGGAGGATGTGCGTCACTAATTCTCTTCCCCGGACGAATGCAGGTCTGTCCACTTTATTTCCATGTTTATGTTGATGTGCAGGTTGTCGACTGGAAATCCTGACCGAGGTTCTTAACTTCTTCACCAGCTGGACTGTGGATGTGTGTGTGATGAATCCAGATGACACAGAGACTCTCGTCCTGTCACACACACTGCAGACCTGACCTCAGAGTGTCCACTTCCCCTTGCAGTGCAGCCGACTGTGATGTGACAGAGGGTCCCTGTTTTCTCTTGTCTTTATAGAAATCATTCTTCATTAATCTGGGTTGACTTTGAGTGTGTACACACTTCTCCATTATCAATCCACCACTGAACATAAGTACTGGATGTTTTTATTGATGAAACAGCGAGATAGTGTGTATTTTTTATTAGATCTTCAGAACAATGTCTGTCTTTGGATGATAAGGAGGCTACTTAGACTGTTTGGCAGTAATGTTTTAGGAAAGGGGGTCTATTGTATTCAAATCTGTATTTATATATAGATATACCATATATTTAAAAATGTAGTTGTTTTTTGCTTCATTTTATTTATTTGGGAATATTTCATTTAAATTTGTCATGGTACAGGTGAGCTTATGTTTTGGCTACTGAGTTGTTTTCAAAATAAAATGAACACAAATAAAGAGCAACCATGAGATTCTAGATTGATTAATTGATCAATATATTTATTAATTGATTCATTGAACATTTTGTTGAAGGCTTAATTGTTACAAATTAGTTGTTATTTGTTTCATTACCATAAATGTTTTGCTGTTTATTGTGTTTCGATGTGTCCAAGCTGCAAAGAAAGTCATATTGGTGTACCCAGTTCCAACTAGGAACCACGTGGTGCTGGCCGCAAACTGCTTTGAAATGGGCATTCAATTCTTGTCATGCCCTGCAACACAGCTGCAGTCTGTCCATCACCCGGTCTGTCCATCACTCGGTCTGCCCATACCTCGGTCTGTCCATCACTCGGTCTGCCCATACCTCGGTCTGTCCATTACCCGGTCTGTCCATCACCCGGTCTGCCCATCACTCGGTCTGCCCATCACTCGGTCTGTCCATTACCCGGTCTGTCCATTACCCGGTCTGTCCATTACCCGGTCTGTCCATCACTCGGACTGCCCATCACCCGGTCTTCCCATCACCCGGTATGTCCATCACCCGGTCTGTCCATTACCCGGTCTGTCCATCACCCGGTCTGTCCATCACTCGGTCTGCCCATCACCCGGTCTGTCCATCAGCCGGTCTGTCCATTACCCGGTTTGTCCATCACCCGGTCTGCCCATCACTCGGTCTGCCCATCACCCGGTCTGTCCATCACCCGGTCTGTCCATCACTTGGTCTGCCCATCACCCGGTCTGCCCATCACTCGGTCTGCCCATCACCCGGTCTGTCCATCACTCGGTCTGCCCATCACCCGGTCTGTCCATCAGCCGGTCTGTCCATTACCCGGTCTGTCCATCACCCGGTCTGTCCATCACTCGGTCTGCTCATCACCCGGTCTGTCCATCAGCCGGTCTGTCCATCATCCGGTCTGTCCATCACCCGGTCTGTCCATCACTCGGTCTGCCCATCACCCGGTCTGTCCATCAGCCGGTCTGTCCATCACCCGGTCTGTCCATCAGCCGGTCTGTCCATCACCCGGTCTGTCCATCACCCGGTCTGTCCATCACCCGGTCTGTCCATCAGCCGGTCTGTCCATCAACCGGTCTGTCCATCACTCGGTCTGCCCATCACCCGGTCTGTCCATCAGCCGGTCTGTCCATTAACCGGTCTGTCCATCACTCGGTCTGCCTCTCAATTCTCTCACCCTCTCACCATCTCACCCTCTCAAACCTCCCACCCTCTCAATTCTCTCACCCTCTCAAACCTCTCACCCTCTCAAACCTCCCACCCTCTCAATTCTCTCACCCTCTCAAACCTCTCACCACCTCACCCTCTCAAACCTCTCACCATCTCACCCTCTCATACCTCACACTCTCACACTCTCATACTTCACCCTCTCAACCCTCTCAACCCTCTCACCCACTCACCCTTTCACCCTCTCAAACCTCTCATGCTCTCAAACCTCTCACACACTAACCCTCTCAAACCTCTCACCCTCTTACCCTCTCAATTCTCTCACCCTCTCAAACCTCTCACCATCTCACCCTCTCAAACCTCTCACCCTCTCATACCTCACCCTCTCACCCTCTCATACTTCACCCTCTCAACCCTCTCAATCCTCTCACCCACTCACCCTCTCACCCTTTCACCCTCTCATACTTCACCCTCTCAAACCTCTCACCCATTCACCCATTCACCATCTCACCCTCTCATACCTCACACTCTCACACTCTCATACTTCACCCTCTCAACCCTCTCAACCCTCTCAACCCTCTCAACCCTCTCACCCACTCACCCTTTCACCCTCTCATAATTCACCCTCTCAAACCTCTCACCCATTCACCCATTCACCCTCTCAAACCTCTCATGCTCTCAAACCTCTCACACACTAACCCTCTCAAACCTCTCACCCTCTTACCCTCTCAATTCTCTCACCCTCTCAAACCTCTCACCATCTCACCCTCTCAAACCTCTCACCCTCTCATACCTCACCCTCTCACCCTCTCATACTTCACCCTCTCAACCCTCTCAATCCTCTCACCCACTCACCCTCTCACCCTTTCACCCTCTCATACTTCACCCTCTCAAACCTCTCACCCATTCACCCATTCACCCTCTCATCCTCTCAAACCTCTCACCCACTCACGCTCTCAATTCTCTCACCCTCTCAAACATCTCACCCTCTCAAACCTCCCACCCTCTCAATTCTCTCACCCTCTCAAACCTCTCACCATCTCACCCTCTCAAACCTCTCACCCTCTCAAACCTCCCACCCTCTCAATTCTCTCACCCTCTCAAACCTCTCACCACCTCACCCTCTCAAACCTCTCAAACCTCTCACCATCTCACCATCTCACCCTCTCATACCTCACACTCTCACACTCTCATACTTCACCCTCTCAACCCTCTCAACCCTCTCACCCACTCACCCTTTCACCCTCTCATAATTCACCCTCTCAAACCTCTCACCCATTCACCCATTCACCCTCTCAAACCTCTCATGCTCTCAAACCTCTCACACACTAACCCTCTCAAACCTCTCACCCTCTTACCCTCTCAATCCTCTCACCCTCTCAAACCTCTCACCATCTCACCCTCTCAAACCTCTCACCCTCTCATACCTCACCCTCTCACCCTCTCATACTTCACCCTCTCAACCCTCTCAATCCTCTCACCCACTCACCCTCTCACCCTTTCACCCTCTCATACTTCACCCTCTCAAACCTCTCACCCATTCACCCATTCACCCATTCACCCTCTCACCCTCTCAAACCTCTCATCCTCTCAAACCTCTCACCCACTCACCCTCTCAAACATCTCACCCTCTCAATTCTCTCACCCTCTCAAACATCTCACCCTCTCAAACCTCTCACCCATTCACCCATTCACCCTCTCAAACCTCTCATGCTCTCAAACCTCTCACACATTAACCCTCTCAAACCTCTCACCCTCTTACCCTCTCAATTCTCTCACCCTCTCAAACCTCTCACCATCTCACCCTCTCAAACCTCTCACCCTCTCATACCTCACCCTCTCACCCTCTCATACTTCACCCTCTCAACCCTCTCAATCCTCTCACCCACTCACCCTCTCACCCTTTCACCCTCTCATACTTCACCCTCTCAAACCTCTCACCCATTCACCCATTCACCCATTCACCCTCTCACCCTCTCAAACCTCTCATCCTCTCAAACCTCTCACCCACTCACCCTCTCAAACCTCCAACCGTCTCAATTCTCTCACCCTCTCAAAACTCTCACCCTCTCACCACGGACTGAAGCAGCTCACGTTCCCTGTCAGTTGTGAACAATCCAACACTGGTGAATTCTGCTTCACAATGAGAGGAAGAGCCGACGTCTCTAGGAACACTACTTTTACTTTGATCCTGATCAAAGTTGGAATCTCCACCGACCCCAGAGTGGGACTCCACCCTGTGAACGTCCAAACCCAGGTCCCTTCTCCGACCTCAAGACAACAACTACAACTGACCTCCACAACCTGACCAGCAGGAGGTCTCCTCCTCTGACCCTGGTTCTGCAGGAGGTCTCCTCCGCTGACTCTGGTTCTGCAGGTTCCTCATCCTCTGAATCTGGTTCTGCAGGTTATTCTTACTCTGACTATAGTTCTGCAGGTTCTTCCTCTTCTGACTCTGGTTCTGCAGGTTACTCCCACTCTGGTTCTGCAGTTTCTTCTTCATCTGACCCTGGTTCTGCAGGTTTATCATCCTCTGACTCTGGATCTGCAGGTTATTCGTCCTCTGACCCTCGTTTTGCAGGTTTCTCCCCCTCCCCTCTGGTTCTGCAGTTTCTTCTTCATCTGACCCTGGTTCTGCAGGTTTATCATCCTCTGACTCTGGTTCTGCAGGTTCTTCATCCTCTGACTCTGGTTCTTTTGGTTAATCCCACTCTGGCTCTGCAGGTTCTTCGTCCTCTGACTCTGGTTCTGCATGTTTCTCCTCCCTAGTCTGGTTCTGCAGGTTCTTCCTCCTCTGATTCTGGTTGTGCATATTCTTCCTCCTCTGACTCTGTTTCTGCAGGTTTCTCCTCCTCTGACTATGGTTCCACAGGTTTCTACTCATCTGGTTCTGCAGGTTATTCATCCTCTGACCCTGGTTCTGCAGGTTTCTCCTCCTCTGACTCTGCTTCTGCCGGTTCTTCCTCCTCTGACTCTGGTTCTGCAGGTCTGACCCTGTTACTGCCTCCCCTTTTTGCTCGTGTTGAATTGTTGGATTTTCTCTTTTAAACCTTTAAAGTTGTATTTGTTAAATAATTATAGAATTGAAGTAAATTGACTTTGCATGTCAGAGTTCAAGCTTGTGTTTGGAATGGATTGTGAAGCTGTGTTCACAAGCAGTGGAACGTGTGTCCGAATCCATGCAGTGATCTCTAGCACTGGTGTCTGTTGGGGAAGTGGAAGTCCTGATGATCCTGTGCTCCTTTCAGCCTCATACAGACAATTTTCCAGGGTCCATAAACCTTTGAAGGATAATATCTTAAGGGAAATTACTTTTTAAAAAACCTTTTACAATCACTGTTGCACTATTGTTCTGTCCTGGACCGTCTGATAATAGTGACTTCTGAAACACGTCTGTATAATCAAACTGCTGGCAGCTGGCATCACGAGCTCCGAGGTTCTGGTGTTCCACAGGGTCTCAGGGTTTCTGATCTCTGCCATCCAGTTCCAACATAGAAACCTGCACAGCGCCTGAATAACGCTGGAGCATGTTTCTTCTGAGCAGCAGCAAGGACGCAGGAGTACTTCCTCACATCCGCCTTACCTTTACTCCAGCGTGTGCAGTGGTAAAGCCCCGGCCGGGCAGAGGGCAGCTCGCGCTGCTGGGGCTGCAAAAGTCTTAAGTGGGAGAAAGAAATCCCCTGGCCCATTAATTTCCTGCCAGCAGCCATTTTGTCCTTAGTGATAAAGGGATTGATGTGGAGGTTACTGCCGCCTGTCTTTATGGGTCCGACCCTGCAGGGCTCGTCTCAGTCTGTTCCCTCGGGCAACTTTCATGTCTAAGTGTTCTGGTGCTCCGGCCAATTAGCATGCCACGTCAGGAAGCTGCGCCACGCAGGCTGAATGTGCCCCAACCTGCCTCCTGATTCACACAACTGCTCAGCGGCCTCATTATCTCATCTCACTCAGCAAGTGCTCCTGCAAAGTGTGTGCATGCTTGTTTTTGCTTATGCTCCACATTTAATTACATGGACTAGTTAAGCGGCGGCTGCTGCTCTGGGTGGAGGGCACTCTACCAGGAACGACCTCCACCTTCTGCTTGATGAAAAGTCAGAGTTAGTGTGGAGAGCTGAGAGCAGCCGAGGCTGGCAGCAGCGTACGTAGGATTCAAACTGGATGAAGCGCGCCGGGCAAAAGGTACTGATTGTCTCTTCGCGCTCCATTACGCAGCAGTAAGGTCAAGAATCAGCCCATGGCCATATGATGGTGAGGGCGGTGATACCACTTAGCCCAGCATCTGCTCCTGGAGCTCATGTCAGCGTGGATCTTTAAACAAGCCTCATCAATATGCCAAAGATAATCACACACACCAGAATCACCGTCTGACAGTAGAACTCTGCCTGGTTCTCGCATTGCAAAAGAAGCCAAAAGTCACTGATAAACGGTTCCAGCAACCCCCAAGAGGCAGAAGGGATGATAATGGAGGGCAGATATGGTGTATGTGGAGGTAAACACACTGACCTTCATTCATATGCAGGGAGGAGGATTCTTTTCTGAGAAAGTGGAAAAGTTGTTGTTCTCTGTCGTGGCCTTTGCTCTCATTACCATCCTCAACCGCCGATTGATTCTGCTCCATTCTGGTCAATACATTCTCCACTACTTGTACATATTTAAGATAACTATGTTGAAATTGGTGCAATACAGATAAATATTAGCTTAAATGTTCCAACAGTTGAGTGGGAGGCAGTGACGTGCTGAGAGCATCAAGGTTGGGCAGGCAGGGAACAATGGGGCCGTCAGTGTCCATAGTCATATATTCTGGGGAGACATTCATAGGATTATCATATTCGATATGTGCTTTTCCCTTCATGACAACTGTATCCAGCAGAGGCTTTTATTTTGATACACCAAACAGGAACACCATGGCAGGACGGGATGACACACAAAACCCTTTTCACTCCTGGTTGCCAACTTTCAAATATTAAAGTAAACTAGATCGACTAACTAACTACATCAACTAAGCAACAAAAACAACACAACCATTACCAACACTAACAAGCCTAATACAACCACAAATAAAGACATTTGGAACACTGCCAAGCCAACTCCCATAATGCATTTCAGCAATCAGCTGCGTGACGCTACAATATGTTTCTGCTGGTAAAGTGTTAATCTGACAGAACCAAGATGGTAAAACAGCTTGCAAGAAACTTAACCAATGATTCTAGATCTCCAGACTCTCCCAACGAGATCAATCTCATGACCTGGCAGAGCGTCTGTTGTTCATGTTGGAAACAGAGAAAATGAAAACAACTCTGATGGTAGAGCGTCTGTGGTGATGAAACCACTCCTGTCTGTGGTGGTGAAACCACTCCTACAGAGCGTCTGTGGTGATGAAACCACTCCTGTCTGTGGTGATGAAACCACTCCTGTCTGTGGTGATGAAACCACTCCTACAGAGGGTCTGTGGTGATGAAACCACTCCTGCAGAGCATCTGTGGTGCTGAAACCACTCCTGTCTGTGGTGGTGAAACCACTCCTGCAGAGGGTCTGTGGTGATGAAACCACTCCTGCAGAGGGTCTGTGGTGATGAAACCACTCCTGTCTGTGGTGGTGAAACCACTCCTGCAGAGGGTCTGTGGTGATGAAACCACGCCTGCAGAGCGTCTGTGGTGATGAAACCACTCCTACAGAGCGTCTGTGGTGGTGAAACCACTCCTGCAGAGGGTCTGTGGTGATGAAACCACTCCTGTCTGTGGTGATGAAACCACGCCTGCAGAGCGTCTGTGGTGGTGAAACCACTCCTGCAGAGGGTCTGTGGTGATGAAACCACTCCTGTCTGTGGTGATGAAACCACTCCTACAGAGCGTCTGTGGTGATGAAACCACTCCTGTCTGTGGTGATGAAACCACTCCTACAGAGGGTCTGTGGTGATGAAACCACTCCTGCAGAGCATCTGTGGTGCTGAAACCACTCCTACAGAGGGTCTGTGGTGATGAAACTATTCCTGTCTGTGGTGATGAAACTACTCCTGTCTGTGGTGCTGCCATCCTGACTGTTAACCCGCCAACTAGCTAGAGAGCGTAGCAGCGCTGTATCAATTTACTAATGCACAGAAAACGCACTTTTAGCATTTAGCATAGCACGGTTAGTCCAAAGGCAGCGTAGCGATCTGCCTTTTTATCTAAATGATTTTCATATTGGAGAACTGAGCCCATGAGCAAACATCCACACTGGATATGACCGGCAAAGGCAGAGCAGCAGTGTGACTTCAGGAGAGGGTGTGGCCTTCAGGAGAGGGTGTGGCCTTCAGTAGGGGGTGTGGCCTTCAGTAGGGGGTGTGGTGTGGCCATCAGGAGAGGGTGTGGTGTGGCCTTCAGTAGGGGGTGTGGTGTGGCCTTCAGGAGAGGGTGTGGCCTTCAGGAGAGGGTGTGGTCTTAAGGAGGGGTGTGGCCTTCAGGAGAAGGTGTGGCATTCAGGAGAGGGTGTGGCCTTTGTGAGATGGTGTCGCCTTCAGGAGAGGGTGTGGCCTTCAGGAGATGGTGTGGCCTTCAGGAGAAGGTGTGGCCTTCTCCTGACCTTCTACCCCCCAATTTTAAACCGCACCATAGACACACACATTGCATCCACCTTTTCAAAACACAAAGACACACCCTTACATACATCCAACACACATATAGGGCAGGGGAAGGGTGGGAGACGTGGCTCCTCCCCGCACCTCCCCCTGGGGTCCCGCCCCGGCCCGGGGTGAGTGCGGCTGGAATGCGGGGGGCACGCTCCCTCGGGCGTGGCACTCGTGGGGGGGGGGTTGGGGTGCGGTGCTCCTTCTCCATTTGCTGTTGGATTGGTGGAGGTTGGGATACCGCGGTGGCCGGGTGGGGGCCCGGCCGGCGGCCGGGGTGGGCGAGAGTCATCACTCCCCCCCGTCCCGAGTGTGTGTGTGTGTGTGTGTGTCTGTTTGCGTCTGCGTCAGGGGTGGGTGTCTGTGGGGGGTGGGTCAGGGGTTGGGTTCCTCCAGGAAGATCGGGGGGGAGGATCATGGGGCGGGTGGGATATGAGGCTCCTGGGGGTGGAGAGTTGACTGTCCTCCGACCGGGGCCTGCGCCGGCCTTCGCTTTCCTGGTCTGGGGGCGGGGCTGGGGCGGGGCTGGGGCGGGGCTGGGGCGGGGCTGGTCCGGGGCGCGGCGGCTGGGGCCGTCTCTGCCTTGCCGGGTTGGGGGGGGGCGGTGGGTGGGCCTGTTCCCGGGGATGCGGCAGGACTCGCCGCCGGGGTTGGGGGGGGGCTCTCGGCCCGCTCGGCCCGGGGGCCCTGCTCCGGCCTTTTCTCGGCTTGGCGGCTTGGGTCGGGGCCTGGGGCCCTGTGCCCTTTATCCTTCTCTTGTGGGCCCCTCTTGCCTGGGGGGGATTCCTCTCTGCATTTTCCGTCGTGTGCTTTTTGGGTGGGGGCGTGGCTCTCTGGGGTGGTTCACTGGGGTCTCCCCGGGCCTGAGGGGCTTCCGTCTGCCGGGGTGGCGGTGTCCGGGCCCGATGGCCTCGGACCCCGGGGTGTCGCTACGGGTCCCCCCACAACAGTTCCGGTCACACCCAGTGGACAAACCACACACACACACGAAAGGTGCTTCTGAAGTTACTTGTTCTCTGTCATCATTTGCTCAAACCTTACAAATCATGTTCCTCTTTTGTTGTTGCTTCTTTGTTAATTCATGTTCCTGCTTCATGTTACTGTCTAGATAGAGCTGCTCAGGCTGGTTAATCTAGAAAATCATCTTACTGTCTAGATAGAGCTGCTCAGGCTGGTTAATCTAGAAAATCATCTTACTGTCTAGATAGAGCTGCTCAGGCTGGTTAATCTAGAAAATCATCTTACTGTCTAGATAGAGCTGCTCAGGCTGGTTAATCTAGAAAATCATCTTACTGTCTAGATAGAGCTGCTCAGGCTGGTTCAATCAAAAAACAGTTGGAAAGTATTTGGATCAGTGTGATAACTGCAAATAATATATGTAGCACATCAAGGATATTGTATGTTATCCCCTTCCCCCCTCCCCCCTCCCCCTCAAACTTTCTTCTCTCTCTTCTCTTCTCTCTCTCTTTGAGCGTTCCCCCCCGGTCGTGTACAGCAGCCATGCCAACTTCTGACGGAGGAGGCAGCAGGAGGAGACTCCAGGTCTCTCCCTGTTGCAAGACCAAAAACTGTTCTGACTCCGAAGGTTCTAGATCACATCATATTGTTGGCCCAAGCTGCTGAACAGGACAAGGGCAAGGAAAAAAAAAAAAAAAAAAAAAAAGGTGTGGCCTTTGGGAGAAGGTGTGACCTTCAGGAGAGGGTGTGGCCTTCGTGAGATGGTGTCGCCTTCGGGAGAGGGTGTGGCCTTCAGGAGAGGGTGTGGCCTTCAGGAGAGGGTGTGGCCTTTGGGAGAGGGTGTGGCCTTCAGGAGAGGGTGTGGCCTTCAGGAGAAGGTGTGGCCTTCAGGAGAGGGTGTCGCCTTCAGGAGAGGGTGTCGCCTTCGAGAGATGGTGTGGCCTTCAGGAGAGGGTGTGGCCTTCGGGAGAAGGTGTCGCCTTCGGGAGAGGGTGTGGCCTTCGGGAGACGGTGTCGCCTTCGGGAGAAGGTGTGGCCTTCAGGAGAGGGTGTGGCTTTCAAGAGAGGGTGTGGCCTTCGGGAGAAGGTGTTGAGTCATATGGGGTATTAAAAGCACAAAATGCTGACACTTTCAAACCTATAGGTACTGTAAGCTACTGGAAATTGAAAAAAAAATTATAATTAATAAAAATAAAATTAAAACAAATAATCTAAATGAATATTTTTATTAATTTCAATCCAGCCTTGGGTTGACACTGCCTACCCTGACTGCACGTCGCTGGTGGGATAGCTGTATATTTGCAGTAATGGTTAATGGTTTTATGGTGATGCAACAATGTCCAGACACGTCACTTGATTAGTGACAATCACACAAACGGGATGGTGACGACTGGCACGATCAGGTCCACAAGCAGAATCTGAGAAATGAACTCTGGCCACCATTAGACAAGTGTCTTATGAGCAGATCTCATTGTGTGTCCAACATTTACCGATCAATGGAAACTTCTCACTGGGAGCTTCAGCCAGTGTCTGATGAGCCTGACATTCATGTTCATGAAGCCAGTCGTGTTCTTCATCATCTTCATCAGAGCAGCATCAGTATTCAATGTTTAACAGGCTCGTGGGAGCAGCTCACACAGCTTTACTCCATGTCACTCATAATCAGCTTCTACCACTAAGATGTACAGCTTGCGCCAAATCTGAAGCTCCACATGGCAAAGAAACTGTAGTTTTATTTGAATTCATGGATGTGCTCAAACTAACTTCAACAGTCAAACTACAAAAGCGTCCATTCATCCATCAATATTCACATAGTCTGCAGTCCCTCACAGGATCACATCTACACACAGAGGAGAGAGAGTGAGGGAGAGAGAGAGAGAGAGAGAGAGAGAGAGAGAGAGAGAGAGAGAGAGAGAGAGAGAGAGAGAGAGAGAGAGAGAGAAAGAGAGAGAGAGAGGGACACTCCATTAAATCAATTAGGTGTGCATGCTGCGGGAGCCTGAGCTGCAGGATAATTACTCGGAGAGAGTGATCAGAGACTAATCTAATGATGATCCCCTTTGCTTCCCACCAGAAGACTTGATGAAGCAGCCGTCCTGCAGGAACAGGCCCCGGCTGTCAAACCCAGGTGACACACATACCAGGCCCGGTGTTCACGTTGTTCTGCCAGTAAAAAGAAAACATTAGTGTCACTGCTCTGTGTTTCCCCAAACATCAGAATCATGAGCTTGTCTTTATCGTCTGTATCGACTGATGGTGAGAAGTCTCATTAAACTCATTAAAATCAATATATTGGATATTATAAACCAAATAAATATTTCAAAAAAACTTACTTCAGTCAGGATTCACCAAGTAGATTCCAGTATTGGATATGGGGTCTGATACTTGGACTCGAAATTGTGCTCATGAAAGTACTCTGATCAAAACTGGTGGGTATTACATGATGTCATGCGTCAGCAACGTCAGCGGCAGGGAGACGACAGATGTCTGTGGATTGGAGATTCTGTAATGGTCACATGAACGACGAAAGTAGGACAGACTGTAAATCATCTTTCTGAGAAAATATCAAGAGGAAGAGAAAGATAGTTCATAGAACACCAGCAACATCATAACTGCTCAGTGCATCCAGTAGCTCCGAGCCATGCTACATGCTACATGCTAAGGATGTTACAGTAGTCTAAAGGAGAGATAGAAGGATGTTACAGTAGTCTAATGGAGGGGAGATAGAAGGATATTACAGTAGTCTAAAGGAGAAGAGATAGAAGGATGTTACAGTAGTCTAAAGGAGAAGAGATAGAAGGATGTTACAGTAATCTAAAGGAGAAGAGATAGAAGGATGTTACAGTAATCTAAAGGAGAGCTAGAAGGATGTTACAGTAGTCTAAAGGAGAAGAGATAGAAGGATGTCACAGTAATCTAAAGGAGAGCTAGAAGGATGTTACAGTAGTCTAAAGGAGAAGAGATAGAAGGATGTTACAGTAGTCTAAAGGAGAGCTAGAAGGATGTTACAGTAGTCTAAAGGAGAAGATATAGAAGGATGTTACAGTAATCTAAAGGAGAGCTAGAAGGATGTTACAGTAGTCTAAAGGAAAAGAGATAGAAGGATGTTACAGTAGTCTAATGGAGAAGAAAGAAGGATGTTACAGTAGTCTAAAGGAGAGCTAGAAGGATGTTACAGTAGTCTAAAGGAGAAGAGCTAGAAGGATGTTACAGTAGTCTAAAGGAGAGCTAGAAGGATGTTACAGTATTCTAATGGAGAAGGGATAGAAGGATGTTACAGTAGTCTAAAGGAGAAGAGATAGAAGGATATTACAGTAGTCTAAAGGAGAAGAGATAGAAGGATGTTACAGTAGTCTAATGGAGAAGGGATAGAAGGATGTTACAGTAGTCTAAAGGAGAGATAGAAGGATATTACAGTAATCTAAAGGAGAAGAGATAGAAGGATGTTACAGTAGTCAAAAGGAGAAGAGATAGAAGGATGTTACAGTAGTCTAAAGGAGAGCTAGAAGGATGTTACAGTAGTCTAAAGGAGAGATAGAAGGATGTTACAGTAGTCTAATGGAGAAGGGATGGAAGGATGCTACAGTTGTCTAAAGGAGAAGTGATAGAAGGATGTTACAGTTGTCTAAAGGAGAAGAAAGAAGGATGTTACAGTAATCTAAAGGAGAGATAGAAGGATGTTACAGTAGTCTAAAGGAGAGATAGAAGGATGTTACAGTAGTCTAAAGGAGAGATAGAAGGATGTTACAGTAGTCTAATGGAGAAGGGATAGAAGGATGCTACAGTTGTCTAAAGGAGAAGAGATAGAAGGATGCTACAGTTGTCTAAAGGAGAAGAGATAGAAGGATGTTACAGTAGTCTAAAGGAGAGCTAGAAGGATGTTACAGTAGTCTAAAGGAGAGAAAGAAGGATGTTACAGTAGTCTAATGGAGAAGTGTTAGAAGGATGTTACAGTTGTCTAAAGGAGAACAAAGAAGGATGTTACAGTAG
This sequence comes from Lipophrys pholis, assembly GCF_963383615.2. Lineage (NCBI taxonomy): Eukaryota > Metazoa > Chordata > Actinopteri > Blenniiformes > Blenniidae > Lipophrys > Lipophrys pholis. The sequence continues at coordinate 1,369,589 of NC_137630.1, read as the reverse complement.
TCTAAAGGAGAAGAAAGAAGGATTTTACAGTTGTCTAAAGGAGAAGAAAGAAGGATGTTACAGTAGTCTAAAGGAGAGCTAGAAGGATGTTACAGTAGTCTAAAGGAGAGATAGAAGGATGTTACAGTTGTCTAAAGGAGAGCTAGAAGGATGTTACAGTAGTCTAAAGGAGAGATAGAAGGATGTTACAGTAGTCTAATGGAGAAGAGATAGAAGGATGTTACAGTAGTCTAAAGGAGAGATAGAAGGATGTTACAGTTGTCTAAAGGAGAAGAAAGAAGGATGTTACAGTAGTCTAAAGGAGAAGAAAGAAGGATGTTACAGTTGTCTAAAGGAGAAGAAAGAAGGATGTTACAGTAGTCTAAAGGAGAAGAAAGAAGGATGTTACAGTAGTCTAAAGGAGAGCTAGAAGGATGTTACAGTAGTCTAAAGGAGAAGAAAGAAGGATGTTACAGTAGTCTAAAGGAGAGCTAGAAGGATGTTACAGTAGTCTAAAGGAGAGCTAGAAGGATGTTACAGTAGTCTAAAGGAGAAGAAAGAAGGATGTTACAGTTGTCTAAAGGAGAGTTAGAAGGATGTTACAGTAGTCTAAAGGAGAAGAGATAGAAGGATGTTACAGTAGTCTAAAGGAGAAGAAAGAAGGATGTTACAGTAGTCTAAAGGAGAAGAGATAGAAGGATGTTACAGTAGTCTAAAGGAGAAGAAAGAAGGATGTTACAGTAGTCTAATGGAGAAGAGATAGAAGGATGTTACAGTAGTCTAATGGAGAAGAGATAGAAGGATGTTACAGTAGTTTAAAGGAGAGCTAGAAGGATGTTACAGTAGTCTAAAGGAGAAGAGATAGAAGGATGTTACAGTAGTCTAAAGGAGAAGAAAGAAGGATGTTACAGTAGTCTAATGGAGAAGAGATAGAAGGATGTTACAGTAGTCTAAAGGAGAGAAAGAAGGATGCTACAGTAGTCTAAAGGAGAAGTGATAGAAGGATGTTAAAGTAGTCTAAAGGAGAGAAAGAAGGATGCTACAGTAGTCTAAAGGAGAAGGGATATAAGGATGTTACAGTTGTCTAAAGGAGAGCTAGAAGGATGTTACAGTAGTCTAAAGGAGAGCTAGAAGGATGTTACAGTAGTCTAAAGGAGAAGAAAGAAGGATGTTACAGTTGTCTAAAGGAGAGTTAGAAGGATGTTACAGTAATCTAAAGGAGAAGAAAGAAGGATGTTACAGTAGTCTAAAGGAGAAGAAAGAAGGATGTTACAGTAGTCTAAAGGAGAGAAAGAACGATGTTACAGTAGTCTAAAGGAGAAGAAAGAAGGATGTTACAGTAGTCTAAAGGAGAAGAAAGAACGATGTTACAGTAGTCTAAAGGAGAGTTAGAAGGATGTTACAGTAGTCTAAAGGAGAAGAAAGAAGGATGTTACAGTAGTCTAAAGGAGAAGAAAGAAGGATGTTACAGTAGTCTAAAGGAGAGTTAGAAGGATGTTACAGTAGTCTAAAGGAGAGTTAGAAGGATGTTACAGTAGTCTAAAGGAGAAGAAAGAAGGATGTTACAGTAGTCTAAAGGAGAGATAGAAGGATGTTACAGTAGTCTAAAGGAGAGCTAGAAGGATGTTACAGTAGTCTAAAGGAGAGATAGAAGGATGTTACAGTAGTCTAAAGGACCTTCCTCCTCCTCCTCCTCCTCCTCCTCCTCCTCCTCCTCAGCTTCAGGGTCCATCATCCAGCCATGACAGCCACTCGTGTTCCAATTCTCCATTAACGCCAATGCGTCCTCGTAAATGTGCATTTCCTCCCTTCCCAGGACGCCCTGCAGGGGTTACTCCTGACGGAGGAGAGTCACACTGGTGCTCTAAGAATTGGAAAATGGCCTATATCCTGCCAAGTTTCAGTGAGGAGGAAGAAGTCAGAGGGTACGTCTGAATTCTCCTTCCTAACTCCTTAACTATCGACTTTACCTTAACCCCGTGGATGACGTCACGGGGTTAAGGTAAAGGTGTTAGGAGGCTTCCTAAAGGAGTTAGTGAAAGGTGTTAGGATGCTTCCTAAAGGAGTTAAGGAAAGGTGTTAGGATGCTTCCTAAAGGAGTTAGTGAAAGGTGTTAGAAGGCTTCCTAAAGGAGTTAGTGAAAGGTGTTAGGATGCTTCCTAAAGGAGTTAAGGAAAGGTGTTAGGATGCTTCCTAAAGGAGTTAGTGAAAGGTGTTAGGAGGCTTCCTAAAGGAGTTAGTGAAAGGTGTTAGGAGGCTTCCTAAAGGAGTTAGTGAAAGGTGTTAGAAGGCTTCCTAAAGGAGTTAGTGAAAGGTGTTAGGATGCTTCCTAAAGGAGTTAAGGAAAGGTGTTAGGATGCTTCCTAAAGGAGTTAGTAAAAAGTGTTAGAAGGCTTCCTAAAGGAGTTAGTAAAGGAGTTAGGAGGCTTCCTAAAGGAGTTAGTGAAAGGTGTTAGAAGGCTTCCTAAAGGAGTTAGGAAAGGTGTGAGGAGGCTTCCTAAAGGAGTTAGTGAAAGGTGTTAGGAGGCTTCCTAAAGGAGTTAGGAAAGGTGTGAGGAGGCTTCCTAAAGGAGTTAGTGAAAGGTGTTAGGAGGCTTCCTAAAGGAGTCGGTGTAAGGTGTGAGGAGGCTTCCTAAAGGAGTTAGTGAAAGGTGTTAGAAGGCTTCCTAAAGGAGTTAGTGAAAGGTGTTAGGAGACTTCCTAAAGGAGTTAGTAAAGGAGTTAGGAGGCGTCCTAAAGGAGTTAGTGAAAGGTGTTAGAAGGCTTCCTAAAGGAGTTAGTGAAAGGTGTTAGGAGGCTTCCTAAAGGAGTTAGTAAAGGAGATCACGGTGGTGAGGCAGTTGCGCTTTCACTTAGTGACATCATAATACTGCGACGGCGGCTCTAGTTAGTGACGTCATAATAATGCGACGGCGGCTCTAGTTAGTGACGTCGTAATAAAGCGACGGCGGCTCTAGTTAGTGACGTCATAATAATGAGATGACGGCTCTAGTTAGTGACGTCTGCCATGGTGGGGAAAGAACTACAAGTTTCTGAAAATGAACTACAAAAAGTTCCTCTGGGTTCTAGATGATTTCAAGTGGTTCTAGGCAGATTATTACTTTGGTAACTTACATGATCTGCTCCTTTTTCAGTCATCCTGAGTTTCCCTGAACGCTCCGATGAGCGGGTTCCTTTAAATGTTGTCGCCGCAAGGAATTGTGGGGGAACATGAGCTGGTCTCCTTTGGTAAAGGAAGCATCAGTGATTCCTATGGAGGTTCTACAGGAAGCATCAGTGGTTCCTATGGAGGTTCTACAGGAAGCATCAGTGGTTCCTATGGAGGTTCTAAGGGAATCATTAGTGGTTCCGCGGCTAAACGAAGTTCTAAAGGAAGCATCAGTGGTTCCTAAGCTAAAGGAGGTTCTAAAGGAAGCATCAGTGGTTCCTAGGCTAAAGGAGGTTCTAAAGGAAGCATCAATGGTTCCTATGGAGGTTCTAAAGGAGGCATCAGTTGTTCCTAGGCTAAAGGAGGTTCTAAAGGAAGCATCAGTGGTTCCTAAGCTAAAGGAGGTTCTCAAGGAAGCATCAGTGGTTCCTAGGCTAAAGGAGGTTCTAAAGGAAGCATCAATGGTTCCTATGGAGGTTCTAAAGGAGGCATCAGTTGTTCCTAGGCTAAAGGAGGTTCTAAAGGAAGCATCAGTGGTTCCTAAGCTAAAGGAGGTTCTCAAGGAAGCATCAGTGGTTCCTAGGCTAAAGGCGGTTCTAAAGGAAGCATTGAGCCTCCTTTCCTTTGCTTATTGAGAATTCAGACAGTCCTTATCATGGCCGTCACACAGAACACTTCCCGGGTTAAAGAGAAGTGGACAGAGAAGGAGACAGGAGGGACAATGAGGACGTACCCTCAGTTTTCCCTCATGAACAGGTCCCGAAGAAGAAAAGCTTTCTTGGTAATGGTGCATTTAGCAGGGCCATTTCTACAGAAGGCTCGGTAGGGGGCGCTGCAGCAGAAGCCAGCAGCACTGCGCTCAGGTAATCCAGGTGTGGGGTGTGTGTGTGTGTGTGTGTGGGGGGGGGGGGGGGGGGGGGGGTTATGGTTGTGATCCATACCAGACCGATATTCAGATATATATACTGAATATTGGAGGAAAGCTTTTCACTGTCATGCTTATTTGGATGAATTCCATCATTCCTGAAGAGTGAGGATCGATCCAGAAAAAGTTCTCAATAAAAACCTGGTTCAAAGTTCTACATGAAGACTGGAGCCAGGTGTGCAGTCAGGTGTGCAGGGAGAGACTGGAACCAGGTGTGCAGGGAGAGACTGGAGCCAGGTGTGCAGGGAGAGACTGGATCCAGGTGTGCAGGGAGAGACTGGAACCAGGTGTGCAGGGAGAGACTGGATCCAGGTGTGCAGGGAGAGACTGGAACCAGGTGTGCAGGGAGAGACTGGAGCCAGGTGTGCAGGGAGAGACTGGAACCAGGTGTGCAGGTAGAGACTGGAACCAGGTGTGCAGTCAGGTGTGCAGGTAGAGACTGGAACCAGGTGTGCAGGTAGAGACTGGAGCCAGGTGTGCAGTCAGGTGTGCAGGGAGAGACTGGAGCCAGGTGTGCAGTCAGGTGTGCAGGTAGAGACTGGAGCCAGGTGTGCAGTCAGGTGTGCAGGTAGAGACTGGAACCAGGTGTGCAGGTAGAGACTGGAGCCAGGTGTGCAGGGAGAGACTGGAGAACAGGTGTGCAGGTAGAGGACACGACTAAAACAGTCTGAACCACCGCCGATCAAGGGAATTGGACCAGAGACAAAAGGAGACGTCCCTCACCCTTAGAGGACATTGAAAAGGAGGTTCAAATGACTTTTGGTGAGCTCAGATTCACCAGGAGAAGTGTGGTTAACTCCAACATGGACCAGAGTCCTCTGAATGGACGCTGGTGGAGTGGGCAGGAGGAGGAGGAGTTTCTCCAGGAGGACAGGACCGGTGCACCAGGGACGCAGTGTGGAACTGCATTCCTGATTATGGAATCTCCGATAATGTATTGGGAGGGAAAGGAGGGCGGGGTGATGGAGGTCGAGGACCATCAGGACAGGCTCGGTGATGGTCGTCTGTCTCCCCCTCAACCGAGGACGGCGGCTCACGCTGGAGAGTCTGCACAGGTGTGCAGGGAGGAGGTTTGGGCTGAGCTCCCAGGAAAACCCGCAGCGTCCAGGACCGTGGAGTCCAGTTCAGCTCGGGTTGTGGTGCTGGAGATCACAGGACCCACGGTGACCAAGGAGTCCAGGATCTGCTCCTCATCTCTGATCTGGGACAGGGTCGAGACTCTCCCTTCGAGACAACAGACGGAGGCAGCAGTCACACCGGACGGTGGGGTGAGTGGAGGCATGACTGTGTTTAAAAAGTTCGTACTTAAAATTCAGACCTCCGATTCTTCAAATATTCATAGTTTTGAGAAACTTGTGTATAAAAGATCCAGTGTTTCAGAGTGAAGCCCAGAGTATTCCTTAAAACTGCTTAAAAAACTAAAAACTAACTTTGTGACAAACCTCCGACAGAGACACACAACAACGTATTCTCTAGCCTACATGCTACATGCTAAAGAGTTTCAGGCTCACAGACCAGTGATGCTACATGCTACATGCTACATGCTAAACATGGTTAAAGTGACTGATCCTCTCATCAGTAGCAGCTCGATCCCTCAGTCTACAGCAGCATAGCAGAGTGGAGAGACGCTACTGTAGACTGGGAGGCTGGGAGGCTGGGAGGCTGGTGGAGGTGATGTAGCATCGACACAGAGGCTGGTGGAGGTAAAGTAGCATCGACACAGAGGCTGGTGGAAGTGACATAGCGTCATCACAGAGGATGGTGGAAGTGACGTAGCATCGACACAGAGGCTGGTGGAGGTAACGTAATATCAACACAGAGGCTGGTGGAAGTGACGTAGTGGCGACACAGAGGATGGTGGAAGTGACGTAGCGTCATCGAAGAGGAAGGTGGAAGTGACGTAGTGTCAAACAGAGGCTGGTGGAGGTGATGTAGTGGCTACACAGAGGATGGTGGAGGTGACGTAGTGACGACATAGAGGATGGTGGAAGTGACGTAGCGTCAACACAGAGACTGGAGGAGGTGACATAGCATCGACACAGAGGATAGTGGAGGTGATGTAACGTCGACACACAGGCTGATGGAGGTGACAAGGCGTCGGCACAGAGGCTGGTGGAGGTGAATTAGTGGCTACACAGAGGCTGGTGGAGGTGATGCACCGTAATGAATAGGTTTTGTGTATCGTTTGCTTATGGAGTAAAGTGGGCTTAATGGAATTCAATAAGTACTCATATTGGTACTCAGAATGGGCCAGTAGCTGAAGGCTAGTAATCGTACTTGTACTTGCCCTTGTCCTTTAAAAAGTGGTGGATACAGTCGTTCACAGTGAAGGTGTAAACTGGAAGTGGTATTGTGATTTAGAAAGTAACAGCCGCAGCAGATAACCTTCACTACAGCAGCAGTAATAAAAGATTCTTTCAAACACATTGGAAGTGCAACGACGTGGAAATCATTAATATTCTGAACAGCAGGTGGTCGAGTCTGTTTGAACTGGAAGAGGGAGAGGTGGGGGTGGGGTTGGACAAATGGAGGGGTGGAGGTGGTGGGGAGGAGCTTCTTGCATCCTGGTTGAACATCCACATTAAATATTAAGGATACTGCAATCTTCACCACTGTGATTGTCTGAGATAAGCTGGTAATGAGGAGGAGGAGGAGGAGGAGGAGGAGGAGGAGGAGGATAAACACAAGGAGGAGTGGGAGGAAGAGGAGGAGGAAGAGCTTTGAGGTAAAAGCATCATTAACCTACCAGCAGTAATGTACAGGAGCATTTCAGTGTGATCACAGACCTTCTTCTTCTTCACTGAGTGAAACAGCCACCGTTGGTTTTCCACGTGAAATGAACGTGTGATAGTCCGAGAGTCAGACCATATATTGACTGGTACCACCTGGGGTGGCAAAGTTTCACTGTGTTTTCCTGAAGGGCATATACCCATTGAATATAAAAAACTTTGAAGACAAGCTTGGGACAGTAGCTTAGTGCAGGTAATCCACTCTTATATATGGAAGACTGGGTGGGATTCAAGATGACAAATTGTGGGCTGGGGGAAAGTCAAAGTGTGATATTCCTTGAACGAATGGACCAATCCCAAGAAATTACCAGTCAAAATGTTTGGAATTGTATGTTCTACAGATATATGTTATCATGTGACCAATATGCTAATTTAATAGGTTGCCAGAGGTCAAAAGGTCAGAAAAATTGAATACTCTGAAATCTGAATACTCGTCAAAAACCCATCATATCCACTGTCGCAGTAGAAATTGATCAGCCATGTTGGGCTCAAATAATAGATAACAAGTGGCCTAGTCCATGTTATGCCTGAAAGTGGTGAATTTATTTGTGTGTCAGCATTGGTACATAACCAAATTTGACACATCTTCGATGAATACCTAAAGTACAGCAGAGTTCATATCAAACTACCTGTAGCATTATTGCAGGACATCTTTGGAATAGGCCTACTAAAACAAACATCATAGCTGAGTGATTCTGGGCAGAGAATCTCACTAGTGATCAGGTCAGCGTAATCTACGAGTCAGCAGTTTCAATAGCTCGGGGATCTGCAGGGACACAATTTCATCACATGGATGTCAGTAAATACTGAAATCCATATCTTCTTAGAATTAATAAAGCAAGTGCTGAAGCTGTTATTAATATTGGAATGTAATGTGGATTACTGAGCTCAGGTTTTTCCAGCTCTATACTCAATAATGACATTCATCATGCTCATTGACATTTCAAATAATTTGATCAGTTATCCAGCTGTTTAATATGACTCTTTGGGATATGCTTGATGCTATAGTCTTAGCATGTGGGAGTCGTTAAAGAGGAGACGGACAAAGTTGTCGAGTCGGTTGTCTTCATTCCTTCTGCACAGAATGACGGTCGTCCTGTCAAACATTTCACGCCGTGACATCACGCCTTCCTTCTTTAACCCTACCGCATCACCAACACACACCCCACACATCACCGACACACCAACTCCACTCTGAATGAGAGAACCTCCCTCAAGGTGCACCACACAGCCCCCCTCCCAAACATTGAAAATGGTACCACAACGTCATAAAAAGAAATTACTTAAGTCCTGTTCGGAGGTCTAAGCACTCGGCCATAATGGCTGCGTTGCACCACCACTGGAGTAGGTGCAGGTACTGGTACCGGGGTTAAGGTAGGTACAGGTGACATTGCAGCTCAGCTGACGTGGTTGATGAGAGAGGGACGACCTCTGGCTACCTAGTTGTCCTGTCCACCATGGTGAGGAGGTGAGTAAAGCCTTGGGAGGGAGGGAGCAGACCCACCAGGTCCAGATGCACAAAGTCGAACCTTCTCTCAGGAATAAAAAATGGTGATGTACTTTGACCCGCTGACATGCCACACAGGAGGCTGCCCAGCTCCTGACGTCCTCTCTAAGCCCTGGCCAGATGAACTTTGCCCCCACTAGTTTGACTGATGCCCTCACCCCTGGATGTGAAAGAGTGTGTATTGCCTCAAAAACCTGGCATCGCCAGCCGGCAGGTACCATGGGGCGGGGCTGTCCAGTAGAGATGTCACAGAGGAGCGTGGTCCCGCTGTCATGGAAGACCACATCCTCTAGCCGGAACCCCGTAGCAGCTGTCCTGAATGACTGGATTTCAGCATCTGCCTGCTGGTCAGTGGCCATAGCAGGGGAGTCCACACACAGCTGCACAGAGTTTACTCCTGCCCGGGAGAGGCAGTCAGCCACTGCATTGTTTTTCTCAGCCACATCCTGAATGTCAGTGGTAAACTCTGAAATGGCAGAGTGGTGGCGCTGCTGCCTTGCAGACCACGGCTCTGAGGTTTTGGCCATAGCGAAGGTGAGGGGTTTGTGGTCCACGAAAACGGTGAACTCCCGGTCCGCCAAAAAAAACCTAAAGTGACGTGTGGCGAGGAAAAGAGCCAAGAGTTCTCTGTGAAACGTGCTTTACTTCCTCTCATTGTCACGCAGCTGCCAGCTGAAGAACGCCAGAGGCTGCCAGGCTCCACCCACTGTTCACATACTGCCCCCACTGCGTAGTCCGAGGCATCAGTGGTGAGTGCCACCGGAGCCGGTGGAGATGGGTGCGCCAGCATGGCGGTGTTAGAGAGCGCAGCCTTGGCCTTCTCAAATGCCAGGAGTCTTTCTGCAGACCAGTCCACCTCCTGCTTGGCCTTTCCGCCCCTCAGAGCTTCATATAGGGGGCACATCAGGTGAGCTGCGGGGGCGATGAAGCAGTTGTAAAAGTTTCACCATGCTGAGAAATTCCTGCAGCGCCTTGACGGTTTGAGGAGGTGGAAAGGCAGCAATCGCTTCCACCTTAACTGGTGAAGGGACCACTCCACCCGAACAGACATGGTGGACCAGAAAGTCAATCTCCAACAGCCCAAACCGACATTTTCCCGGGTTCACGATCAACCCGGGATCATGAAGTCTCTCGAAGAGCTGTCGCAGGTGTAGCAGGGGCTCCTCAGCTGAGACGCTGGTCACCAGGATGTCATCCAGATAGACAAACAGGAAAGGCAGTCGGTTAACACCGAGTCCATCAACCGCTGGAACGTTTGTGCTGCACCTTTAAGCCCAAATGGCATCTTGAGGAACTCAAAAAGTCCAAACGGTATGATGACAGCAGTCTTGGGCACGTGCAGAGGATAGACCGGTACCTGGTGGTAGCCTCTCACCAAATCCACCTTGTAAAAAATTACTTTCCCCGCCAGGTAGACAGAGAAGTCCTGGATGTGTGGGATTGGATACCGGTCATGCGTTGTGATATTGTTGAGGCACCGAAAGTCCCCACAAGGCCTCCAACTTCCATCCGCTTTAGGAACCATAGGCAAAGGTGAAGCCCACGGGCTGTCAGAGCGCCGCACAATCCCAAGCCGTTCCATAGTGGCAAACTCCTCCTTAGCAATCGCCAGCTTAGCAGCATCCAGCCAGCAAGGAGGTGCAAAAACCGGCGGCCCAGTCATGGAGATATAATGTTAACGATGGAGGCTGAGAAGGTAGGGACTGTCAGTTCAGGGAACTCAGACAGAAGCCGCTGGTACACATCTCCCGTGATCAAGATATTGGCGACAGATCCAAGAGGAAATGCCTCCCATATGATCTTATTCATGTTCCCAGCGCACACAGCTGCTATGGAGCGCCGGGTCTGGCGTTTCCCGGCACAATGAAAGAGCAGGGCGGCGTGCAGCTCTGCTCCCGAAGTGGAAAAAACACAGCTGGCAGTCCTCTTTGCGCCGGTCTCTCGCCACACCATGGTCATTGAATTTCGTACTCAAACGGCAGCCATGCCAACTTCTAATAAAGCAGCAACAGGAGACTCCAGGTCTCTTCCTGTTGCAAGAGCAAAAACTGTTCTGACTCTGGCAGGTTCTCAATCACATTATATTGTTTGCTCAAGCTGCTGAACAGGACAAGGGAAAACATTTTAAAAACAAATTCGTACTCACAGCTTGAAGAGATGGATTCAGCTCTCTGTCTTCACAAGATATTCAAAAACAAGGAAAGTGTTGCCATACCAAGATGTATCCAGCCTAATGTTCAGGTGACATTGGCATTTAACAACATTGACAGTCCAGAGGAATCATTGAGTGGAGGAGGAACATTCCACAGAGTGAATTGGAAAATCATCCAACCCAGCGTGTTCGGACCACAGCTTCTATCCATTGAATGCAGAAAAGCAAAGAGACAGGACGGTTTGAATCAAAGAACCAATGCTACGTCCCATCCACAATGCTGGAAGGCATATTGGACCCCCACAACATCGTTATGTGGAAGTCGATGACCGAGCAATTAAGCAAGTGATAACAGGAAAGACTCTACTTTGGTTGCTCGCTCACACACATTGCACTTCAAACCAAACTGTAGGCAGTTGGATAGACTTCTATATCCAAGTCTGAGATAAAGTCAGTCTCACTCCTGATGAAGTCGGTTATCTCCCAACAATAAATATTCCTGCCTTTGTCAACAGTTCATGAGGTGTTGTGCCAGTGTCCACTGATCAGACAATAACTATGTCTTCAGAGTGTTATTGCATTAGACCAGGCACTGGATGCCCAAGCCACTGAAATCATTTGGAAGCAGCAGTTATTCCGAGGATGGGTACATTTCACGCTTTGTGTACCTTGTTGAACATCATTGGCAAACGTTTCGAAGATGCTGGGTTGAGGGACCTTTGCATTGAATCGGGTGTCATTGCTGAGAGGCCAGTAGAGAAGTTGTTCCTGGGAAAGCAATATAATAGTGCAGTCAGGTTTCATAAATTGCTGTATGAAGCTCTACATTGTCTGATCTGGAAAGGGTTTGTGGAATTGCAAGACGAAAAAGAAAGTTCACACCTAGAAGGACTTAACATTTTCCCTGGACGTTTGCCAAGAGACCTTTGCAGAGGCTGAGTCTTGGCAACTTCCAATTTGTGCATCCTCCTTGCTCAGTCACTGTTAATATTTCTGTGTAAAATATAACAATCTTAAATAAAAGGGAAGGTGTGAGATCCGAGCACAGACTGTTACAAACTAGTGAATTGTCAACAATAAATACACAATAATCACCAAGAATCGTCCAATTCAGCTAACAGGTAATAAAAATGTATTAATTCATAAATAATTCTGAATTCATCTCATAAATCAACACATTCAAATAGCAAACGTCATCTAACATGGAGATCTAATCTATTAAACAGCAACACTATGTACAAAGAGTGTGTCTGGGACGTTGGCACCAGGGTCCTCCCCCAGAGACAGCTGGAGGTCCCTGTACAAAGCCCCCATAGAGACTGCGGATCTCCAGTGGAGGGTGGGACATGGGGCCATGGCCACAAACAGACATGTGGCACCACTCAGTCCCCAAACTGACAGTGGGTGTGTCTTCTGCCAAGCCGAGGACACCCTGGATCTCTGTCAGACACTGACCCCCCTCTTTGCTCTGCTGCAGCAGTGGTTGACCAGTTAGGACATGTCCTCCATAGTACCCTTTTCATACTCTGAAGCCCAACGCAGGGACATCTGCCTGATCAACTTCCTGATAGGACAGGAGACAATGAGCATCTGGTTGTCACGGCGCAACAAAAGCCAAGGTGCAGGGTCTGACGATGCTCTGCAGATGTTCAGAGGTGGTGGCTGCTCCACTCAGGGTGGAGTTCACCTCCACCTCTGCAGATGTTCAGAGATGGTGGCTGCTCCACCCAGGGTGGAGTTCACCTTCGATAAACAAGTATCGGATTTGAAAGAGTTTGTTTCTGTTTGGACTGTTGGTGGTGTTCTGTGTGCCATAGAGCATGAAGATCTACTGCTGTATTTCTAGTGTGTGTGTGTGTGTGTGTGTGTGTGTGTGTGTGTGTGTGTGTGTGTGTGTGTGTGTGTGTGTATTGTAAATTCAGTTTCACACCAATTTCTCAGCACCTTTCTATGAGTTTTCTTTTACAATCAAACTTGTAAAAATGAAAATGGAAAATAAAGAACTGTTAAAGGTCAAAAGGTCTCTGTCTCTGACTCTCTCTCTGTCTCTCTGTCTGTCTCGCTTTGTCTCTCTCTCTCTCTCTCTCTCTCTCTCTCTCTCTCTCTCTCTCTCTCCTCTCCCTATCCCTCTCTCTCTCTCTCTCTGGCTCTCTCCCTCCCTCTCTCTCTCTCTCTCTCTCTCTCTCTCTCGGTGTCTGTCTCTCTCTCTCTCTCTCTCTCTCTGTCTCTGTCTCTATCTCTGTCTCTCTCTCTCTCGCTGTCTGTCTCTCTCTCCCTCTCCCTCTCCCTATCCCTCTCTCTCTCTCTCTCTCTCTCTCTCTCTCTCTCTCTCTCTCTCTCTCTCTGTCTCTCTCTGTCTCTCTCTCGGTGTCTGTCTCTCTCTCTCTCTCTCTCTCTCTCGCTGTCTGTCTCTCTCTCCCGCTCTCTCTCTCTCCCGCTCTCTCTCTCTCCCTCTCTCTCTCCCTCCCTCTTTCTCTCGGTACATGCTGGGCAATATTTCTTTTAACAGTTCTCAAAAAACCAAAACACTGTACAGTGCAGGCAAATTGAGGATGTTTTTACAACAGACAAAAAACCAAAATGGAGTAAAAGTAGAGGATCACTTCCCAGACCTCAGTCTTTTTATTGATTCAGCCAGACCCCATGTGAGTCTGTCCATCTGTCCTCACAGAACAGGAGGGACAGACTGAGGAAACTTGTGCTGAAAGCAAAGAAACGGTCAGATGATGATGCTGACAGCCAAGTTGGTTTTCATTAATGTAATTGTTTTTATCCTAGTTTTAAACATCTCTTTTATCGTGGATGTTTTTAAACTGGGTATTTTAAATGTGAAATGAGCAGAGATCTGAGAAAAAGACAAGCTACACTTAAAAACCGGTCGCCAACCACACTCCCCCCAACCGGTCAAGGCGGATGCCCCCCCCCCCCCCCCCCCCCCCCTTCCAGAGTCTAGGCTCCGCCCCCTTTCTTCCTGAAGAGGGACTTCTTATGAACTGTTCTTCCTGAGAGGGAGTTCTTCCTGGTTTCCTCTGTTGCTTGTTCCATCTGCTGCTCTGGAAGGTTTAGTTGGGTTCTGTTGTTCTCTATCATTGTAAGAGGTTCTGGAAGGTTTAGTTGGGTTCTGTTGTTCTCTATCATTGTAAGAGGTTCTGGAAGGTTTAGTTGGGTTCTGTTGTTCTCTATCATTGTAAGAGGTTCTGGAAGGTTTAGTTGGGTTCTGTTGTTCTCTATCATTGTAAGAGGTTCTGGAAGGTTTAGTTGGGTTCTGTGGTTCTCTATCATTGTAAGAGGCTCTGGAAGGTTTAGTTGGGTTCTGTTGTTCTCTATCATTGTAAGAGGTTCTGGAAGGTTTAGTAGGGTTCTGTTGTTCTCTATCATTGTAAGAGGTTCTGGAAGGTTTAGTTGGGTTCTGTTGTTCTCTATCATTGTAAGAGGTTCTGGAAGGTTTAGTTGGGTTCTGTGGTTCTCTATCATTGTAAGAGGCTCTGGAAGGTTTAGTTGGGTTCTGTTGTTCTCTATCATTGTAAGAGGCTCTGAGATGTTGGTTGGTGTGATTTAGAGCTTTACAAATAAAACTGAACTGAATTGAAAAAAGACAGACGTCCTGTTCCTTCAGGAATCACACAGCGATTTTAGCAATGAGGCTGAGTGGAGGAGGGAGTGGAAAGGGGAGGCCATTTTAAGCCTCCACCCTCCTCTCAGTGGAGGAGGACATGTAGAGCCTCCACCCTCCTCTCAGTGGAGGAGTGGGCCTCCTCTTCTGCAGGGCTTCTAACCCCAACTCACTGGAGGTCCAGCACTGTGTAGAGGGGAGGTTGTTTTTAATTAAAGCTCAGTTCCACCACAGCTGGTGCAGAGAGGAAGCTGTTTGTCCTCAAGTTAAGTGAGGTGGTAAGTGGGTGAGGCTCGGAGGACTATTTGTTTCTGTGTGGAGATTTTAACTGTACAGAAGACGTGACGTTAGACCGCAACCATGCAGAGCCTCATCCAGCCTCTAAGCACCTTAAAGCAGCTGGTCCACTCTCAGGACATAGTGGACATCTAGAGAAGGATGGTCCAACCTTAAGGCAGCTGGTCTCAGGACATAGTGGACGTCTGGAGAAGGATGGTCCAACCTTAAGGCAGCTGGTCTCAGGACATAGTGGACGTCTGGAGAAGGATGGTCCAACCTTAAGGCAGCTGGTCTCAGGACATAGTGGACGTCTGGAGAAGGATGGTCCAGCCTTAAAGCAGCTGGTCCACTCTCAGGACATAGTGGACGTCTGGAGAAGGATGGTCCAGCCTTAAGGCAGCTGGTCTCAGGACATAGTGGACGTCTGGAGAAGGATGGTCCAGCCTTAAGGCAGCTGGTCTCAGGACATAGTGGACGTCTGGAGAAGGATGCATCCTGACTGTCCACAGCACACCTGGTCCCACTTTAGAGAGAGCAGGTCTCCTCAGCCAGGTTAGATCGTATTTATAGTTTTAAACATCATTTTAATGTCTTTAAGAAGTCTGATATTTCACCTATTGGTTTTACTGATCATTGTTTACTTTTAAATAGTATTTTTATCAGGATTGTTTTACCAAAAAGCGCCTCCTGGCATTTTAATTCAGTTTTAACCTTTGATAGAAGCTTTAGAGGCTTTAATGTTTGTTTGGAGGTTTTTAGAGAGGAAGGGGATTTTAGCAGTCTGAGGCAGTGGTGGGACACGGTAAGACTCAGGTCAAACTCCTGTGTCAGCAGGACACCCTAAATGTCACAGGTGACATCACCAGGTCTATGAAGCATCTGGAGACCCAGATAGTGGAACTGGAACATTTAATGAGTCCACAGGAGATCGAGGTTATATTGAAAGCCTCAAAAGAAAAAGAAATGTCTTCAGACGACCTGCTGAATGTTAAAGTGCAGGACGCATTGGTCCGGTCCCGGTACCAAACCATCTCTGGGACGGACGCTCCCTCTAGCTTCTTCTTCAGCCTGGAAAAAAAGAACGGTCAGGGGAAAGTGGTCCACTGCTCTCAGACCCGGGGCAGGAGATCTCGGAACCAAGCAGGGTGAGGAAGAGAGCGGAGAGCTTTTACGCGTCCCTGTACAAGACCGAGTACAAGGAGGAGCAAGGTCTCCTGGAGAGGTTCCTGAGGGGACTGCCTCAAGTCTCCGAGGAACAAGGTCTCCTGGAGAGGTTCCTGAGGGGACTGCCTCAAGTCTCCGATGAGACCAAAAAACAGCTGGAGGTGCAGGAGCTGCGGGCGATGTCAACGGGCAGGTCTCCTGGGATTGATGGGCTCACCGCTCAGTTTTATAAAACGTTCTGGGACATCCTAGGTAAGGATGTCCTGGACGTATTTAATGAGTGTCTGGCCTCTGGTCCTGCAGGAGGGCAGTCCTCACTCTGCTCCCTAAAAAAGGGAACCTGCAGGACATCAAAAACTGGCGCCCTGTGTCTTTGCTCTGTGTGGACAATAAACTCCTGTCCAAAGTATTGGCCTCCAGGCTGGGGAGGGTTATGGAGCAGGTCCTCCACTGGGACCAGACCTACTGTGTCCCTGGCAGGTCCATGGTGGATAACGTCCCCCTGATTTGTGATATTTTGGAAGTCTCTAGTTCTTTGGACATAGATGCTGGTCTAATTTCAGTAGACCAAGAAAAGGCTTTTGACCGCGTTGAACACGACTTCCTTTGGAGGGTCATGGAAAGCTTCGGGTTCTGGTTTCATAGCTAAGATCCAGGTTCTGTACAGGGACATTGAGAGTGTGCTGAAGTTTAACGGCAGTCTGTGTGCTCCTTTTAGAGTGTGTAGAGGTGTCAGGCAGGGCTGCGCTCTGTCTGGGATGCTCTATGCACTCTCCCTGGAACCCCTCCTCAATAAGATACCTTCTAGTTTAGGGGGTCTGTTTTTACCGGGTTTTAGTGAAGGTGTAATTTTATCTGCTTATGCAGACGATCTCATTGTTTTTATCAGGAGCCAAGAACAAATAGACCTTTAAAGTAAAATAATCAGGGATTTTAATGTGACATCAGCAGCGAGGGTCAACTGGGGAAAAAGTGAAGCCCTCGCTGTCGGCAGGCGGCATGGCGGTCTCCCAGTTCTTCCCCAGAATTTAACATGGGGAAAAGAAGGTTTTAAATACTTAGGAATACATGTGGGTAAGGAACATTTTGTTCAGAAGAACTGGGAGACCGTCATGGACAAGATGGAGGGACAGCTCTCCAAGTGGAGGTGGCTCCTCCCCAAGAGGTAGGGCTTTAGTTTTAAACAACCTGGTAGCATCTCAGCTGTGGCATCGGCTCACCAGTGCAGACCCTCCTCCAGGCCTCCTGGCTCAAATTCAAAAGAAAATGATGGATTTCTTCTGGGATGGTCTGCACTCGGTGCCACAGGGGGCGCTATTTTTAGAACAGTAAAATACGGGTGTCCCTGCTGGCAGTATTTTAATGTAATTTTACAGTGAAATTTCTTACAGTATGGGCGTAGATGTTAATGAAGGTGAAACTGGTTCCTTTTATTTTTGCCTGCACCACCTGAGCCCTACCCTGCTCCACCTGGACATTGCTCCACCTGAGCCCTACCCTGCTCCACCTGGACCCTGCTCCACCTGGACATTGCTCCACCTGAGCCCTACCCTGCTGCACTGAAATTAGTGACTGACTGAAGGTTTCCTCTCCAGCCCAGGAGACAGTCTGCTTCATTATCAAGTGAGCTGTGTGTCTCCTGGAGGAGGACGAATCTACTTCTGATCTGTTGTGTCTCCTGGAGGAGGACGAATCTACTTCTGATCTGTTGTGTCTCCTGGAGGAGGACGAATCTACTTCTGATCTGTTGTGTCTCCTGGAGGAGGACGAATCTACTTCTGATCTGTTGTGTCTCCTGGAGGAGGAAGACATCACTTGTTTTGTCTTTGCACAGCTCTGATATTAGTGCTCTCCTTTCTCTGTCTCTCCCTCCGTTCACATTCAGAGGAGCAACTCTCCATGTCTCCATGAGAAGAGAAAGGGAGAGCAGGACAGTGAACCACCACCAGTGAGGAAACAACACCTTCAAAATAAGAGTCATCTATACTGTTTTTGTGCTTCAGGAAGGAGTCTTCCTCTCCTTTCCTTCCTCAGTTTGGTCAGCAGTTTTTTCAGTCGATATTGTTTCTGTTCACTGAGTTCCTCAGTGCTGGCCTGTTTTCTAATTGTCAGAACCAAATTGATGAATTTGTCCACATCTGAAAAAAAGTCCTTCACGTCCACTGATTGTCCAAAGGTCTTGTCAAGAAAGTCTTTTATTTCTTGTAGAGTGTCTGAGGTTGAGTCGTCCTGAGAGGAAGAGTCAGGGAACTGGGAGAGTCAGAGAACTGGGAGAGGAAAAGTCAGAGGAGAGGAAGAGTCAGAGAACTGGGAGAGGAAAAGTCAGAGAACTGGGAGAGGAAGAGTCAGAGAACTGGGAGAGGAAAAGTCAGAGAACTGGGAGAGGGAGTTGTTGTCTCCTATGTCTTCATCCAGGTGCTGTTCTGTCAGGTCACAGGTGTGTGTGTGTGTTTGTGTGTGTGTTAGGATTCTCAGTGTCAAGTGGGTGTGTGCTGGGGTTAATATGGGGTGTGTGTGTGTGTGCGTACTTGTGTGTGTGTGTGTGTGTGTGTGTGTGTCGGGGATATCAGTGTAAGGTATGTGTGTGTGTGTGTGTGTGTGTGTGTGTGTGTGTGTGTGTGTGTGTGTGTGTGTGTGTGTGTGTGTGTGTGTGTGTGTCGGGGATATCAGTGTAAGGTATGTGTGTGTGTGTGTGTGTGTGTGTGTGTGTGTGTGTGTGTGTGTGTGTGTGTGTGTGTGTGTGTGTGTGTGTGTGTGTGTCGGGGATATCAGTGTAAGGTATGTGTGTGTGTGTGTGTGTGTGTGTGTGTGTGTGTGTGTGTGTGCATGCGTGCGTGCGTGCGCGCGTGTGCGTGTGCGTGTGCGTGTGTGTGTGTGTGTGTGTGTGTGTGTGTGTGTGTGTGTGCTGGAGCTGTCAGTGTTGCTCTGAGTGTGTTACAGTGTCCGTCTGTCCATGTCTTCTACAGTGTGATTTTGTTTTTCTTGTCTACGTTTATTTCTCTGTCGTCCTGGAACTTTCTTTCATTCCTTTTCTGTGGAAAGATGCTTACAGACTTCTCCACCTCCTCCACCTCCTCCTGCTCCTCCACCTGCGGCTCTGGAGCCGAATCAGCGCCCAGGGTCGGGGACTCCGCCCGCAACCCACCGGGGCACCGGCACCGGGGTCTGGCCGCTCCGATTGCGTTTTGCTGGGAGATCCAGCGTCCGTGGCCTCGAGCCCGGGCCGAGCAGCGCCCCACGGCGCGCCCCACGGTGCACCCCATGGTGCGGCCCATGGTGCGGCCCGTGGCGGGGCAGCTTCCCGAGCTGGAGTCCCGCGTGTAGAACCCGTCACCATATTTCACTTTAAATGACCCCTCCAGGGTTCCAGGTACCTCAGGGACATGAAGGACTGTCTCTGGAGGGACTGGACCTGCTGCAGTTTATCATTTCTATAGTTTAGTTTCACTTCCCTGAGGCCGCAGGGGAACTTTCTGAAATGGGCCAGTTGGTTCTCCAGCAGCTGGTTGGGGATAAACAGGGGAACCCTGGACACAGTGACCCGGGTGGACGGTACGAACAACGGTGACACTGGTACTTACTGATCCTCTAACACTAGTCCCTGTTCCACCAGGGAGTGGACCATCTTCTCCTGGTACATACTGATCCTCTAACACTAGTCCCTGTTCCACCAGGGAATGGACCATCTTCTCCTGGTACATACTGATCCTCTAACACTAGTCCCTGTTCCACCAGGGAATGGACCATCTTCTCCTGGTACATACTGATCCTCTAACACTAGTCCCTGTTCCACCAGGGAATGGACCATCTTCTCCTGGTACATACTGATCCTCTAACACTAGTCCCTGTTCCACCAGGGAATGGACCATCTTCTCCTGGTACATACTGATCCTCTAACACTAGTCCCTGTTCCACCAGGGAATGGACCATCTTCTGCTGGTACATACTGATCCTCTAACACTAGTCCCTGTTCCACCAGGGAATGGACCATCTTCTCCTGGTACATACTGATCCTCTAACACGTGTCCCTGTTTCACCAGTGAATAGACCATCTTCTCCTGGTACATACTGATCCTCTAACACTAGTCCCTGTTCCACCAGGGAATGGACCATCTTCTCCTGGTACATACTGATCCTCTAACACGTGTCCCTGTTTCACCAGTGAATAGACCATCTTCTCCTGGTACATACTGATCCTCTAACACTAGTCCCTGTTCCACCAGGGAATAGACCATCTTCTCCTGGTACATACTGATCCTCTAACACTAGTCCCTGTTCCACCAGGGAGTGGACCATCTTCTCCTGGTACATACTGATCCTCTAACACTAGTCCCTGTTCCACCAGGGAATGGACCATCTTCTCCTCACACCACGGCCTTGTTCATTCTAGAACCATATAAAATGTTAATATGTCCCACCACGTCTCCAACAGCCAGGAGAACGTCCTCCACAGAGTACCAGGGGTCAGCCACCACCCGAACTCCATGTTTGATGGAGGGAGACAGAGACAGAGACAGAGACAGAGAGAGGTTTCAAAAACCTTATTAAACTTTGCCAGAGGGAAAAAAAACATATATATATATATATATATATATATATATATATATATATATATATATATATATGTTGTTGTCGTTTTTTTTAAATAAATGAAAACAAGAACAACAAACCATGAACATAGAGGTTCTCTCAGTGTTCTGTCTGGACAATCAGCTCTACACCTCCTCCCACAGAGCACATCACCTGCTCCACTGGTGTTCTATATAGTACAGTAGTCAGGTTCCACCCTGAGCCAGGCCTTTACCAGTCCCTGCAGAACTGGCCCAAGTTCTGGGTCTTGTTCCTGCGGGTCAGAAAGATGGCTAACTTTGCAGAACCCGACAAAGAATTTCGAAAATTACCTACAGCTTTGTTGGTTGTGTACTTTGGCCCAAAAATTAACATTCTACAGGAAAATGCAGCAAATCCTGGATAAAACCTTCTGAAAATATCAAAAAGAAGTGTTAACGTGCGACTCCACGCAAATAGAGAACCAGGGTTTCAGTCTGGGAACCGAACAGGCAATCTTCACTCTCCCCTGGATCAATGTTCTCCGTATCTGTTTGTGATTTTGGCGCCATGTACCGTCCTCCACTGGAGGTCTGCTGTCCGCTTTTCAATGGGACGCTGGTACAGGGAACAGTACGCTGGTACAGGGAACAGGACGCTGGTACAGGGAACAGTACGCTGGTACAGGGAAAAGGACGCTGGTACAGGGAACAGTACGCTGGTACAGGGAACAGTACGCTGGTACAGGGAACGCCAAAGAACTCAGTCCACCCAGACTCTCTGACCTCTGCCAGTTGCTGAAGTTGGAGACTTTGACCCAGGTCTGGTAGAGGTTCGTTCTCAAAGCTTCCTGGAAACTGTTCAGCCGTGGTACTGTGAGAGACCGAACAGAGCAGTGGAGTTGGACTCAACCAGCCCGGACCCTAACCCGGCAAGAACCCTGACCCTAACCCAACTAGAACCCTGACCCTAACCAGACAAGAACCCTTACCCTAACCCAACCAGAAACCCTTACCCTAACCAAACCAGAACCCGGACCCTAGCCCAACAAGAACCCTGATCCTAACCCAACCAGAACTCTAACCCAACCAGAATGCTGACCCTAACCCAACCAGAACCCAGACCCTAGCCCAACCAGAACCCTGACCCTAACCCAACCAGAACCCTGATCCTAACCCAACCAGAACCTTGACCCTTGCCAAACCAAAACCTGACCCTAACCTAACCAGAACTCTAACCCAACCAAAACCCTGACCCTAACCCAACCAGAACCCTGACCCTAACCCAACCAGAATCCTGACTCTAATCCTAACCCAACCTAACCCTGACGCACTCATCCATCTGCTCTATCCCCTCACCTTAGTGACAACACAGGAAGTTAGAGCTGATGTCAGCTGACGGAGGCTCTATATCAAGGAAACATTGTCTGTCCATCAGTGGACCACTTCGTGTATCTGGAGCCAATTTCAAATCAAAATCACATCAGGTATGTTTTTGGTTTGTGGGAGGAGGCTACAATATCCAATCAAAACTTGCAAAACTCCACATAAAAAGGCCACAAATAAATAATCCATTTCTCTGTGAGAAAATGCTAATCACCAGAGCATTCAGGTTGGAATGAAGTAGGTATTTTCTATGTCGTTCATTTGTTTGTTCAGTAACATGGAGTTTCGTTAACAAGTGAGCATAAAAACTGTCTGTGGCTTCCCTTTGGAACCGTCATTTTACCCCAGGTTATGGGAATATGACACGTATATGTAGACAGTGGGAATAATGAACTGAAGGTAACCACCACGGTCTATTGTTAACTGCTAAATGTCTGTCTCGATGCCATGTCACCTCCAACAGCCTCTGTGTTGAGACTACGTCACCTCCACCAGCCTCTGTGTTGAGACGACGTCACCTCCACCAGCCTCTGTGTTGAGACGACGTCACCTCCAACAGCCTCTGTGTTGAGACTACGTCACCTCCACAACCCTCCCAGTCTACAGTAGCGTAGCGTAGCGTAGCATAGCATAGCGTAGCATAGCGTCTCTCTGCTCTGCTATCCTACTGTAGACTAAGGGATCGAGCTGCTGGTGATGAGAGGATCAGTCACTTTAATCATGTTTAGCATGTAGCATGTAGCATCGCTGGGGTGTGGGTCTGAAACTCTTTCCCATGTAGCATTGCTGATGTGAGACTGAAACTCTCCGGTGTTCCCGTGCCCAAGATCAACCAGGGAACCAGAAGGACCTCTCTGCCCCAGTCCAGGACCCAACAACCCCCCTTCCCTAGTCCAGGAGCCAGCAACCCCCCCTTCCCCAGTCCAGGACCCAACAACGTCCCTTCCCCAGTCCAGGAGTCAGCAACCCCCCCTGCCTTCCCCAATCACATCTGCATGAGAGACACAACAGGTGTGTGTCAGCCTCAGTGTGAACCCAGTGTGAACCCAGTGTGAACCCAGTGGGACTCCTCACACTACAATCTGCTTTACTTCATGTTAGGTCTCTGTCGGCAAGTCACTTTAATTAATACTCTGATTACTGAGGAGGAAATACTTTTCATGTTTTCAAATGAAAACAACAGTGCAGCAGCTCTCATTGAATCAGCTCCTCCACCCTTCAGTTTTCTGAGTGAGGTCAGAGTGTTGGAGAAAGGAGGTGGAGGAGCTCCTCCACCCTTCGGTTATTTGAGTGAGGTCAGAGTGTTGGAGAAAGGAGGTGGAGGAGCTCCTCCACCCTTCAGTTTTTTGAGTGAGGTCAGAGTGTTGGAGAAAGGAGGTGGAGGAGCTCCTCCACCCTTCAGTTTTCTCAGTGAGGTCAGAGTGTTGGAGAAAGGAGGTGGAGGAGCTCCTCCACCCTTCAGTTTTCTCAGTGAGGTCAGAGTGATGGAGAAAGGAGGTGGAGGAGCTTCTTTGTATAACGACACGTATCAATGCAAACAGCTGTCGTATGGAAAGTTTGACTCTTTTCAACATGTTGCTCTTCAGGTCAACTCTTCCTGTTGGGCAACATGAGCAACCATCTCCACACCACCCAAATATACACCACCACCACCACCCAAATACAATGCAGCCTGCTGTCTGCTGGATGTATTGATGAAGACTCTGTTGTGGTAATGGTGATTTGAATCTTCACTGTGAGAATCCACAAGATAACAGTGCTGAGGACATCCTGGACATCTAGAACATGTTGGACTTTCCAGCATGAGACAAAGTCCACACACAACCAGGGACACATCTTAGACTTGGTTCTTTCCATTTGTGAGGTTGTGGTGAAAGATGTGTGTGTCTCTGACCAGGACCTTGTCTCATTTAAAGTCTCCGTCTCAGCTGACAGCAGGACAAGGACAACAGAGCTGATCAGAAAAGGTCTCATTGATGAAAAGACACAGCGTGTCTTCAGCGAGACATTCTCTAGCATGCAGCTCTGCTGCAGCTTCTATCAAGCACCTTGTAGAGAACTTATACTCTACGGCCATGATACGATACTCTACCGCACCAATACAATACTCTACGGTCATCATACGATACTGTACGGCCATGATACGATACTGTAAGTGGCCACATTGTTCTGAGGAACAATGAAAGAAAAGAAAAATAAACGTTTGCACCCGTCGAGCTCTAAGCTTTCTTCTTGATGCCAAGGGCAGCAACACATACACTGGACACAAGCTGCAGGTATACTAACGTTGTACATCTGAACAACATTTAACCACAGAGGCTGTTGGAGATTGTGGTGAAGTGGTGTCATCACATTGTCGGGCAGCCTCGTCAGTTGTACTCATGTTCTCACAAAATATTTGTGCTTTTGTTCTGACCTTTTTTCTAAATAAGACAACTCCTCTTCCCTCCTAATGATTCAGTGACAGAGATATTCTCCTGGTGGAGCTTGTTTTTGTAAATAATTAGCATTACCTTTGGACCTGGTACTGTGAACTTGTACTGGTGGAGTTAACTTTCTCAAACACTAAAAAGCCTCCTGACACACGAGAATGATTGTGACTGAGCTCTCATCAGGTGTCTGGATCACCGACATTCATGAAGCTCACTTTATATCACGTCTTTTCATGATGCTAAATGCTTTCATTAGTTCTCCGTCAGTTCTCCAATCATTTCATTATTCACCTCGAAGAAAGTTCTTCGGGCCAGGATGAAGGCTTACAGAACAGTAATGTTCCATATTGACACACAAATGTGGATTTCTCTTCACAAAGTGTGACTCTTTCAATCTTTCCAGCCCATCTTTACTCCTTATGTGCACAAGTTTCTTCGTTTGTTTCCTTTCCCACTCACGCCGATGGTGAGAGCTTCTCTTTTGTCTGTCACCTGTTGTCTTCTTCTCTTCCTCTCTCTGCTCATGGAGCGAGCTGGACCACCTCCAAGACATCACCTCCCTCCACCACTTTCTGATGTGCCACCTGTCATATACAAACAGATTTCAATGTCTAATCAAGACCATTCACTTCCCCGCAGCAGCTCACGCTGAGAAATCATGGTTTCAAAACTCCAATTCTATACCAACTGTGAATTCTCATAGAACTCTGCTCACTCATTAGCGGCCCTTGAGTGTAAGCTGGAAACTCAGCAGATGGGGTCAAAGCCCTCCCAGCAGAGAAGACAGCTCTTTGTTGAGCTCTCTCACTGGTTTCACCCTCAAGGTTAGCAGATTAGCATACAGCATCAGATGTGAGGACTCGCAAGCGAATGCTCACGTCGCAGCTCAGTCAGACGCTGCTCAAGTGCTTTCAGCAGGCGTGTCACTTATCTGCCTGACAAAATGGTCATGTCATGTCGTGTCACGTTCTGGTAAGAAGTTCTTACATGCTGCTACCTTGTGCAGTCGTCAGTGAGAATCATTCAGTCACTCGTCCTTCATGCTGTCATGAGACTCACAATAAAGCTGAAACATAACCCGAAAAGCCAAAGATTCACTCCGACCGCACTCTTAACTCCCTTGGATCAATTCTTTGGACTTCAAAGTGGAATGAGCTGATGTTTTGAAGTGTGATATAGATGGTTTTGGATCAAGGCCGCTGGAGTTTGTGTTAAAATCAATAATCCTGCCAGGCAACCACTTCAGTAACACCGAACAAAAGCTTGGCGCAGCGACGTGACCGTGAATTAAACTGCTTCAATGTTCATATTTTCAAACACTATTTTCTATCAAACACAGATTTTAGGACTTTTTTCAAAAGTTGGTGCAGTTGACACAGAACTTGTAGCATTTATTTATCTGAGTTATACTTCTGAAGAATCAATGAGATTCAGGATTGATAAATGCTCCCTGCTGGGTTTGTCCTGAGTTCTGGTAGTGATGAAGAGTGATGATGAAGAGTTTCTGTGTGGGCTTTGCCTGCGTTGACTATGTTTGTTGTCGACACTGAAGGGTGTGTGGAGTGTGTGTTTCTGTTTTAACCCTCTCACCGCCTGTCAACATGTCGGCGGAGGCGATTCCATCACAAAGTGAAACTTAAAACTTAAAACTTTCTCCTGATAAACAATATTGATCTACTGCAAACCCTCAATTCTTCTTATTTTTATTATATGTGTGTTTTATATGGCACCAAAGTACATATTCATGTACAATACAAACAGTAATTATTATATAGAAGTAACAGAAACATTATTCCGTTTCATAGAAACATATGAACAAGCGAGTCTGAATATACAGCGGACACACACTCCTGGTAGCAGTGTGATGTGAAGTATGACTCCAGCCTGGTGGAGGGGGTGGAGGGGTGAGAAATCTGGTGGAGGAGGGTGGAGGGGACCCTCGTGGATTGGTGGAGGAGACCCTGGTCAAGAGGACCCTCTAGCAGGAGGGTGGCGGGGAACCTGGTCAGGGTCAGTCACAGTGTAAACCAATGACACTTTCTAGAAATGCCTGGAGTTGGTACTTTTATTTTGAGAGTCATCGTAATAACACTCCAACTTGGTGGTTTTATTTTGCCAGTCATCATGATAACAATCCAATTTCGTAGTTTATTTTGACAGTCCCCTCTCTGGGACTGGCCTTGACGTGGCGAGGGGGCTTGCGCGTTCCAGTGACCCTGGAGAGCGATACCATCGGGAGTTTGCTCCTGGTAGGGTCACCCAAGGTAGGCTGGTCTCCAGGGTAGGTTCCAGACAAACAAAAACCCCAGCATGTTGGTACGCTGTGAGGTGGCAGCCCCACCAACTGACTATCCTGCGGAGGGCCAACACCCCACCCAGGAGAAACTTTTTGTTACGAAAGTTACCAGAGATAGAAGTCAGACTGCCCAACGCGGACACCCCAGCCTGCCCCTGACCAACGAGTACAGATCAACCTTCGTCTCAGGACCCGTGTTGCCACTTGGAATGTCCAGACACTGCTTCGCCCCGGAGCTGCCACCCTGCTGTCCCGAGAGCTCTGCCGCTATAATATCAGCCTGCCCGGGCTCTCTGAAGTCCGATGGCAAGGCAATGGTGAAACAACAGCAGGCAACCATTGCTACATCTGGAGTGGCTCCGAGAGACGGACGGGCCTTTATGGCGTGGCACTCGTCATCCCAAAGGCCCTCCGCAAGTCCCTCATCAGCTGGACACCTCTGAGTGACAGATTATTGTCAGCCCGCTTTCTCCACCAACATGGCAAGTTGACAGTAATCGTTGCTTATGCCCCCACCAATGTCGCTGATGAGGATGCGAAGGATGCCTTCTTTGACCAACTCCACCAGGCAGTTCGCCAAGCCCCACCACACGACATCACCATCATCCTCACCGATGCCAACGCCACTCTGTCCAGCTGGGATCGGTCCGAAGGCTCACCCGTCGGCACAACTTTTGCTGACTGGTCCACAAACGACAATGGTAACCGCCTTGTCCTTCTCTGCCACCACAACGACCTCTGTGTTGCTGATAACTGGTTTCCTCGGAAATTCATCGATCACTGGACATGGTACAGCCCAGATGGCAGAACCCGGAAAGCGCTGGATCACACCCTTATCTCTCGACGCTGGAAGTCGTTTGTCACCAACTGCCGTGTGTACCGACACAGACTGCTGGTGGCCCAGCTCAAGCTAAAGCTGCGAGCCAACCAGCACACCAAGACTCAGCCACACCTGGACTCCTCTCTACTCCGTGATCCGAACATCGCCACAGACTTCAGTTGCGCCATCAGCCGCACCTCCGATGAACCTGGCTACTGACAAAGTGAGCGACTGGCTGACCTTCACGGTCAGTGTCATCCAGTCAGCTCGCAATGTCCTTGGATGCTCTCGACCTTCCCCGAAAAAGCCCTGGATATTGGAGAGAACTCATCATCATCATCGTCGAGTGGCTCACCCACATATTGAATCAGATGTGGGAGACAGAGAGGTTTCCAGCGACTGGACCAGAGGAGTTATCCTACCCTGGAAATGTAAGGGTGACAGGCGAGTCTGCAGCAACCACAGAGGCATTACCCTTCTTTCCATCCAGGCAAGCTCTTTACAAGGATCGTGCTCACTCGTGCTCACTCGTGCTCACTCGTGCTCACTCGTGCTCTCCCAGCCATCAGAAGCAGCCGCCGTCATCAGCAGGCTGGCTTCATGCCCAACCGCTCCACAACAGACCTCATCTCCACCGCTCGGCTGCTGATGGAGAAGACCTATGAATTCCGTAAAGACTGCCATCTCTACACCGGGTTCATAGATCTGAAGGCTGCCTTTGACACCGTCTGCCATGCTTCCCTGTGAAGTATCCTCCAGGCCCTTGGAGCACCATCTAAGATCGTTGCCCTGTTCAAGCTGCTTTACAGCAATGCCCAGAGCTGTGTCCGCATTAACGGCATGGCCTCTGACTGGTTTCCCATCTCCAGCGGCATTCGCCAGGGCTGCGTGGCTGCTCCCGACCTCTTCAATTGCATCATTAACCATCTGATGTTCAGGGTCTGTGAGCGGGTCACCGGAGTGTCCTTCAGCAGCTACCACCTGACTGACCTGGAATACGCTGACGACACCATTCTGCTCAGCACATCCCAGTCAGCTGAGAGACGCTCTGGGTATATACAGTGAAGAGGCAGAGAAGCTCGGCCTCCAAGTGAGCTGGACCAAAACCAAGTTCATGTATGTCGGTGATGGACCGGATCCACCTCCTCTATGGCTCAGTAACAACATCATGGAGCCTGTCAAGAACTTTGTGTATCTGAGGTCCATAGTGACAGACAACGGGGACTAAAACCAGAGATTATCCACAGAAGAGCCCTGGCTGCATCAGCTCTGCAGTCTCTCTGGAAACCACTATGGTGGCACCAGACCATCTCACACAAGACGAAGCTCCGGATTCCCAACTCTGCAGTACTCTCCGTCCTGCTTTACGGCTCGGAGACTTGGCCCTTAAATAAGACTCTTCCTGCCAGAATGGATGGCTTTGATAGCAGGGCTCTCAGAACCATCGAGAACATCAGGTGGCCCCAGTGGTAAGTGCTTAGAGCCCGCAAGTGCCAGCCCAGAGCCTCCAGCCTGGCTGCGCAATGTCGCACCCGCTGGTTCGGCCATGTCCTCCGCCTTCCTCCGGACCATCTGATGAGAGCCATTCTCCAGTTTGACCCAAGGGCCACAAGTTGAACACGACCATGAGTTAAAGCCTGCACCCGATGGCTCGACATCATTACGGGCAACCTCCAACGACATAGAGTTGCTGTGGAGAATGCTGTGGAGAATGCTGTGGAGAATACGAGACCGAAAGAACCCCCCCCCCCCCCCCGCAGGAGCCCTAATAAATGAATGAATGAATGATTTTGACTGTCACCGTTTTAACAATCGAACTTGGTGGTTTTATTTTGACAGTCACAATAATAACAATCCAATTTTGTAGTTTTATTTTGATAGTCACCATAATAACAATCTAACTTGGTGGTCTGTCCACTAGAATGTCCGTGTTCTCCTAGTGTTAATGTTTAGAGCTTGTTGTTCTCTGCTGTGTGTGTGTGTGTGTGTGTGTGTGTGTGTGTGTGTGTGTGTGTGTGTGTGTGTGTGTGTGTGTGTGTGTGTGTGTGTGTGTGTGTGTGTGTGTGTGTGTGTGTGTGTGTGTGTGTGTGTGTGTGTGTGTGTGTGGAGGGGGGGGGGGGGGGTTCATTTCTTAAACTAACAACACCACCAACTGGTGGGCTGGCATACTAACTACACCATTTTCAGCGTTTCTGCCGTTTCTAAGGAAACTGATATAATTTTCAAAGCTTGGTGTAAAGGCAAAACCTTGTTGAATCAAAAAGCAAATGGATGTTTTCACGAGGAAGGTGGCTGAAGGGAGCGACAGTCTGCATGACTCAAAGCTGGATTCACTTTCTCCTCCATGTCTGAGCTTCAACAGTTTATTAATGTTATTGTATTAGTTTGTATGAGCACAGCCCATATGGATTCAGCAGTGAGGACAATGATGGATCGATGGTTTGACTGATATTAACTACTAGTTATTGGTGATCCAGTGGCAGGTGGTTTCCATGCTGGACGAAGATGCTCTGATTCATTCACGTTAACGGTCGAGAGTTCATTCATGTTCTGATCAATGTTTTTAAAACTCTTGACCACTGAGTTTTCTTTTACGGGGAGTTTTGAAAGAGATGGAGCAGGAAAACCCTCTTTGCTCTCTTTCGGTGACAAAACGCTAAATGATGTCAGTTAAAAACATAAAAGTGATGGAAAAGTTCTCAATCGTTCCAGAATCTGCTTTGATAGTGATCATTAGTTTTCAAAAAGTAGAGCATGGGTCTATTGGGAGGCGCCATCATCACATGACTCAAGCCATTGAAAGCTCACATCGCTTTAACACGTTTTATAAAAAATGATTCAGGAATAAATGTGTGAGCGGGAAGAGCATCACTGAAATAATGCAACTGAATTTGTGTTTAATTTGTGGAACATTCACATGTTCTACTCCTCGCCTTTGTATTAAGTTCCCTCTTCACAAAGTTACTGCACCCCCCCCCCCCCCCCCCCGTCGCTGTGGTTAACCCCCAGCCTTGCTCCCCTCTGGAGGCCTCACCTGTCAGTGTTGGACTCCATGGAAACCTCCACCCGTCCCTGGATGCAGCAGCCCTGCCAAATGCATCCCAGTCCTCTGATATCTGTCTCAGCTGCTGCCCCCCCACCCCCAGCCCCCACCCCCTCTGCTGCTGCTATTCACACTTTCATCCCTCCCTGAAGGCCATCAATAATGCAGCATAGAGCTTCTCAAGCAGTCCATGCACACCCGCCGAGAATATCAAGACCCACAAACAAGCCCAAACACACAGCATTGCGAATCCGTTGGCACACATGGAAGGTTGGGTCCGCTCAGTGTCCCGGTGTGATTTATAGACGGGCAGTGCGAGGGGCTCCCCCAGCGGAGGCCATTATCATGCAGGCAGGCGCATCTGCAGACATCAATAAGTCAGGCAGGGGGTTGAAAGGGTCCCGGGGTCACCCCCATGGGGTCCCCCTGGCGTCAGCAGAACTCCTCTCAGGCTGTCATCGCCTTTAACAAGAGGTCCTGACAACAAATAGCGCTCACGTCATTGTTGCACCGCGGCTGTCAGTCTGCTGGCGCTGGAGGGGCAAGAGGCCTCTGGTGGACTGACATGTGTATGAACAAGATGGAGGCCAAAGAGCAGCAACCACAACATGAGCAGTGGTGGCAAATTCAAAGTAGAACTCATAACTGACCTCTGGATAACTGCCCCACAGATAGCTGCCCCATAGATGACTGCCCCATGGTGAGCTGCCCCTCATATAACTGCCCTGCATATAGCTGCCCCATGGATAACTGCCCTGTGAATAACTGCCCCACATATAGCTGCCCCATGGATAACTGCCCTGCATATAGCTGCCCCATGGATAACTGCCCTGTGAATAACTGCCCCACATATAGCTGCCCCATGGATAACTGCCCTGCATATAGCTGCCCCATGGATAACTGCCCTGTGAATAACTGCCCCACATATAACTGCCCCATGGATAACTGCCCTGCATATAGCTGCCCCATGGATAACTGCCCTGTGAATAACTGCCCCACATATAGCTGCCCCATGGATAACTGCCCTGCATATAGCTGCCCCATGGATAACTGCCCTGTGAATAACTGCCCCACATATAGCTACCCCGAAATAACTGCCACGCAGAAACGTCTGAAAACGATTGCAATGTTACTCTCCTCCATGATGTCACTCTCCTCTGACCTCCATGATGTCACTCTCCTCCATGATGTCACTCTCCTCTGACATCCGTGATGTCACTCTCCTCCATGATGTCACTCTCCTCTGACCTCCATGATGTCTCTCTCCATGATGTCACTCTCCTCCATGATGTCACTCTCCTCCATGATGTCACTCTCCTCCATGATGTCACTCTCCTCCATGATGTCACTCTCCTCCATGATGTCACTCTCCTCTGTCCTCCCCCTTCAGATCAGACTCTTCTCTTCCACCTCTACAGTCACTGATGTCTCTCAGACTCTCACACTATAACCAGCAGTGACGATGAGTTTCTGATGTGGTTGCTCTTTTATGAGTGAAGCTCCGACCGTGACACCAGATAAGGTCATCTCCTGACCTCCACCTCCTCATGACTGTGTCTCTCTCCATAAAATTCAATTTCTTTGTCTTTCTGACAGGATTTAGTGTCAAGTTTCATCCATCAGCTGTTTGAATGCAGAAACATTGACGAGGTACTTGGCATTGACCATATATGGTAGCAAGTGGGTGTGTTCAGGGTGGGATGTTCCTCTCAGGTGCAGTCATCCCCCCCTGACCTGACAGAAGGAAGCGGACTTCCTCCCCCCCCCCTGCCACGGGCAGGCAGGAGTCAAAGGTCATGCTCAGGGAGCCACAGGTCAGCTGTGTGAATTAAACCTAGAAACCTCTGAATCCAAGACCACTTCCCAGAGCTGGGGTTCACTGCTGTCCTCTTCCCTCATGTCTCCTTTGTGCTTCAGCCTTCTTTCTTCACCTTGACTTCTGTTTTTAGTCTCTTTCCTGGTTCCAGGCTTTTGCTTTCACCGAGCTCCTCCGCACCTGTATCTTGATCATCCTTCGTTCTACAAACTGTGGACAATATTGTTTTAGTCCAAGTCCCTGTCCTGTTACAGAAGTCTGATTGATTGAAGAATTGCCCCCCAGGGATTCAAAAAGTACCTTTGATTCTGATTGTGGTTGATCCTGGATCATTCAGCAGACTGTGGCTTAAATGCTTCATGACTTCTGATATCATCACAAATCTGTTGAAATATATTAATTCAAATAAATATTCCTAATCGTTTACAATTTCACATTAGCATTTAAGAGTCTACAGGGGTTTTAAACACAAGGCACACCGGCCCACAAGAGGCTTCAAACCGGCCGCCATACCGCCATACCGTCATACCGTCATCCCGCCATACCGTCATACCGCCATACCGCCATACCGTTATCCCGCCATACCGTCATCCCGCCATACCGCCATACCGTCATCCCGCCATACCGTCATCCCGCCATACCGCCATACCGTCATCCCGCCATACCGTCATCCCGCCATACCGCCGTACCGCCATACCGCCATACCGCCATCCCGCCATACCGTCATACCGCCATACCGTCATCCCGCCATACCGTCATCCCGCCATACCGCCATACCGTCATCCCGCCATACCGCCATACCGCCATACCGTCATACCGTCATCCCGCCATACCGTCATCCCGCCATACTGCCATCCCGCCATACCGCCATACCGTCATCCCGCCATACCGCCATACCGTCATCCCGCCATACCGCCATACCGCCATACCGTCATACCGTCATACCGCCATACCGCCATACCGCCATACCGCCATACCGCCATACCGTCAAGAAAATGGTCCAAAACATTTGAGTAGCAACACTGACACCCTGCTGTCAGGGGGAGTCTGTAAAAACACCCAGAATGCAACAGCTGTAGAAGTTTTCTGGACATTTTCATCAGGCATGCTCTGCACCACCACAACAAAGAAAAAAATGCAACGTTTAAATTCACCGGTTCTTAAGTCTCTATTCTACCAGTCCAGCACAACCAGGATGAAACTGCTGTGTATGTCACCCCTCAACTCAAATGTGTTTGACAGTCTACAAACAACCGACAACTCAACAGCTAATAATGATAATAATAATGATGATGATGATGATGATGATGATGATGATGATGATGATGATGATGATGATGATGATGATGATAATTGCACATTTTATGAAATATACCAGAAAACACATTTTCCAAACAGAATTTGTGAAACCCAAACTGTTTCTCTTCAGACTGATGCAGGAGGTAGTTGATTGTCAGGATTTCATGGCCTCACCTTCATGATGTGACTTTGCTGCTCTGTCATCAAACTGCTCTTTGGTTTTGGTTCTGGAGCATTTTGATCGTTACCTTCATCCAAACAGGAAACATTAAAAACAGCCGATTCTGTTTTTTAAATGCATGAGATGTCTTTGTCATTTACACACTGTGTAGAATTGGACCATGTTCTGGTCCAGTTCTGATCCGTTTGACTTCTCTCCAGTAGAAGTTAAGATGTGGACGTTCAATATTGTGAGACGTTTGTTGGAAATGGTTTGAAACAAACATGAAGACAGTCTCTCTTCAAGACGTCTTTTGATTTGTTTATTCTGGATGTCGCTCGTCACTGATCCAGATCTGGGATTTTAGTTCCACCAGTTGTAAAACTGTTCTGGAAGAGTGGCTCAGGGTTCTGCTACAAAAAAATAAAAAACATTCAGAAGCTATTTTGAGAGAAA
The DNA here is from genome assembly GCF_963383615.2 of Lipophrys pholis. NCBI lineage: Eukaryota > Metazoa > Chordata > Actinopteri > Blenniiformes > Blenniidae > Lipophrys > Lipophrys pholis. Next base: position 1,335,778 of record NC_137630.1, on the reverse strand, counting down.
AAACCCAGTGTTGGGGAAATAGCATGTTGTCAATGTCTCCAAACAAAGCAGGGATAGATCCAGCAGCAGTCCTGAAAGTGGAGACGAATTTGTCTTTGGTAGTTTTCACAGTGGAAAAGATGTGAAAGCAGGAAGCAGAGCGCCAGCCTGCTAACGCCACTCGGCCCTGCCTGTGACATCATAATGATCACTACTGGAGGTTCATGCTTTCACCAACGGGATGAATGGGAGCAGTTGTTGTGATGGAGGAGTTGCCATGGAAACTACAGTACTTGTGCTAAAGCGAGGTTTCCAGGCTCTGCAGGTCTGATCAATGTGCAAACTCACCAGCAGGTGGAGCAGTCACCTCCACCTGCTGGTGCACCATCACTCCCCCACCAGCAGCATGACCTCAACCTGCTCATGACCTCAACCTGTACATGACCTCCATAAACACCAGGTCAGTGACACCAGGTGAACACAGGAAGTGATACGATTACCACGACATCATGGAATGCGTTCGGGGTCTCACAGGAAGTGGCGATGGACGACAGGACTTCAGTATCAGCAGCTGATCTGTGCTCGTGTCGTCTGTCTGACCCTGGAGAACTCTCCCAGCATCTGGCACCTCAGAACACCACCCACCTGAACAACAAGCTACTCTTCTTTCTCTCCACTCGCTTTTTAAACCCAAACAAAACACACCCCTCTGATCTCAAAATGAAGACAGGAATTTGTTACCATGAAGACGAGTTTCAGCAAATCTTTGACTTGAATCCTGATGAGCTTCAATCTGCTGCCCGACCTGCTTGCCAATATTTATCTTCTTGAAATAATTGACAAAAAACCCTTTGTCATTATCGTTCAAGACAAACAATAATTCCATTTTATTATTTAAATTAAGGGAACATTAAATGATGGAGGTCTTTAAGAGAAAGTGGGGAACACTCACTGTCCTTCCATTTAGAAGTTTGCAGTCAGGGAGCATTCATTGAAGAGGAGACGAGTGCACCAGTCTTGAATGTCTAATGAGGGCTGCACATCAATGAATCTGCAGCGTGTACTGTACGCGCCGTGTACGTTCACATCTTTGACTTCTGCGAGTGCTAAACTGGGAGGATGAAAGAGAGCGCTGCAGGAAGAAGAGATGAAGAAGAAAGAGAATGAGCGCAGCCAGCCTGCAAATGAACGGAGCCAGTAGAAAGAAGTAGACTGTCAAAGTCAAACACATTCAGAGGATCAATGTGCAGACTTCGCCTGGCGTATCCAAGGGAGCTGCAGACTCAAAGCTCTTCAAGCCTGCAGTTCAAAGCAGTGACGTGTCCATTAGAATTTCTAATTCTGATCCAGCCACGGGTCTGCAGCTGCAACGCAGGCAGAACCCAAGAATCTAGGCCACGATTCCAACAGGCAACTTAGACAGCGTGTGCTGTTACACATGCTCATCAACCAAAACAGCTTTTCACATTATGTTTATTATTATTATCCTTATTCTGAAAAGTCTCCACACCATAGCAAGTAATGACAACATGAAAAGCTTTATGAAAGTCAAGCCTGAACCCTGACGAGACCACCGGAGGACTGTCTTAGTTCCTGAAGTCTCGTTTGATACCTGGGTTGTGTGTTTCGGGTCCTTGTCCTGCTGAAAGATGATCTGTCAGCCCAGCATGATGCTGCCTCCGCCATGCTTCCCTGCTGGATGGTACAGGTCTGGTGATGAACACTGCCTGGTTTCCTCCAAACAAAATGCCTGGCCTTCACTCTAAAGAGTTCAGTCTTTGTCTCATCAGACCAGAGACTCTAGTTCCTCAAGGTCTGAGTGCTTCAGGTGCATCTAGTCCAACCCCAAAGGGGCTGCAGGGAGACCCTCTACCATACAGCTGCTGCATTGAGGGCTTGTTCTTCTGGAAGGTTCTCTTTCTCCTCAGAGGAACTCTGGAGCTCTGACACAGAACCCAACAGGATTGATATCTGGATGAACTGGACATGATAGTGAAAGCGGGTCTATGAGCCCTAAAATAGACTGGTAGCTTTTCCTCTGCCTGATGTTAACGTCAGGTACTGTAACCCAGAACCAGCTGCTCCAGAAGGTGAATGAACTGTAACCCAGAACCAGCTGCTCCAGAAGGTGAATGAACTGTAACCCAGAACAAGCTGCTCCAGAAGGTGAATGAACTGTAACCCAGAACCAGCTGCTCCAGAAGGTGAATGAACTGTAACCCAGAACCAGCTGCTCCAGAAGGTGAATGAACTGTAACCCAGAACCAGCTGCTCCAGAAGGTGAATGAACTGTAACCCAGAACCAGCTGCTCCAGAAGGTGAATGAACTGTAACCCAGAACCAGCTGCTCCAGGAGGTGAATGAATGAATTATCCAACAAGAACCCATTCTGTAAGGAACGACTGTCAAGTCTCTTCCTACAGATTTTAGTTTTTTAAATCCTGCCACAAGCTTGGATGATTGTGTCGTCAGCATAATAATAATAATAATAATAATAATAATAATAATAATAATAATAATAATAATAATAATAATAAAAATAATAATAATAATTCATAATATAATATAATATATATATTGTTATTATTATTATTATTATTATTATTATTTGTAGTAGTAGTAGTAGTAGTATTATTAGTATATTAATAATTTAATACATATTATTATTATTATTATTATTATTATTATTATTATTATTATTATTATTATTATTAATATAATAATAATAATAATAATAATAATAATAATAATAATAATAATAATAATAATAATAATAATGACCCCGTGAAGTTGGGGAGGGAGGAAGTTGAGAATTGAGGTGCAGACCGTGTGTGTGTGTGTGTGTGTGTGTGTGTGTGTGTGTGTGTGTGTGTGTGTGTGTGTGTGTGTGTGTGTGTGTGTGTGTGTTTGTGTGCGACCTTAGCGCAGCAGTCAGAAGCTGCATGCGACCAAATCAATAGCTTCTCTTCTCTGCCTCTTCTTCCTCTTTTTCCTCCTCTTCCTCTCTCAGCCATCAGCTTTTCTTTTTTCTCTTCCTCCTCTTCCTCTATCCGCCGTCAGCTTCTCTTCCTCCTCCTCCTCCTCCTCTTCCTCTATCAGCCGTCAGCTTGTCTTCCTCCTCCTCCTCTTCCTCTCTCAGCCGTCCTCGTCTCCTCGGGCGCCGGTCGATGCGTCCTGTAGCTGATCATTGGGTTGAGGTTCAGGTCATTTCATGCTGCTGGAGGACGACGTTTCTTCTAACCAGAGTAGATGAATGGATTTGCTGTCGACCCGCTAGAAGCACGGCGCTGACTGCTGCACCTTCACAAGGTGTTCCATGTGAATGCTGATCTGAACATCTTTTTTAAACGCATGGTGACGTTCTCATCATGACTGTAGAACATCCATCAATAAAAGATGGCCAGGTCTTTATGTTAGCAGTGAGACGACTGACGGATTCCTTCCTTTCTTCTGCAGGAACTGAAGTTTCACCATGATTATTCGATCGTAGCACATTTCCACAGCTGAAATGACCTCGGCACCAAAAAGCATGAGCTCGCAGTATTTCCTGTTTGAAAAGCGTCTTCAACCCATTGAGTAGACAAACCTTTGTCTTTGAGTTCTTCTACATCCGGTGCCCAGCCTGAAAGCCAACATGAGCAGTATTCTTCTCGTGTGGGTTAACAAAGCTTCACTCTTCATTCTTCAAATCTTACAGTTGTGTGAATAAACTTGAGTTGTGGTGTCATGAACCTGGAGCAGGGCGGAGCTGGGCGGAGCAGGGCGGAGCTGGGCGGAGCAGGGCGGAGCAGGGCGGAGCTGGGCGGAGCTGGGCGGAGCTGGGCGGAGCTGGGCGGAGCAGGGCGGAGCTGCAAAGCTCCACAGAGTTTATACCCAATACTGATAATAAACTCCATTCAGGCCCAGCATTGTGTTTCTGTCGTTTCCATGGAAACCAACATCGTTTTTATACTGTTGTTGTGTAAACATGAAACTTTTCTGAAACAAAAATGCAAAAAATGATGTGTTGTCATGGAAACGTTGGAAGCAGTCCAAACTGACAGCCGCTGAATTCATAAAGTAGTTCAGAGTGACATGAGGTCAAGTTTGATCAAATTCTCGGACAATGTCGGAAAAGACGAGAGAAACTGAGGCGCTAACATGTTTTCTTTTCCTGCTGAACTGAAGACAAAGTGAACTGACGGAGTGAAATCAGCTTCAGTTTGTTTCCAACACGACCTCACTGTTTCTCCGTCAGGCGCAGATAGATTTGTGGGATGGAGGCGGGCTCAGAGTCTCCATGCTCACTCAAACACACTGCGGGATGCTGAGATCCTGTGAGGCAGCAGAGCACCTCTGCCTGGACGGCCTCTCCAGAGCAACACCCTGACATGAAGTCCAGACTGAGGACATCCGGAACCAGAAGGAACAACATGTTGGAGCCGACTGAGGTTCCACCTCGGTACAAACTGAAGTGATGATAAGAAATAATGTTGAATGGACGTTGATGTCTGCTCCTCCTCTGGAATCTGGACAAACTTCAGCTGTGAGACTTTTCTGTTGTGGAAGGAGGACACACATACACTGTGTGTGTGTGTGTGTGTGTGTGTGTGTGTGTGTGTGTGTGTGTTCCTTCAATTTCTGGTTTCACCTGCAGGTTCTTGGGTTTTTATTTTCCCTGCAGATTTTTTGAGATCCATGATGTTTATTCATCATATTTATTTCTAATGTTTATTTTCTCACATTTCCTTTTCTTGTAAACAAAACTAAAGTCCTGACTCAGCACTCCCTGACTGATCATAAAATCTATGAAAATGATGTTAGGTTTAGTTGTTGCAGGGACAAACTTCTGGGTCAAGGAAATCGATAAATCTACAGATTTCCTTTACAATATCAACACCAGAGTTAGATAGTTGATCATACTGGGAGTGATCAATAATTAAGTAACTGTTGTCAAACTATACTGAAAAAAATTCATTTCAAAAAATGATGAGCACAAATTCTGCATTTGCATTCTTAAGGTCTTTACAAGATCATGTATTATAGATCAGCTTCATTTTAAATATTTATTGGAGAGAGATTCAGCTCAGAGGGAGCTGAATTACATTTTGGAGTTAAAATAAAAATCATGAACAAAACGAGCAAATGTCCCTCTTTTCGTTCAATTCTGTCCACTTTCCGTCCTCACGTTCTATTAAACAGAACCACAGTTGTTTTTGTTTCTCAGCTAAATTGATTATAGATATCAAAACTACCGGAATTTTAAAATCTGACCAAATTATTACTTCTCAAAATGACAAACGTTCTATATAGTCTCTATGCAGGAGGCAGCAGTCGTTAGTTCTCCTTGTCCAGTCTGCTGCTGCTGCTCCAGAACGATCCCGACAGAACGATCCCGACAGAACGATCCCGACAGAACTATTCTTACAGAACGATCCCGACAGAACGATCCCGACAGAACGATCCCGACAGAACGATCCCGACAGAACGATCCCGACCAAACTATTCTGACAGAACGATCCCGACAGAACTATTCTGACAGAACTATCCTGACAGAACGATCCCGACAGAACGATCCCGACAGAACTATTCTGACAGAACTATCCTGACAGAACGATCCCGACAGAACGATCCCGACAGAACTATCCTGACAGAACGATCCCGACAGAACTATTCTGACAGAACTATCCTGACAGAACGATCCCGACAGAACGATCCCGACAGAACTATCCTGACAGAACGATCCCGACAGAACGATCCCGACAGAACGATCCTGACAGAACGTACTGTTCTGTTGACTAAAGTCTATTGATTGACTGCTTCTCCTCCTCCTCCGCTCTGGACAAGGAGTTGAAGCTCACGTTCTGCCTGCAATGAGCTGCTGTTCATCTGAACTTCTTTTCTGGACTCGAGGGCATCGGTCTCCTCTCCAACATCAATCCAGCAGCGCCCTCAAGTGGTCACATAGGAGCACTGCAGGTTTCACTCTCAGGCATTTCAGCCTGAAGACGGAATTCAGGTTTTATGTTGTTCAGGTAGTCCCCCGGCGAGCTCAGTTGGTAGAGCATGAGACTCACAATCTCAGGGTAGTGGGTTTGTGTCCCACGCCGGGCGCCACCTTCCCGTGGGCTCACCACCTGCAGGAAGGTTCTTAAATGGTGCATTGTGATCTGGGTGACGGTGCTCAGACTGTCACCCCCGTGACCCGGAAACAGATAAGCGGAAGAAAATGAATGAATGAATGTTGTTCAGGTTGAAAGTTGTTCAGGTTTTATGTTGTTCAGGTTAAACATTGTTCTGCTGGAGTAACATCACTTCAAAACTTTTCAAACTTCATCAGAAAGTTAGATTTTAATCTCAGATTACACGTTATGAAAACCACTATTTCCCATAACCGGTTGCTCTGGTAGAGGAGCAGCTTCTTAGACTTCGGCTCCTGGACCTTTTGACTGGCAGGATGGTCACATGACCTCCTCAGGGTTGTGTCCTCAGCCCCCCCCCTCCACACCAGGAGTGTCCAACTCATGTCCACCGAGGACACGTCAGCATCATGGCTGCCCTCAAAGGGACAAATGTTAGACAGTATACATGGAACTAAATGTAAACAAATATAATGTATAATAAATGTACCTACTCCTCAATTTAAATAACTCTGACTTTATTACTTACTCATATTACAAATATTACATATCCATAGATATAAAATATCTATTTGCTCGTTGCTCTGTTCAGTCTAACTCTGTCATACTTCCCTCCGTACTTAGTTTGAAGATGTGAAAGTATATTTTACTGTTTGACAACCGACACGTCTCAGAAGACTAAAGACAAACATGTCTTCTCCTCCATCGAACATCAAACATCCTGTCATCTGCATCAAGTCTTCTCTTCCTGGACATTTTGGATTCTTTGTATTTTTCTATTCTACTTGTTGAAAATTATATTGATGTTTGTTTACTGCAATCTTCACGGGTAGTATAATGTTTATTTATTCATTCATTTGATCAGGACAACACACACCAATGAACAATCATGTACACACTGTACACAAACTGTAAATGTGCCAGATTGTTGTAAAACTGCCAATTTACATCTTAATATTATAAAATAATAGAATCAGCATGCATTGTGGGAAATGTAGTTTATGGTCACTGCAGTTTTACAAAGATGTGATGAGCTGGAAGAAACAAGCTCACTACTTCATAAAATGACATTTTGCAGTCGGTGCAAAAGTGCATAAACAGTCAATTAAATTTTTGTAAGAGTTTTTTAAATTATTCTGAACACTGCTCCGCCCGGAGGGAGCAGTCGCCCCGTCCCCCTCCTAACCCTCCGGGGGGGGGTTCACCACCTTGTCCGCTGTCAGGTGGAACACATCTTAATCTGGACATGCACATATGCAGAACTACCTCCGTGTCAACAAAGGCACATGGAATTCATATGTTCTAGAATGTTTGGACCCACTAGACGCAGCCCAAGGCTGGCACTCGTGCACAGTGCGTCTAGTGGGAACAATGGGATATTTATAGACAACCACACCTTTAAGCACTCGCAGGCCACATAAAATAACGTGTCGGGCCACATTTGGCCCCGGGGCCATGAGTTTGACACCCCTGCTCTACACCCTGTTCGCCCACGACTGTGTCTCCTCCCATAAGGACAACTCCATCCTGCAGTTTGTGGATGACACTGCAGTGATTGGACGTATCACTGGTGGAGACGAAGCGGCCTACAGGAGGGAGGTGTCCAGTCTGGGGACATGGTGTGAGGACAACAACCTCACCCTCAACACGGACAAGACGAAGGAGCTGACAGTGGACATGAGGAGGCAGAGGGGTCCTCATCAGCCACTGTGTCTCTGGGAGCTGAAGGGGAAAGGGTGAGCAGCTTCAAATATCTTGGGGTCCACATCAGTGAGGACCTCACCTGGACCTCACCTGGATCCTCACCTGGACCTCACCTGGACCTCACCTGGACCTCACCGGGACCTCACCGGGACCTCACCTGGACCCTCACCTGGACCTCACCTGGACCTCACCTGGACCTCACCGGGACCTCACCGGGACCTCACCTGGACCCTCACCTGGACCTCACCTGGACCCTCACCTGGACCTCACCTGGACCTCACCGGGACCTCACCTGGACCCTCACCTGGACCCTCACCTGGACCTCACCTGGACCTCACCGGGACCTCACCTGGACCCTCAGCACCACACAGCTGGTGGAGACAGCTCAACAGCCGCTGGACTTCCTGAGGAGGCTGAGGACATTTGACACGTCCCCAAAGATCCTCAGCAGCTTCTACAGCTGAATGGTTGATCCCATCCTGAGCAGGTGCATCACCGTGTGGCACGGCAGTACCACTGTCATGGACCACCAACATCTGCAGAGTGGTGAAGACCACTGCAGAGATCAGCAGGACCCCACTGTCCTCTCTACAGAGATCAGCAGGACCCCACTGCAGGACTCCACTGCCCTCTCTACAGAGCATCTATAAGCACAGCGTCCCCAGGAGAGCTGCTGCCATCATCCAGGACCCCTTCACCGGTGATGAAGACCCTGATTCATATCAGGGTCTTCATCACCTCTCTGCCCAAACAGAGGAGCCGCCCAGAGTCAGGGGGACAGGAGGAGGAGACACACACAGTGCTGTTGACTCTGTGTGTGTGTAAGTTTTGAGTTTTGTGTTTAAGTTTAATTAATAAAAGTGTGGTACTTGGAACCTCTGACTCGGTGCCTCTGTGGGTGGACCTGAGGGTGGTTAGGTCAGCTGCCACAGCGGCTTCCCGTCAGGCTCACAGAGCGTGGAGGAGCGCCCTGCACCTCCAGAGGTGGTATGCACCACAGCCAGAGTACACACAAACTCCCCAGTGTACAGTAGAAAGTATTTTTACAGCAGACACTGTTGTACTGATAGTTGTCTGATTATTATCAAGTGTCCCATTTTACCCTCTTCCTTTTACTTTTTCCTTCCAAGTACTACAACCAATATTAGCTGTAGTTTTCACTGCCTGCCACTGGATTTTCTGGAGCTTAATTTAGTCACAACATAAACCAGTAGTAAATATACGTGCACAGTTCTAAATGAATATTGTGCTTTCCCACTGGATCAGACGAGCGACTGTTTTACAACTGAAGAGGAAAAGTCCTCCTGGTGGGGATGGAGCTGAGAGAGTGTCTCCACAATGGGGGACGTCCAGGGAGACGAAGAACGATGGAGACAGTATTGGTGTCCTACTACTGGAGAACTCATCGTGACAATGTAAACAAAGATGTGAGAGCTTCTGACTGAGTTCTTAGAGCATCGAAAGGAAATGTGGGATTGTTCATTGTCTCTAAAATAACGTTTAAAAGAATTACTCATACATTACTCCAAAAGTACAGAATACTTACAGAATATGTACAGAATCTTAGAAATTAAATCAAATAATGACTTTGTTATATCTTACATTCTACTCAATACCCTTTTTTTTAGAGGTTGATGAGAGTCCCCAGTGTCAGCAGCACCACACAATCAAACTGCCCCTGTGCTCCATCCCTTTGTTGTTGGAGACATGGAGGGTCCTGGGGGACGGATCGGTCCTCTTCCTACCGCTGTGAAGGAAAAACAGTAAATATTTTGTGTACAAGCTGTTTTCTAAAACTAGATATGAAAGGACATTCAAAGATGCTATTCATTTATAACTCCTTGCATGTTATGTTGTAGTTATATACTGACGGCCACAGACGTCTTCACCCAATGGCTCGTGGACAAATCGCTGGACACCAAGACAACCAGAAACGTCTCTAATATTCTGCTCCACTTTGGGTTGGTCCAGCAGATTATTACAGACCGAGGCCGTGAATTTGTTAATGAGGTACTGCCATGTATATAAAAAATAGATTTGTGTCACACATATTTGTGCTTGACAATATTAGTAATTGACCATACTGTATCTGTCCATCATGTCTGCAGGACAGCCGCCGTCTTATCGCTGCTCTAGCAGTCGAGCACTGCATCACATCGGCTCGCCATCGCCAGGCCAATGGACAAGATGAACATATGAACAGAACAATCAGGACTGCAAATACTGTGGGGAACAGCAGAACCACAGGAAATACTGTGGGGAACAGCAGAACCACAGGAAATACTGTGGGGAACAGCAGAACCACAGGAAATACTGTGGGGAACAGCAGAACCACAGGAAATACTGTAGGGAGCAGCAGAACCACAGGAAATACTGTGGGGAGCAGCAGAACCACAGGAAATACTGTGGGGAGCAGCAGAACCAAAGGAAATACTGTGGGGAACAGCAGAACCACAGGAAATACTGTAGGGAACAGCAGAACCTGTCATGCCCTCCACTTCTCAAACCTAATTTGGTCCATTGGCACCATCTGGTGGCCTCCCTGCCTCATGGGCATGACCTCACCTCCAATAAACTCAACTGCTTCCAGCTGCGGCGGGGAGTGGCCTCCCCACCTGCACCTCTATATAAACACCAGCTGAACATGAACCGACGCCAAACCGTAATCTACTGCATTCTGGTCCTATGCGTTATTGGATTCCTGTCTGCCTCCTGCCTGCCTGGAACTATGATCCCCTCTAACCTTCCCACTCTTCAGCCGATTCTCCCCACTCCTGTGCCAGACTCCTCCGCCCGTCCTCTTCGGCTGCAATCGTTTGTACTTTGTTTTCTAGTAGCTTTTCCGTCAGGAGTTTCCCGATCGTTTTCTGTTTTTTCCTTAGTATTAGTTTTTGCCTTAGTGGGTTTTTTTGTTCCCGCTCTTCCTTTAGTTTAAATAAATCCATGAATCAAATTCTGTGTCTCCTGTTTTGCTGTCTGCACTTGAGCCTCAGTTCCGTCTCATGACAGTACGGTTTGGCCATCATGAGCTCAGCAGACCGCAAAACGGAGGCAGGCGCTGCCTCTGCCATTCATCAGGCTGTAGATAGCCACGAGGCAATCATAGGACAGCATGATGAGCTCCTTAGGGGTCTTGTATCTAGTGTGAATGCACTAATTAGTCAAACGTCACACTTAACTGGTCAGCTGTCCACGTTGGTACCTTCCTTAGCCGTTTCGGGTATTCAATCTACCGACGCTAATATCCCAGAGACGGCGATTGATAGCTCTCCCTCTGTTCGCGCTGCAGCAGTCCGCGAACCCACGGTTCCCGTTCCTGAGCGCTATGCTGGGGATTTCGGCTCTTGCGAGGCCTTCCTGATTCAGGTTTCACTCGTCTTCGAGCTGCAACCGGCGTCCTACGCGTCTGATAGGGCTAAAATCGCGTACCTAATCGGCCTCCTACGGGGGTCTGCACGAGACTGGGGAATCGCGGTGTGGAAAAAACAGGGAAGTGTCTGCACCTCCTACTCCCGCTTCACCGCAGACATGAGGCGTGTCTTCGATCACCCAGTTAGGGGACGAGATGCTGGGGATCGCCTCACGACCCTAAGACAGGGGTCCCGCAGTGTCGCAGCATACTCCGTGGAGTTCCAGGCCCTTGCAACTACCAGTGGATTCAACGATCCCGCCCTCCAGAGGTTATTCTATAGGGGACTGTCCGAGGCTCAGAAGGATGAGCTCGCCACCAAAGAGGGGGGGGTCAGTCTGGAGGCCCTAATCTCTCTCGCCATCCGGATTGACAACCGCTTGAGAGAGAGGCGCAGAGAACGCTCACCCCAGAGGGACCTGGCATGCCGCCACTGTCTCGTTCTCACTCCCCAGCCTACTATGGTCGCATCGTCCCCTGAGGCAGCCCCCGAGGCCATGGAGATTGGGAGGATCAGTGGGGCACCGCTGACTCGAACAGAGAGAGAGCAGAGGCGGTCGGCTAATACCTGTTTCTACTGTGGGGGCTCCGGGCACATCATTGCTTCCTGCCCCAAGAAACCAGTAAAAGAGAGGGCTCCCTCGTGACGGGGAGTCTACGAGTGAGCCGGACTGCTATAACCTCCCCTCATCTGCTACAGCTACCAGCGACACTGACCCACCTAACTCACTCCCTCTCCGTGTCTGTGCTGGTGGACTCCGGGGCCGAGGAGAACTTTCTAGACGTGGACCTGGCCAGACCGCTCCACATCCCATCGGTTTCACTGGATGCTCCCATGGAGGCTCGCTCTCTTAACGGTCTTCCCCTGGCCACGGTCCGGCGGAGAACAATTCCTGTCACCCTCCTGTTGGCAGGTAACCACCATGAAATGGTAACTTTTCACTTAATTGAAAATTCTCGCCCACAGCTGGTGCTGGGGCACCCCTGGTTGATGAAACATAATCCTTCCATTGATTGGCGCAGCAGCCAGATTCTGTCCTGGAGTTCAGCGTGTCATGCCGACTGCCTCCGCTCAGCCGCATCCTCCGCCCCAGTAATTCCCAAGACGGTTTCCCAGCCCCCGGACCTGCTCGGCATTCCTGAGGTTTACTGGGACCTGGCTCCGGTCTTCAATAAGGAGGACACCCTATCCTTGCCCCCCCACCGACCTTACGACTGTGCCATCAAGCTCCTGCCCGGGGCCACCTTGCCCTCTGGCCGTCTGTACAACCTCACTAAACCCGAGCAGGCCGCCATGGAGATGTACATTAGGGATGCCCTGGCAGCAGGTATCATTCGGCCCTCCACTTCTCCAGTAGGTGCCGGATTCTTTTTTGTGGGCAAGAAGGACGGGTCCCTGCGACCCTGTATTGACTTTCGGGGCCTAAATGATATAACTGTGAAGAACAAGTACTCGCTTCCTCTTATAGATTCAGCCTTCACCCTCCTCCATGGGGCCAAAGTGTTCTCCAAACTGGACTTGAGGAATGCTTACCACTTAGTGAGAATAAGAGAGGGGGATGAGTGGAAGACAGCTTTTAATACCCACCTAGGACATTTTGAGTACTTAGTGATGCCCTTTGGCCTCACAAATGCCCCCACTGTCTTCCAGAATCTTATTAATGATGTGCTCCGAGACATGCTCAACCGCTTTGTGTTTATGTATATGGACGATATCTTAATTTATTCCAGAGACCAGGAGGAACACGTCCGCCACGTCCGCCTGGTTCTAGAGCGCCTGTGGAAGAACCGCCTGTTTGTTAAAGCGGAGAAATGTGAGTTTCACGTCTCCACTGTGCCATTCTTGGGTTTTGTTATCTCCCCAGGAAGAATCCGGATGGATCCGGCCAAGCTATCGGCTGTCTCGGAGTGGCCCCAGCCAGAGACCCGGAAACAGTTGCAGTGTTTTTTGGGCTTCGCCAACTTTTACCGCCGCTTCATCCGTGATTATAGTAAGGTGGCAGCTCCACTCACAGCCCTGACCTCCACCTCGATTCCCTTCCAGTGGACCCCCAAGGCTGTGCAGGCATTCCAGTCCCTCAAAGTACGATTCACATCTGCTCCGATCCTAGTTCAGCCAGATCCCCACCTTCAGTTCGTGGTCGAGGTGGATGCGTCTGATTCCGGGGTTGGGGCCGTGCTCTCCCAGAGGACCCCAACAGACCAAAAGCTGCACCCATGTGCCTTCTTCTCTCGCCGCCTGACCCCAGCAGAGCAGAATTACAACGTGGGGAACCGAGAGCTGCTGGCGGTCAAGCTTGCCCTAGAGGAGTGGCGTCACTGGTTGGAGGGGGCGGAGCACCCATTCATAGTCTGGACCGATCACAAAAACCTGGAGTACATCCGCTCAGCCAAAAGACTGAACTCTCGGCAGGCCCGCTGGACACTGTTTTTTGGTCGCTTCCAGTTCACTCTCACATATCGCCCGGGGTCCCGTAACATCAAGCCGGACGCCCTGTCTCGCCAGTTCTCAAGCGATGAGCCCTTCGGTGACCCCGAACCTATCCTCCCCCCCGCTCGCCTCGTCGCCTCTCTAACCTGGCAAGTGGAGGATCAGGTCCGCCAGGCACAAATCCAACAGCCAACCCCAGGTAACTGCCCACCTAATGCTCTCTATGTTCCTGAGTCTGTGCGTACCCAGGTGCTCCAGTGGGCCCATGCCTCCCGCTTTGCCTGCCACCCAGGAGGCTTCCGGACCGTGTCCATCCTTCGGCAGAGGTTTTGGTGGCCCTCTCTCGAACGGGACACTCGAGACTTTGTCGCTGCTTGCCCCACCTGTGCCCAGGGCAAGACGCCTTCCCAACCCAGCTCGGGCCTCCTCCAGCCACTCCCTGTGCCCTCTCGGCCGTGGTCCCACATCGCAGTGGATTTCGTCACGGGACTACCCCGCTCTGGAGGTAACACAGCCATCCTCACCATTGTTGATCGTTTCTCCAAGGCGGCACACTTCGTCGCCCTTCCCAAACTTTAGGAACCCTCCTAACACCTTTACTAACTCCTTTAGGAAGCCTCCTAACTCCTTTACTAACTCCTTTAGGAAGCCTCCTAACACCTTTACTAACTCCTTTAGGAAGCCTCCTAACACCTTTCACTAACTCCTTTAGGAAGCCTCCTAACACCTTTACTAACTCCTTTAGGAAGCCTCCTAACACCTTTACTAACTCCTTTAGGAAGCCTCCTAACACCTTTCACTAACTCCTTTAGGAAGCCTCCTAACACCTTTCACTAACTCCTTTAGGAAGCCTCCTAACACCTTTCACTAACTCCTTTAGGAAGCCTCCTAACACCTTTCACTATCTCCTTTAGGAAGCCTCCTAACACCTTTCCTTGACCCCGTGATGTCATCCAGGTGGTTGAGGTAAAGTCCATAGTTACGGAGTTAGGAGGGACTTTTCAGACGTACCCCTGGTACCTATACCGGGCGAAGAATAGTGAGGAAGAGTGGGCCCGGCTGTGGCCAGCCTCCTGAGGGGTGCTGCCTCCCAATGCCCCCCCCCCCATGTTTTTATTTGATAAAAAAAATATAATAATAATAAATGATATAAAATAACTGTAAATCTGAGTCCGTTTCTCTGTGGTGAACCCGATGGTGGCGTACACAACTGCTACATGATGGAATAAAATATGTGACTCAGTTCCCCCATGTTGGACCACATTGAGTCTCCAAAGTCGAAAACAGATTTGAGACTGACCTTCGGAATAGAAGTGCTTCTCGGTTTAGGCTAATTTGAAATAAACTCTGAGGCTCTGGTGGAACAAAACATTGATACCAACATTGTCAGAAACCATGAAAACCACAACACCACTTTGGAGTTTGTCACATTTATTTGGAATACACAAGCAAAACAAAACTGCTGCAAAATGACCACAGCTGAGCTGAAAATAAACGAGCAGTGTTAGTCAGCGTGACAAGATGAGTAGGGACTAAACAGAGTGTTAATGCTGCTCCAGCTGCTGCTCTGGTCCTAACGGTCAGTTACTCGCTGGGCTCACAGACGTTTCCCCAAGAGGACCAACAGGAAGCCGGCCTACAGAAAGCTGAGGGGAGGAACTGGGACTGTCGGGGGCTTCAGCCTTCCTTCAGGCTTTGCTTTTGTCGGCGGCGTCCTGCTCTGCACTGGGAGCCTTACTGCCGAACCGCTGGTTCAACTCCGACGTCAACACAGAGCAGCAGGACTTCTGGAAGAGAGAGCAGTGAGGAGAACCACTGAGACACTCTGCCATCGTCAGTATGACAATCCAACATCTTCTGGAGCTCTCACAACTCGCAAATCTCAAACCTGATTGAAATATGAGCCTGAGGTCTACGTTTCCATGACAACAAGTAAAACAAGTGAAAACCATGTAGGTTCAGGAAAGTTTCAAGGTTTTTCTCTGAAAACGGCAGAAACTTTGAAATCCATGTACTTTTATCATCCAGTTACTCACCATGAAGTAATCCAATCAAGTCAAATCAAACTTTATTTCTATACTATATTGTAGTATTTTGAATTGTAGCACTTGTCATACAGTAAACACTAAAAATGAAACACAAATATTCAACCCGCCCACATCCACACACACACGCACGAACACACACACACGCACGTACACACACACACACACACACACACACACGCACCCTTGCCCATATCAAAATATCAAAACAGATGTAACAGTGGTCGAGCTCTGATGGTGCACGGACAACTCGTCCATGACAAATTTTTTTCAGCATTATTGATTTGAAGGATTTCAAAGTATATTTGACCCATTTGGAAGGATTATTAAGTATATTTGACACAAAAATCTAAGATATATATTTCATTATGAAGCAGTTTTTATTGCATATCATAGTAGATATATATACAAATGTAGAGGTCTATAATAATCACAGTAAAAGTATCAGTAATACGCAGTATGCCTAGATGTTGTGTCTGATGCCACACAGGCGGGGAGTGTTTTCCTACAAGCCTTACAGTCGCCCACCAAGTTGTACAGACGCGTCTGCAGCTCTGCGTCCACCTTCCTCCCTCGCTTCACCCGGCTTCCAACTGAGCTTTTCATCGAAACTCATTCCTAAAAATGTATTTACATGCAAGTTTTTGTTTACCATAAAGAGAATGGTAAACAAAAACAATAAAGCCATATGATGCTATACCAAAAATATACAAAGAATATATAAAATATCAAATAGAATTCACAATATATAAAAGTACAATTTATTTTCTCAGAAGAATTCTGAAAATATGGAAGCGTATTGCATTCACACTGTTTTTCTGAATTAATGACATGATTATCTCATAATTATGAGAAAAAATCAATAAAAAAAAAAAATCCTGCTCTTTTTCTGAATTTATGAGATAAAGTTTTCTGAAAAAATAAAAAAATGGGTTCTGTTCTGCATTAATGGGACAGTGGTGTGTTGTTCCAAGCAGAAGCTCTGCTAGACCGTTGTAGGAAACAGCTCTCAAGTTTAATCCAGCTTTATTTCCATTTGGTTTGAGACATTGGGAGATACTCTTGTGTTTAAGTATTGTTGATGGTATTGTTATTAGTTTGTCAGCTTTGCAGTGTTACCACAGGTTTATAACTCCAAACCGTAGTTTGGAGACGCGGTTTACTACTGAGCTTCACGGACTCAACCATGGCTCACGTCTGCTGGTAACAAGCTTTCAGTCTGTGGAGTGAGATGGAGTTAGACAGGGAAGACATCCGTAGTTGAGACAGGGAAGACATCCGTGGTTGATGAACACTGGCCTTTTTATTCCTAATCTGAAACTAACCTAACACTGATCGCAGCACGCACACACACATCTGCTGCATCGTACGGGGAACAACGAACTACAAAACCCAAAGCCAGAAGAAGTCACACTCCACTTCCCACAATGCATCAGACCCCCTTAAAGTGACAGGCTCAGCATGTAACAACAGGCCCCTCAGGGTCCTGCGGCTGTTTAGACGTAAACACCGCTGGGATCTGTTGATGGTAGTAATGTTTCTCCAGGAACAACTGGGCAGATGTGGCCTGCTTCAAGGGTAATAAAGCTCCGTACTAATACGGGTCCAATAGAACACCAATCCAATGGAACACCAAGCCAATAGAACACCAAGCCAATAGAACACCAATCCAATAGAACACCAAGCCAATGGAACACCAAGCCAATAGAACACCAAGCCAATAGAACACCAATCCAATAGAACACCAAGCCAATGGAACACCAAGCCAATAGAACACCAAGCCAATGGAACACCAAGCCAATAGAACACCAAGCCAATAGAATACCAATCCAATGGAACACCAAGCCAATAGAACACCAAGCCAATAGAACACCAATCCAATGGAACACCAAGCCAATGGAACACCAAGCCAATGGAACACCAAGCCAATGGAACACCAAGCCAATAGAACACCAAGCCAATAGAACACCAAGCCAATAGAATACCAATCCAATGGAACACCAAGCCAATAGAACACCAAGCCAATAGAACAACAAGCCAATGGAACACCAAGCCAATAGAACACCAATCTAATGGAACACCAATCCAATGGAACCCCAATCCAATGGAACCCCAATCCAATGGAACACCAATCCAATGGAACACCAATCCAATAGAACACCAATCCAATGGAACACCAAGCCAATAGAACACCAATCCAATGGAACACCAATCCAATGGAACACCAATCCAATAGAACACCAATCCAATGGAACACCAATCTAATGGAACACCAATCCAATGGAACATCAATCCAATAGAACACCAAGCCAATAGAACACCAAGCCAATATCTAACTTAAATCTAAAACTGAACACTGAATATTTGTGCTTATAGTCACTGGCCTTCCACGGTCCACCTGCAATACCTCAGTGGACCTGCAGAGGGCCTTGGAACACACTTTAGGAATCCTACTGTGGCTTACCTTACTGTCCTTGGCTCGGCTTCGGGCCCTGGATAAGAGCTCCACCAGACCCAGCAGGAGCCCGAGTGCCAGGCCGAGGCCCAGGAGGAAGAAGAGCCCGCGGAGGTCATGGGCACGCAGGGCTCCAGAGGCCCGCGGCCCAGCATCCAAGCAGCTGCTGGCCCACCACTTGTCCTGCAGGTACGCCAGCTCACCTGACTCACTGAGCTTCAGCACAGCAATGGTCAGGTTCTTCAGCAGGTGGGAGCCTAGCAGAGCACAGACACTTCTCTTACCACCAGTCAGTATAAAACATCACTCCTCAGCAAGTCAAGAGAGAAAATTCTGGTACTTGGACTATTCATTGTACTCTCTCTACAAAGCCTCAGTGGCATCTATGGGTCAGGTGGTAGAGCAGGTCATCTCCCTGTCGGAAGGTTGCAGGTTCAATCACCCTTCTGTCTACAAGTTGAAATGTGCTTAAGTAAGACACTGGACCTAGTAATAGCATGGTGAAGCATAGGTGTGTGTGTGTGTGTGTGTGTGTGTGTGTGTGTGTGTGTGTGTGTGTGTGTGTGTGTGTGTGTGTGTGTGTGTGTGTGTGTGTGTGTGTGTGTGTGTGTGTGTGTGTGTGTGTGTGTGTGTGTGTGTGTGTGTGTGTGTGTGTGTGTGTGTGTGTTACAGCTCTTTGGGGGCTGCTGGATCAGTGGAAACACTGTGCTATAGAGGCTGGAGGAACTCAGCCAACATCAGATATTGTGGTTTGTGTAATAGGCAAAGGACAAACTGACACAAAACACTGAATACATAGAACCAGTCCAGAAGAACTGGGTGCCAGTCCTATAGAACCAAGTCCCAGTCCTGCAGAATTGAGTCCCAGTCCTATAGAACCAGGTCCCAGTCCCATAGAACCAGGTCCCGGTCCAGAAGAACTGGGTCCCAGTTCTCTAGAACTATGGAATGCTGTGTTTTCATATTGTGTTGGTGCTTTTTTGGAGGGGGTATTCAACACAGAATTATCTAATACATAGACATACAGTATTAGACCTCTACCTGAGTGTAACATACTCTAGTAGTGTAGTGAGTTTACATAATTCACCCACGGAACCTAAGTTAAGTTACAGAGTTCCGAGGGGACAGTATATTCCATTGGTAATTTCCTGTTGTCGTTCTGTTGTGAGTAATTCACAGACTTAAAAGTCTGCTATGTAGTGGTTGTCAAGCGAATGTCTTAATGTCATTAAAACAGCCAGCGCACTACATTGCTGACCCTGACGTCAGTTCCGCTGAAGATTCCAAGACTGAACAGAATATCGAGCGAAACGACATGCAAGTCCCGCCATTCTCAGATTGCCTGAGTTTTGGGAGACGTCCTCAGCAATGTGATTCGCGCAAGCAGAGACTCAGTTCGCCCTCAGTGGGATTACAGATGATGCCAAGTGCTATTACCATGTAGTTTCAGGGCTTGGGAGCTCCACGGCAGCCAGAGCAGTGAGTTTTATCCCTTCTCCTCCAGCCCAGGATAAATATGCAGGACTCAAGGCTTACCTTCTCGACGGCACTCGCAAATACAACTATTACTGAGCCACGTGCTCCACTTAACTTAGGTCCCAGTCCTATAGAACCAGGTCCCAGTCCAGCAGATCTGGGTCCCAGTCCTATAGAACCAGGTCCCATTCTTGCAGAACCAGGTCCCAGTCTCATCAGGGAGGCCAACACAGTCTGTATTCTGAAGATCAGCCTTTCCGATGAAGCTTGTGACACAGATTAGTTCCGTTGGACTTCCAGTTTTGTGGAGTGGAACTGATAGAAGCCCCGCCCTCTGTGTGTGGTGTTAGTGCCCCTGGATTTCACCTGGAAGTCCAGGGTCCAACTCCCAGTGAGGACAACCATCATCCAACACCTTCAGTGTATACCAGACACACTGACTGTTTTAATGATCGATAAACAAACATCTTGTGAATAGAAACTCTTTTCTTTCGTACTGAGAAAGCAGTAGCAGAGGAACAGCTTGATAAACGGATGAATCCTGAGACTGGAGGCAGATGGAGGCAGTGTTATTGTTCTGGTTCTGGTAACTCTGGACCGGTTTGCATTATGATGCTGGGGAGAAGCTCCTGGTCATGGGTCTGAGCTGTCTCTTCTGTCTGTTCCTTCCTGATGCATCTCTGGAGCTACAGTCTCCATCAGTCTGCAGCTCCTCACTTTTATTGGCTTCTTTCTATTCTGTTGTAGTATTTTTTACCTTTGCTCTGACACCAACAAGTCCCCTCAACCCCCATCATCAACACCTCTCAGTCTGAGCCTCTGAAGTTTCTTCTTGTTAGAGAGTGTTTTTGTCTACTTGTTGACACAGACAGATGGACGGACGTGCGGTCGGACAGAGTAAACAGTACAGTCTGGCCTTATGCGGAGTATTTTGAGTATTTTTTTAAAGCATTTCTCTTGGCCTCACTCAGTGAGCTGATTAAACAGCATGTCTTGTGAGAGAAGAGGAAACTGGGCAGACTCACCCAGCGGGACAGCGATGACGTACGCCCTCATGGAGATGACGTCCTGTGAGCGGCTCAGCTTGCAGTGATGGGCCACCGCCAAGTCCAGTGACACTGCTTCGCCAATGAAGGCGAAGTTCCCCTCCTGAGTGAGGCGGACGCCCTCCTCCATGCTCGACACAAAGCTCTTCTTACGCTCCATGTGCTCGTACATTCGCCGGTACACTGGGTTGTTTGAATACTGGGAAGGCGACTGTGGTTAGCAGGGATGTGGACTCGTCCCAGAGTAGTGGCTGGAAGCAGGTGGTCTCACCTTGAAGAAGGACATGGTGGATCCTCCCTCCACGGTGCCATAGTCGATCACATCCTGGTTGGCCAGGTCTTCGAAGCTCTTGATGTGGGTGTGCTTGTTGTTTGAGTGCAGCAGTAAGTGGAAATTCCCAAAGTAGGAGGCGAGCAGCAGCACGCAAAAGAGCCACCAGATGGCGCCGACCACACGTCCAGACAAAGCTTTAGGGTGAGGACCAGCACCTGGGGGAGACAGGAGATCAGCTGAAGAACAGGAAACGACCCAGAAACATTTAGTATGAAGTGCTCTGATGTTTAACATCTGCCAGATCAGTCATATCGATGTTCTGTTAATCAGAGTATTAGAAAAACAGACTTGATCAGTGGTCAGACAAGCTGTGTGTGTGTGTGTGCGTGTGCGCGTGTGCGCGTGTGCGCGTGTGTGTGTGTGTGTGTGTGTGTGTGTTACCTTGCAGGGTCAGGGCTCCAGTGATGTACCAGAAGCTGTGCAGTAAAGTGAAGCTGTGCTCGTCGGTTTGAGGCTCCGCCCACTCGGTGGGACTGATCCTGCAGCAGAAGAGAAAATCATTGTTACAGCTCAGTTTCCCCAAGGACACGATAGATAGATAGATAGATAGATAGATAGATAGATGGATGGATGGATGGATGGATGGATGGATGGATGGATGGATGGATGGATGGATGGATGGATCGATCGATCGATCGATCGATCGATGGATGGATGGATGGATGGATGGATGGATGGATGGATGGATGGATGGATGGATGGATGGATGGATGGATGGATGGATGGATGGATGGATGGATGGATGGATGGATGGATGGATGGATGGATGGATGGATGGATGGATGGATGGATGGATGGATGGATGGATCGATCGATCGATCGATCGATCGATGGATCGATGGATGGATCGATCGATCGATGGATGGATGGATGCCAAGTCCCCCTTTTGGTGGCAATGAAACCCCAATGAGCTTCTCGGCGGCCCTCAACACTCCCTTCATTGCCTTCTGGTCGGAGCCGGTGCTGTTCTCCTCCACAGAGAGAAGCTTCTTTTCAGTACTGTAGCCAAACTGACCAAGAACCAAAATAGTGTTGAGCCCACCATTCCTATCAATATGTGTAGTGAGGACTTCATGAAGTTCTTTCAAAATAAAATGACAAGGCTTAGGGATAACATCCATCAAACCCTACCGTCCGTTAGCCCCATAACAGAGGAACTGGTTAAACCTAACAGTCATCTGGAATGCTTTCAGTAAATACAACTAGTCCAACTAAACTCCCTTATTTCTTCTGCTAAACCAACTACTAGCCTGTTGGACCCAATTCCTACTAGAATTCTGAAAGAGGCACTGCCACTAATCAATAATTCTATACTGGCAATTATTAACCAGTCTCTACCAATAGGCTATGTGCCCCAATCCTTTAAACTAGCAGTTATTAAACCTCTCATTAAGAAGCCAAACTTAGACACAAGCCTTCTCTCAAACTACAGGCCCATCTCCAACCTTCCTTTCCTGTCAAAGGTTCTGGAGCAAGTAGTCGCTAAACAACTCCAGGATTATCTGCAGGAGAATAATCTGTTAGAGGACCTTCAGTCCAGCTTCAGAATGAACCACAGTACAGAGACTGCTCTGCTAAAAGTTACTAATGACCTTCTAATGGCCTCAGATAGAGCTCTTCTATCTGCTTTACTTCTTCTGGACCTTAGTACTGCATTTGATACTGTCCATCATAATATACTCTTAAGGAGATTAGAAGATGCCGTCAGCATTAAAAACTTAGCCTTAAACTGGTTTAAATCATATTTATCTGACCGCTTTCAATTTGTTCATGTAAATAACAAATCTTCAATACATGAAGGGGTCCTGTGTGGAGTACCACAAGGCTCCGTCCTCGGACCCAGATTGTTTAATCTCTAGATGTTACCACTCGGAAATATTATTAGGAAACACAACATTAACTTTCATTGTTATGCAGATGATACTCAGCTCTATTTATCAGTTAAAGCCAATCAGGCCGACCAACTTGTTAAACTAGAGTCC
This sequence comes from Lipophrys pholis, assembly GCF_963383615.2. NCBI lineage: Eukaryota > Metazoa > Chordata > Actinopteri > Blenniiformes > Blenniidae > Lipophrys > Lipophrys pholis. The sequence goes on along the minus strand of NC_137630.1, from coordinate 1,312,798 downwards.
TGCCTCAGGGACGTTAAGTCCTGGATGTCTATCAACTTCTTAATGCTCAACACATCCAAGACTGAGGTTCTAATCCTAGGTCCTAAAAAGCTCAGGGATTACTTTTCAGATAGTCTGATTACCTTAGATAATATTACCTTAACCTCTAACAGTGATATTAGGAACCTGGGTGTTATTTCTGATCAGGATCTGTCCTTTATGTCCCATGTTAAACATGTCTCCAGGACAGCCTTCTTCCATCTAAGGAATATTGCAAAAATGAGAAACTTCTTGTCCTTCAAAGATGCAGAACAAATGCTTCCTGCCTTTGTGACTTCAAGATGAGATGATTGTAACTCCCTAATGTCAGGATGTCCAAACTCCTCTGTTAGGATCTTCCAGCTAGAGCAGAATGCTGCTGCAGGTTTACTAACCAGAACTGGAAGAAGAGAGCACATCTCCCCAGTCTTAGCATCCTTACACTGGCTTCACATCAAATCTAGAATAGAATTCAACATCCTTCTGATCACATCTAAAACTCTTCATCACCAGGCTCCGTCCTATATGGAGAAACTTCTAGAAGGGTCTCACCCTCCACGAGCCCTTGGCTCTGAGGATGCAGGACTGTTGGTAATCCCTAAAGTCCTTCAAAGTAAAAGAGGAGGCAGGAGTTTCAGCCATATGGCTCCTTTACTCTGGAATCAACTAGCAGCCTCGGTCCGAAGGGCCGACACCATTAGTTTATTTAAGAGGAGACTAAAAAGCTTCCTCTTTGATAGAGCTTCTCATTAGGAATAAAATAGGAGCACTAAGTTGAGCTGCTCTAGGCCTAGACTGCTGAGGGGATTTCCTCTCTCCCGTTAAAGGGAGGAACTCTACATTTGGAGCTTCTGTTTCTTGTCTTTCTTTCTTTCTCTCCGTGTAACAACATTACTGGATCCACCAGATCCTGACAGGAGGGGAGCAGGATCCAGGGGATCAGACCCAAGACTCCCAGAGTGGAGTTACCACGGTCCTACTACCCCACCCCCCCACAGCACCGGGACCCCCCCACAGCACCGGGACCCCCCCACAGCACCAGGACCCCCCCACAGCACCGGGACCCCCCCACAGCACTGGGACCCCACCACAGCACCAGGACCCCCCCACAGCACCGGGACCCCCCCACAGCACTGGGACCCCCCCACAGCACCAGGACCCCCCCACAGCACCGGGACCCCCCCACAGCACCGGGACCCCCCCACAGCACCAGGACCCCCCCACAGCACCGGGACCCCACCACAACGGCACGGCCCTTAAACTCCAGACTGAGATTGGTTCATCATCAGACCAACGCTCATCATAGACTTTTCTTAGTATTTGTACTTCTCTGGTCTGTCTGCCTCTCTCTCTCTCTCTCTCTCTCTCTCTCTCTTCTATTCCTCTCTCTCTCCCTCTTCTATTCCTCTCTCTCTCCCTCTTCTATTCCTCTCTCTCTCTTCTATTCCTCTCTCTCTCCCTCTTCTATTCCTCTCTCTCTCTTCTATTCCTCTCTCTCCCTCTTCTATTCCTCTCTCTCTCTCTCTTCTATTCCTCTCTCTCTCCCTCTTCTATTCCTCTCTCTCTCTTCTATTCCTCTCTCTCTCTCTTCTATTCCTCTCTCTCTCTTCTATTCCTCTCTCTCTCCCTCTTCTATTCCTCTCTCTCTCCCTCTTCTATTCCTCTCTCTCTCCCTCTTCTATTCCTCTCTCTCTCCCTCTTGTATTCCTCTCTCTCTCTTCTATTCCTCTCTCTCTCTCTTCTATTCCTCTCTCTCTCTTCTATTCCTCTCTCTCTCCCTCTTCTATTCCTCTCTCTCTCCCTCTTCTATTCCTCTCTCTCTCTTCTATTCCTCTCTCTCTCTCTTCTATTCCTCTCTCTCTCTTCTATTCCTCTCTCTCTCTCTCTTCTATTCCTCTCTCTCTCCCTCTTCTATTCCTCTCTCTCCCTCTTCTATTCCTCTCTCTCTCTCTCTCTCTCTCTCTTCTATTCCTCTCTCTCTCCCTCTTCTATTCCTCTCTCTCTCCCTCTTCTATTCCTCTCTCTCTCTCTCTCCCTCTTCTATTCCTCTCTCTCTCTCTCTCCCTCTTCTATTCTTCTCTCTCTCTCTCTTCTATTCCTCTCCCTCTCCCTCTTCTATTCCTCTCTCTCTCTCTTCTATTCCTCTCTCTCTCTTCTATTCCTCTCTCTCTCCCTCTTCTATTCCTCTCTCTCTCTCTCTTCTATTCCTCTCTCTCTCTCTTGTATTCCTCTCTCTCTCTTCTATTCCTCTCTCTCTCTCTTCTATTCCTCTCTCTCTCTTCTATTCCTCTCTCTCTCTCTCTCTTCTATTCCTCTCTCTCTCCCTCTTCTATTCCTCTCTCTCTCCCTCTTGTATTCCTCTCTCTCTCTTCTATTCCTCTCTCTCTCTCTTCTATTCCTCTCTCTCTCTTCTATTCCTCTCTCTCTCCCTCTTCTATTCCTCTCTCTCTCCCTCTTCTATTCCTCTCTCTCTCTTCTATTCCTCTCTCTCTCTCTTCTATTCCTCTCTCTCTCTTCTATTCCTCTCTCTCTCTCTCTTCTATTCCTCTCTCTCTCCCTCTTCGATTCCTCTCTCTCCCTCTTCTATTCCTCTCTCTCTCTCTCTCTCTCTCTCTTCTATTCCTCTCTCTCTCCCTCTTCTATTCCTCTCTCTCTCCCTCTTCTATTCCTCTCTCTCTCTCTCTCCCTCTTCTATTCCTCTCTCTCTCTCTCTCCCTCTTCTATTCTTCTCTCTCTCTCTCTTCTATTCCTCTCCCTCTCCCTCTTCTATTCCTCTCTCTCTCTCTTCTATTCCTCTCTCTCTCTTCTATTCCTCTCTCTCTCCCTCTTCTATTCCTCTCTCTCTCTCTCTTCTATTCCTCTCTCTCTCTCTTGTATTCCTCTCTCTCTCTTCTATTCCTCTCTCTCTCTCTTCTATTCCTCTCTCTCTCTTCTATTCCTCTCTCTCTCTCTCTCTTCTATTCCTCTCTCTCTCCCTCTTCTATTCCTCTCTCTCTCTCTCTCTTCTATTCCTCTCTCTCTCCCTCTTCTATTCCTCTCTCTCCCTCTTCTATTCCTCTCTCTCTCTCTCTCTCTCTCTCTTCTATTCCTCTCTCTCTCCCTCTTCTATTCCTCTCTCTCTCCCTCTTCTATTCCTCTCTCTCCCTGTCCTATCCCATGTACTTCTCCCCCCAACCGGTCAAGGCGGATGCCCCCCCCCCCCCCCCCCCCCCCCTTCCAGAGTCTAGGCTCCGCCCCCTTTCTTCCTGAAGAGGGACTTCTTATGAACTGTTCTTCCTGAGAGGGAGTTCTTCCTGGTTTCCTCTGTTGCTTGTTCCTTCTGCTGCTCTGGAAGGTTTAGTTGGGTTCTGTTGTTCTCTATCATTGTAAGAGGTTCTGGAAGGTTTAGTTGGGTTCTGTTGTTCTCTATCATTGTAAGAGGTTCTGGAAGGTTTAGTTGGGTTCTGTTGTTCTCTATCATTGTAGAGGTTCTGGAAGGTTTAGTTGGGTTCTGTTGTTCTCTATCATTGTAAGAGGTTCTGGAAGGTTTAGTTGGGTTCTGTTGTTCTCTATCATTGTAAGAGGTTCTGGAAGGTTTAGTTGGGTTCTGTTGTTCTCTATCATTGTAAGAGGTTCTGGAAGGTTTAGTTGGGTTCTGTTGTTCTCTATCATTGTAAGAGGTTCTGGAAGGTTTAGTAGGGTTCTGTTGTTCTCTATCATTGTAAGAGGTTCTGGAAGGTTTAGTTGGGTTCTGTTGTTCTCTATCATTGTAAGAGGTTCTGGAAGGTTTAGTAGGGTTCTGTTGTTCTCTATCATTGTAAGAGGTTCTGGAAGGTTTAGTAGGGTTCTGTTGTTCTCTATCATTGTAAGAGGTTCTGGAAGGTTTAGTAGGGTTCTGTTGTTCTCTATCATTGTAAGAGGCTCTGAGATGTTTGTTGGTGTGATTTAGAGCTTTACAAATAAAACTGAATTGAATTGAATTGAAGCTGCTGGTAACTCACTCTATAGCTCCTCTAGTGGTGAGGGCTGATGTGCTCAGTGAGCTGTTTTCAGACGTTACAAGATCAGGCCCTGATGAGCTTTCTTGGTGATGGAGGAGGTGAGGAGAGACCAGGTGAGGTTAATGTAGGATGTGAGGAGAAACCAGGTGAGGTTGATGTAGAAGGTGAGGAGAAAGCAGGTGAGGTTGATGGAGGATGTGAGGAGAAACCAGGTGAGGTTGATGTAGAAGGTGAGGAGAAAGCAGGTGAGGTTGATGGAGGATGTGAGGAGAAACCAGGTGAGGTTGTTCGCCACATGCACCCTCAGGAATCTGGTGTGCTGCACCATTCCCAGTGCAGTGTCCAGGATGTCAAGTGTGAAGTTCACTGGCTGTCGATTACCAGTTCTTTAGTGTTTGTCAACATTCAGGATCAGATTGTTCCCGTCACACCACTCCACAAAGTCCTTCCTCTCTGTCCTCCTCCTCCTCCTCCTCCTCCTCCTCCTCCTCCTCCTCCTCCTCTCTGTCCTCCTCCTCCTCCTCCTCTCTGTCCTCCTCCTCCTCCTCCTCCTCCTATCTGTAGTCATCCTCCTC